>NC_057862.1:363438123-363747261 GCF_019393635.1 Dromiciops gliroides
AGAAATAATAGCTAGCACTTATCTAGCTCCCACTACAAGCCAGACACTGTACTAAGTGCTTTACAAATATTGTCGCATTTGATCTTCACAACAGGCCTGGGAGATAGGTACTTTTATTATCCTCATTTTGCAGTTGAGGAAACTGAGGCAAACAGAAGGTAAGTGACTTGCCCATGGCCACTCAGCTAAAGTCTGAGACTAGATTTGAACTTAGGTTTCACGACTTTGGACTCAGCACTCTATCCAATGTGCTGCCTAGCTGACTTGAAATGACAATGAAGTATAATTATTAAAGCTCTCCAACTAATGGTTTTCCCTGCCACCAAAGGTCCTGTAGATTTCTGAATCCTGAGTAAGCTGAAGATGGTAATTTTATGTCTAGCAGAAGCTTCAGGTAGAATTGGAGACTCGAAGAGTAGTACTCATTCATTAAGTTCATTCTTTCATTCATACATTCATGAATGCATTCATTCATGCATTAATTTATACATTCATTCATTCATTCACCTGAGTACCCATTCTGTGCAGGGTCTCATGGAGAATTCAGAGGATGGAGCTGGTAAGTAGAGGGAAATGGCTAGAAGGGTGAAAGGTAGATATAGAAAAGGTTGCTCTCATAGCCTTTATTTCTTCTGAGAAGATTGGTATTAGCCTCAGGTGACCTGGTACAAGGTCTGCCCTTAGTCTATCATCCCAGATCTATCAGTTGTTACTCTTATGAACCATGTGACCTTATGCAGGATATTTAAGCTTCCTGAGCCTCAGTTTCCCCCTTCAAAATGAAGATTGTTACTCTAGAATGCAATTTCACCAAATGTCAGAGTTAAAAGGGCTGCTTGAGGGGCAGCTAGATGGCACAGTGGATAGAGCACTGGCCCTGGAGTCAGGAGTACCTGAGTTCAAATCCAGCCTCAGACACTTAACACTTACTAGCTGTGTGACCCTGGGCAAGTCACTTAACCCCAATTGCCTCACTAAAAAAAAAAAAAATTAAAAAAAAAAAGGGGCTGCTTGATAACTTGGGAACAGACTTCTTCTTTTCATAAGGACATTGAACCTGAGCTAAGATCATACAGGTAATCAGTGGCAGAACTTGAACTTAGGTCCTCTGACTCTCATTCTGGTTCTCTTTGCATTGTATCATGCTGTCTATTTACTTCATGGGCTTTTTGGGGAAAAAAAACTCAACAAAACATTCTGTAAGCTCTAAAGGAGTTCTGGTCCTGAGATCATTGAATATATTAATTTTTTTGGGGGGGGGGGGCAACTGTTTCAATATAGTTGGTTTCCTTTGTAAATGTATACATTTTATTTTATACATTTAAAAACATTATTCTGAGAAAGGGTTTATATCCTGTACCAGACTGCCAAAGGGGTCCATGAAGGGGAAGAAAAAAAAGAATTTATATAGCACCTACTATTTTCCTAGTGGGGCAGCTAGATGACTCAGTGGTTAGAATGCTGGGCCTAGAATTAAGAAGACTTGAGTTCAAATCTGGCCTCAGTCACTTACTAGCTGTGCTGCCTTAGGCAAGTCACTTAACCTCTATTTGTCTTAATCTACTGGAGAAGGAAATGAAAAACCACTCCAATATCTTTGGAACAAAACCCCATGGCTATTATGGTCCATAGAGTCACAAAGAGTCAGACGCAACTGAACTACTTGATCTTCACAACAACCCTATGAGGTAGATGCTGTTATAATCCCCATTTTACAATTGAGGAAACTAAGGCAGACAGAGGTTAAATGACTTGTTCAGGGTCACACAGCTTGTCTCAGGTTGGATTTGCATTCTGGTCTTCCTGACTCCAGGCCCAACACTCTATCCACTATGTCACTTAACGTGCCTGATACAAACAGACATGAACAATAAAAGGTTATGAACCTTTGCTCTGAAGTGTCACCAAAAGGTGAAGTGTGTTGTCTTGGCCTGTGATGAACCTCACAGGACTCTACAACCCAATTTCAAGAAGCCACTTCCACCCAGTTGTTGTGTAGTGCTGAATGTACTGTTTCCATAAGGGGTGTGCTAATTCATGCTGTCTAGGAAGGAGCCCTGTAGGAGAACTTTTCTTGATGGACAGAGGAGAAAAGTCCTCTATCCTATTGAGCAACTGTCAGGATCCTGTTTAATGCACCCATGACTTTGGAATGAAATTGCATATGCTGCATGTTCTGTCTTGTTCCTAGAATTAGATTAGATTAGATTAGATTGAATTGAATTGAGTTGAACTGAATTGAATCATGTTTTTTTGTATTTCCCCCTTTCTTCTTAATTGTATTTGGGCAGCACATTCCACAGTGTTTCTACAAACTTCCTGGATAGGAATCTAAGCTTTTTTTCTCTTCTTTTGCTCATTTCTCCAAATCTACCCTTGGCATTGGGTTTACACTGCATTCATTATAGTTGCCATGTTCCTTATTAAACCTGGAAATTAGGTTTCACATAATGCTGTATTTTAATTAGAAATAATTTTTTTTTGGTCACTGTACCTTGAAGTAGTTCATAGTAAGGACAGGATGTTATAAAATGGAACCCATAGAGAGCTTGGCTTTTCTGAGCTCAAAAATGACACTGAAATAAGTCTTCAGTGTGATAGGGACAGGTAGGAGCCCCACGTTGGTTCCTCACAAGAATATGGGGTGATCAAGAAGGCTTTGCCATGCTAACTTCTGAGAGTGCCTGAATGCATTTTAGCTGGGAAAACCTGAATGACTAATTATCAGGGATGGAATGAAGGATATTTCTGCTCATATATGAATTAGAACAGATGATATCTAAGCTCCCTTTCAAGTCTTAAATTGTTCGAGGACCTTGAGTGAGTAAGGGACCATGAGGTGAAATTCCAGTTAGAAAGGAACCAACTGCTACATGTCCAATCTGTGCCCCTACTTTCTTGGTGTCTGCTCTTCCTAGATTCTGGGGATGCTTTAATTGACTGCTTTATCCTTCATACAAGCTAGTAAGGGCATATTAATCACCCTTTATTCTGACTTAAACATGAATTAATCCATTTTTCTTTTCTTTGAAGAAAAAGTTATGTTTTAAAAATGAACTTTTGTTTAGAAACTAAGGAAAAACAAAAATATTACACAACAATGTATAAACTAATAGGTTTACAGTACTGGTACTAATTTTATTTTTTCATTGAGAAATTTTGTTTCAAGATTGAAGACAAAGGTTTTTTAAAATGAGAATGATGTATACTCCCTAAAATAGTTGAACAAAACAACACAAAAGAATAATTGTGAGTGATACCATAAACTTTTGTAATTTCCTTTTTGTTAAACAAGAAGTGCTTTATCTTTAGCAGTCATATCTATGTCATCCATTGTATTTAACCTGCATTTAAAAAACATTTTCCCCTTTTCATGTAGTCTTCATTTACATAGTTGTTACTTATGTATATATGGTTCTTTTGGATCCACTTTCCTTATTCTACATAATTTAATATAAATCTTCCAATATGTCTTTGAATTCTTCATATGTACTGTTCCTTATGGTATAATATGACATGATTTATTCATCCACTTTTTAGCCATCGGGCACATAGTTTGTTTCCTACTTTTTTCTATTACAAGTGGTGCTGTTATGAATATATTTGTACATGTGAGTCTTTTTCTGCCAATTCCTAGGGATATAAACCTAGCAGTGAGACTCCAACTTGTGCAACTTGTCTTAGATAATTCTGTAATGCTTTTGAAAATGGTTGGACCAATTAACATTCTTATCAGCAGTGATTTATTGTACTTCTTTTGCTATAACTATATCAACATTTAATTTTTTTCATCTTTACCAATTTAATAGGTAAAAGGTAATTCCTCAACATGAATTCAGTTTGCATTTTTGAATATTAGTATTTTAAAATACTTTTTCTAAATGATATTGCTAGGGTTTCCCCCATCTTTCTCAAGCATTTTTTTAAATCACTTCTCTATTAGGAAGACTAACTCTTATATTTGCAAATTTGAGATGTCAGATTCTTATCAGAGATATCTAATTCATATCTTTTTCCCCTAGTCCATATATTCTTTTATTTTTCTTAATGTGTATTTTAATTTGGGAAAAATGTTCATTTCTATATAATCCAACAAATACCATTTTCTCTTATAATTTCCTCCATAAGATGGAAGAAGTTTAACTTCATGTGCAATTTTGAAAGATACAATCTTCCAGTTGCTCCTTTTTTGTCACAGTGTGACTTTTTAATTTAGTTTATTTATTTGGAATTTATTGTGGCATATGGTATCTAATACTCATCTATTGATATTCCATTAGATTTTTTAGCCTTTTTTTTCCCAATCTTTCTTTATTTTTGAATAATGAATAAATTTTTTTGGCAGTGATCTGTTATCTTCAGTTTGATATATGGAATTTCTATGCATGTTTATTTTGAGATCTAGATTGTGTTATTATATAGTTCTACATGCTTCCCCAAACTTTTTGAAGAAACTCAGTACAAAACAACCCTAAGAGGAAAAACAAAGTAAGATGAATACTATTTTATATGCTACGGTAGACAGTTGTATGGACAGTCCATTGAGCTGATCCAGTGGTTAATATATCTTAGAAGGTACTGCTGATGGACTATGAAAAGAGTTGCATGAGAGGAGGGTGGTCTGGATTGCATTTTACAAACTGCACAGTGCCTTTACTGATCCTAAGCTTCTCCTTAAAAGAAAGACCCAGATTTTTAATAACATTTTTTTCAGGGATACTGAATGATGCTGAGTTATATGATACCACAATTCCTGAAGAATTAAAGATATGGGTAACTATAAATAACAATGGAGAGGTAGGTTAGGGTAGACATGGGTAGGCTGCAGCATATTATCAGTAAAGGACAAGGTGCTTATGGACTACCTTAGAGAGATTTTGACTGAGAGATGAAGTAGACAGGAGAGAGAGAGAATTAATCAACAATTTGCCCACATTATCCATATCCATACAATGTCAAGAGATGTAGAAAGAGAACTTAGCACATTGGGTGGTACTTCTAAGGAATATTTATAGGAGGACATGGAATCAAATTGCACAGAATGATAACAAATGAATTCTTTGTAATCTGTAATGTTGGAGGTAGTACTCATATCAATGAGGTCAGACTCATATAAACTTCAAATCAGCAAGTAGTTTTGATAAATGCTACTTTGTAATAAAATTTGAGATCTGATGCCATTTTTCTGTATTTTATTTTCTTCATTGTTGTCCTTGTCAGTCTTGACCTTTTCTCTTTCATAATGAATTTTGTTATTTTGTTTAATTCTATAACATATTTTCTTCTTATTTTGTTTGGTATGCTATTCAATCAACAAATTAATGTTGATAGTATTGTTGATCCATCTATAAAAACTGCATTTTTCAAGGGGTAGCTAGATGGTTCAGCATATAGAACAGTGGGCTTGCTGTATGCAAGACCTGAGTTCAAATCTGGTTTCAGACACTTAATAGCTGTGTAATTCTGGGCAAATCTCTTAACTTCTGTTTGCCTTAATCCACTGGAGAAGAGAATGACAAACCATTCCAGTATCTTTGCCAAGAAAACTCCATGGACAATATGGTGCACAAGGTCACAAAGAGTCAGACATGACTGAGTGACTGAACAATAGTTACTTTTAACTTTCTTCATTTACATAGAATGTTTTATTGTTGGTTTTTATGAGACAAATGTCTTTATTAGTAACAATTTCCAGATATCGAAAGTATTTTTATTATAAATTTTTCTACCTATTTTTTTTGGTTCTGGCTATAATTCATAGAAAAGATGATTTTTGGGGGGGTATTTTTTTCTCTGCTATTTTGCTGAAGCATTGATTCACTAGGGTTTTCTAAGTAAAATATGTCATCTGAAATTAAAGATATTTCAAACTCTTCTTTAAAATTACTTTTAAAAAGTACTTATTCCCTTAATTTATTTTTCTTTTCTTAAATTTTTTTTCCTAGCTTTTCTAGTACTAGGCTAAATAATAAGTATAGTAGTAGTCTTTTCTTCACTTCCCATCTTATGGAAAATCTTCCATTGTCCTTCTTTATTACCAAAATTGCTAGCTTTTGGTGTCAGAAGCTTTCAAAACATACTAAAGAAAGGATCTTTTAATTCCTATACTTTTCAGTGTTTGTAAACATGAGGATTCTATTTTAAAACACCATTTCTTCCTCTATTTAGAGAGTATATTTTCTTATTTTTGTTAATATTATTCATTATACTGATACATTCTTTAATGTTGCATTATTTTTATGTTCTGGATATGTATCCAGCTTGGTTATAATAACTATTTTTCAATGTATTACTATAGTTTGCCATTTATTTTATTTAATGTTTTTGCATGAGGATTCTATAAAAAGTATTGTATCTAACTTTAATGATACTGTTTTCTTTTACATCACATTCTTTTCTGAAATCTATCCCTCCCCCTCCCCAACCCAGTGAGCCATCCATTGTGACAAATACGAAAAAGGAAATATAAAAAAAAAGGTTCAGCAAGACTAACCAATGTATCAGTTGTGGCTGACATATGCAACATTCCATTGCATGAGTATTTTAAACTGATTTTCTTCTATTGTTCTCTTGCTCTTCTTTTATCATTCATTTGTCTGGCAATCAGTACCCTATTTTTCACATAGAAAGTTTTGTAAAATGACTTTCTCTATTTTTGAAAACAGTCTGAGCATAAGATAGCCTTATTTGTTCTTTAAATATTTGATAGAATTCAGTTGTAAATTTGTCAAGTGCTTGAGTTTTATTCCCCTGAAGTATGCAGTGTTTTCCTTTTATAACATTCTGTTAGATTTTTCACGTTTTGATAGAGCAACAATGTAATAATCTACTAATATTTTATTGTCAGGGTCTTTTAAAAAAATTCTAGTTTATATTTGCTTTAACTACCTGCTTGCTCTACTTATTAATTGCTGTTATATTCAACTTTACTATTTTCTTTGCCTGTTTTGTAAATATTATCACTCTTGAGGTTTTCTCTTTTGACTTTAATTAAATTTAAGAAGCATTTATTAAACACCCACTGTGTGCCAAGTGGGCAGCAAGGTGGCACAGTTGACAGAGCACTGGGATCATAATCAGGAAGAGTTTAAATCCAGCCTCAGACACTACTAGCTGTGTGACCCTGGGCAAGTTACTTAACCCTGTTTGCCTCAGTTTCCTTCTCTGTAATATGAACTGGAGAAGGAAATGGCAAACTACTCCAGTATCTTTGCCAAGAAACCCCAAAAAGGAGGCATTACTGAAACAACTGAACAACAACAAAATATGCCAGGCACTGTTTGGTACTGGGTATATGGATCCAAAATTTAACTAGTCCTTGCTTTTAAGTCAATCAGTAAACATTTATTTAGTGCCCTCCTATGAGCCAGATACTGTGCTAAGCACTGAGAAGACAAGCAGTCCTTGACTCAATAATCTTATAGTTTTATGTGGGAAAGACAACACACAAAAGGAATCTGCTGTTTAGGGCAGTGCAGCCAGGGGAGAAATGAGGAAATAGCTAGCTTCAGTGCCCTCTTTAAATAGAAGTTCTAGGAGGAGCTCTCCACCACCCTCTCAGAGGGGGATTGGGGCAGATGGTACTGATAGGGCATGAATTCCAGGGCAGCTGTGATCTCAGAGGATGATGAAATTCTTGGGGCTTGATGAAGTCCAGTGACTTCAACTCCAAAGAACATGATGCCCCTCCCAGGTTAAATTTTCACCTCAAATCTCATCACCATGCTGGTAAATTAAGCCTTGACTGACACTATCTTGCTCTGCTTGTGATGATTGTAAAGTCGTTTTCAATCCCTAAAGCCCTATATACATGCTAGATTATTATTTCATAGGGTTGCAATGAGAAAAGGCAATGACAAAATATAACACTGTGAAATCATTAGCTAGTATTATGACTATGAACAGTAATTCATCTAGAACTCAAATACATATAGAGTACCTGACATGGATAATGCCCTGTGCTAGGCACTAGAATAAATAAGGTAGTATTATTGAACTGAGGGAGCTCCCAATCTAGTAAGGGAGAAAAGAAATGGATGCAAAGAACTACAGTGTGAAAATGAATGAGGCAAATGCAGAAGAAAGGTACACAAAAGCCCTGTGAGTTCAGAAGATGTAAAGAAGCAGGAAAAGTTCCTTGGATAAGTTGGCATTTGAGCAGGGCCTCAAAGAAGTGGGAATCCAAAAGGCAAATACAGAGGCAAGGATACAGTATATAGTATGAGCAGAGACACAGAGATGGAAAAGTGTAGGATGTGTGATGGGACAACAAGTGAATCAGCTCCACTGGTGGGCAGAGTATGTGATGGGAAGGAGGCCAGGACAGTCAGGTGGGTTCTTTCCTCTCCAATTTATTCTCCAAATTACTGATAATTACTGATTACTGAAATCAAAGTCCACTAGGTCACTCTCTTGCTCACCTGTAAAATGAAATGCAAACTCCTCAGCCTGGCATTGAAGGCCCTTTACAATCCACCTTCCACCCAATTTCCAGTCTTATTTTACATTATTTCCCTTCACACCTTCTATAATTCAGCTAAATTGCTCTCCCAGAATTTCTCCAAACCTAGTATTCTATCCTCCACCTTTGTGCTATTGTACCAGCTGGCAAACATTCTGTATTCATCATTATCTCTCAAAATCCCTTTCTTTCTCAGCATTCAACTTGGGATGCCAACTTCTTTATGGAGTTTTCCATGAGTTTCCTAATTGTTACTGCTATATTCTTTGCATAGATACAATTTTTGGGGGATTTATATGAACATAGACATCCATGGTATAATAAATAAAAAACTAACCTCAAGGACAAGAATACCCATGTTCAAGTCCTGCTTTTGATGCATACACTGGTTATGTGACCCTGGGCAAGTCACTTAACTTCTCTATGACTATAAATTTCAGAAAAGATGCCAAACTACATCAGTAGAGTGAGTTTCCTCTCAGAACTCTCTATACCAATACTCTTGCAATTTGTTGCTCTGCCTAGTTTTACCTCTGAGGAACAAGATACTCTTCCCAGGTTGAGCTCATCACCATACTGCATACAAAAACCTTAACTGACATATAACTTCCTGAAGCTTCCTCTCCCCCTGGAGGGTGGAGTACTAAACTCTTCCCAATACCTTCCTTTATAGAAGGAAGATAATGGACTTTTGGGTACAGTATATTGTGTATGTGCCTCTATCCCAACATTCTCATCTTCTTTTATGTTATCTTCCCCCATTAGATTATAAACTCCTTGGAATGGTTCTTTTTTTTAAAATTAATTGTATCTCTAATACTTAGTGTGACTTGCTTGTATATAGGTGCTTAATTAAATATTTATTGGTTTGGACTGGATGCAATTTATGTTCTACTGGGAATTCTGCTTTTTATGAAGTCATGATTGAAATATTTTTTTTTAGTCAACTGATGCACAATAAATTTTATCCCAACCTCTCATTTTAAATCTGTATTGCTTGTAGGCAACGTGTTTTTGGTTGGTCTCTGTATACTAATCCATTCTGCAGTTCTTTTCTTTTTTTATGAGATAGTTTGATTCATTTATATTCATTTGTACGTCTCATAAGTCCCCCAATTATAGTGTTTTAAAATTTTATTTAAAATTTTATTTTATTTACTCTGCCTTCTCTATATATTTTTTCTCTTTGCATCATTTTACTTCTCAGTGTATCTGAGAATTTACTAATATTTTCCATGGATTATTCCAGGCTATTTATCTTATGTTTTTTTTTCTTATCTTGTCAATTTTATATCCAGCATTACAATGATGTTTTTTGTTTATTTAATTTATTGACCAGATTGAACGTTCTTGAAGTTAAACCAATATATATTTTAGATGTGTTGCTAATTCTTACATTCCTCTTCCCTCCCCCTTTCTTGAGAGCTTGTCTCATTTTTCCTCTTAGTGCATTATATTTATTTTTTGGATTAGGATTTTTTTATTCACTGATTTTTCCTTTAATTTTTTTCCTTGAGATCTTCTTCCTGTAAGAATAGCTATCTTTTCCACTAAAAAAATAACTTTATTTGGCACATTTGCTTTTTGTTTTGAGGTGAGAGAGGAAATTTGGACTTATGTGTAGCCATTCACTCATCTATGCAAGAAAGCTGTTGATTTTACTAGCATCAGACCAAAGATAGACTTGCCAGTGGCTAAATTTGGTCTTGGGCTGTTTTATCCTTTTCTCAAGTTTTTTTAGAGTGAATGCAAAGTAAAGTGATATTCAGACTTCTAGTCGGAGGTAGATTTAGGCAAGGAATGCTTCCAAATTTAATCCTTGCTCTTTGCTCCAGCAAATAACAATAATAAGCAATAATTATTCATGATATTAAAGCTTTTAAACCTTTACAACAACCTAGGAATGTAAAGAGTCTAAATATTGTCATCTCCATATTATAGAGGGGATCACAGAGGCTCACTGAGGTCAGCTTGATGGAGTATCAGAGTTAGGATTTGAATACCGACCTTCTGACTCTAAGTTGGAAGTATATTTTTCAACTATAACAAGCCATCACCCTGCAAAGGAGAGTGGAGTTCTGGGTCACTGGGAAAATTCCATAATTTCTGATCATTTTGTGATCTATACACTTAATTTAAATGCAGCTATGGCCATTTATAAAGCAATGAATGGGAAGCTGGAGTGATGCTAGAAAAGAGCCTGCCCTTTTACTGTATGAATCAAGGATGCCATCTCCTTACAGCAAACCTAGGTTTTTATTTTGAGAAGGGATGAGAGCAGTGCAAGTGTGGCATTGGAATCCATATCTGTTCTCTCAATGACACTACCCATTATGTCCTCATCTCTAGAAGTCCTTTCCAGAGATATGCCTAGATTTCTAGAATTTCATTCCAATAGTTTGGTCCTAAGTCTATGCATCATCAGTTGAAAGCTGTTATTGTTAATCAGCTTTATTTGACTTTTTGTGACCCCATTTAGGGTCTTCTTGGCAAAAATACTAGAGTGCTTTGCCGTTTTCTCTACACTCATTTTACAGATGAGGAAACTGAGGCAACCAGGGTTAAGTGACTTGTCCAGGGTCACTCAGATAATAATGTCTAAGGTTGGATTTAAACTCAGGTCTTCCTGAATCCCACTTGAAAGCTAGTCCTGAGTAATTTGTATCAATTGCTCTCTGGTGGTCCTTGGCTGAATAGCCAACAAACCTCCCATTCTGCAACTGGAAGCTCTTGCCCTTTCTCACCTTCTTAGCTGGACCCAGACTACTTTGTTTCATAATATGTTTGTCACTATTTTGTATTGTCTCCTGTTTGTTCTTATGAAGACAAGCTCCTTGGAAACACATAACGGACCTCCCCAACATCCATGGCCTCATTCTATGTCTGTGCTCTACCATCTGTTGCCCGAACTTGGGTACCATTAACTTTTGTATTTCCTGCAAAATGCTTCCCCAAATAAATGTCATTATATGGATACTGTTGGACCTATTTCATGCTCAGAGCACTGAAGCCTAACAGGTCATCCAGACACAAAGATGAAAGTTTGTGTCCACAGAGCCAATCTGCATTTGACTTCTTTCTAGAGAACTGGGCTCAGAATATGGATTTCACATATCAGTGACCATGAACAAATGGAATAACTTCTCTGAGCTTTACTTGTTTTAACTATAAAATAGGATCAATAGTTGTATTATTATTTGGTCTTAGGTGAACTACTTTTTCTCTTTAGGGTCTTGCTTTCCTCATTTCCAAAATGCGGATCATAACACTGTCACTCTCTACTTTTTAGGATTGTTGTGTAGAAAGTGTTATGTAAACATTAAAGCATTATACAAATCTGAGTTAGGATGAAGGGTATTGGGGATGACTCAAGGAGAAGGAATTTCCTTAGAAATTTTGACTTAGGGATGGAAGCAAGTCTGAGCTTGTGATTCATTACCAGTTAGTTTATTATTAGTATTACGTGTTTTATATGTGCTGTGCTTGTGTGATGTGATTAAGCTAGCACCTTGCAAGAGTAGTTATAGATAAATTGGACCTTGAGAGGTTCAGTTTATCAACTCCTGAAGGAAATTCCTATCACTGCATGAGAAGATGCATGTATTCATGAACATATAAAGACACAAGCATGACAAATGCCCTCAGAGTCCTAGAACTAATATAGTTACAGTTTCCCTACCTTGAAGGTGCTACTTGATTTTGGGAGATGAAATTTGATACAGTGAAGTACTAAAGGATTTACAATTAAAATCCCTATATCTTGATAATACCTCTTACTAGCTGTGCAATTCTGGGCAAGGGGCTTAATCTCCCTGGTCCTAAATATACTAATTTATAGATTTAAGGACTCGAACTAAGTGATTTCTAAGGTCCCATTCCAGTTCTCAATCCTGTGATCCTTCTCTTTTCCTTTGAAGGGTCACATTATTATATCTTCTGGCTAAAAGAGCAATATTGGCTCCTTTCCCGAAATAGTCTACCTGCATGCAGCCTTGACATGAATGGAAATGTTGTTAACACTGTCCTTATGCAGTAGCCACACCTGTATCTACACTGACTCTGGCTCCAGTGTATTACCTTTCTTGGGATGCTAATGGAATGGTTTTTTAGAAAGTTTTACTTTCTAGTACAAGGTCCAGAAGTTCAGAGAGATCCAGTTAATGCTCAGGGCCAACTAGCAAAGTAGCAGAGCTAGAATGATAATAAGATTCCATACTTTGATATCTCTAGCCCTCAGGCTAAGTATGAGCATACTATATGACTGAATCAATATGTACCATAGCTCTACAGTGGTAAAAATCTGGTCACACAGTAATTAATTTGAAAAAGATCTGGTGGTTTTAGTGGACTATAATATCAGTGTGTCAATATTAGCATCTGGCAGCCAAAATCACTAATATTGGATTAGGATGCCTTAATAGAAGCTTAATGTTAACAACTTTAGCAAAGTTGCAGGATACAAAATAAAATACATAAATCATTAGCATTTCTATATATTACCAACAAAATCCAGCAGCAACAGATAGAAAGAGAAATTCCATTTAAAATAACTGTAGACAATATGAAATACCTGAGAGTCTACCTGCCAAGACAAACCCAGGAACTATCTGAATACAACTATAAGATACTTTTCACACAAATAAAGTGAGATCTAAACAATTTGAAAAAAATATTAATTGCTCATGGGTAGGTTAAGCCAATATAATAAAAATGACAATCCAACCTAAATTAATCTATTCATTTAGTGCCATGCCAAACCATCAAAAATTCATTTTATAGATCTAGAAAAAATAATTACAAAATTCATTTGGAAGAACAAAAGCTCAATGATATGAAGGGAATTGAAGAAAAAAAATCCAAAAGAAGGTAGTCTTTCTATCCCAGATCTCAAACCATATTATAAAGTGGTAATTATCAAAACAATCTGGTACTGGCTAAGAAATAGAGTTGTGGTCAGTGGAATAGAATACATATAAATTACACTACAATAAATTACTATAGTGATCTAGTATATGATAAACCCAAAGATCCAAGCTTTTGGAACAAAAATTCCTTATTTGACAAAAACTGTTGGGAAAACTGGGAAACCGTATGGTTGAAACTAGATATAAAGCACTATCACAAAACAACCCTTTGTTTTTGTTTTTTTTTTAAACATAATCCCATAAACAAACTCATTAAATCCATGGTTCTTTCAAAAAATTGTGATAGCTTCAACTTCTGAGGCCCAGTGGCCCCACCTATATCTTTAGCCCAGTCAAAGTAATAGATTTTTGAAGTCATCAGAGCTGAATGGTGTATACTAGAAATGTCTTTGAAAGTCATTAAGTTTACAAAATTGAATTTAAAAGAAAGCAAAAGAAACAAAAGTAAAAAACAAAATAAAAACCAAAAAATCAAAAGGTGTGCTAAGTACTCTTTTGTATTCATGAGGAAACTTAAGTATGTGGTGAATTCCAGGCCTTTTCACTCCCTTTCCAAAAAAAACAAAACAAAACAACAACAACAACAACAAAAGAGAGATGGCTTTAAGGAACAAGGGTTAAATAGGGGAAAAGGAAGGGGTGGGGGAGGTTGAGGTAGGCCAGAAAGCAGAGCCATGTGCTCTTAGTCCTTTACCTGTAGAAGGAAAAGCTTGGTAAAGGTAAGAGTTTATATTACTAGAGTTTGGGGTACACCACATTTTTTTAACTGGTTCACTAATTCTCTGCATGCCAAAGTGGCAGGGGTTTCCAAATTATCATTGAGTCTTCTAATGCTGTCATAATGTTCTTTATGGTAGAAAATATGGAGTACTTCAGCATTGGCTTTGTCTGTACCATGAATTTGCCATTGGGGTTTATTCAACTGATGAATGATTACATTCAGTTGGTTATGTTTTGCAAAGGCTACAATCATATAATTGTCCCCATAGGTACCAGGTTTTTTTAAGTCTGCAACATATTTTTCAAAGGGAGTATCATCCTCTCTAAAAGGCTCAAAATCTTTTTTATGATCGAGCATATAATTAGTAGTTTCTTGTCTGTGTTTGAGATGGTTTCTTGAATGACCTTGTAACTGGTCTCTGAGGGCTCTGAAAAGACAATTTCCATCTCCTGATACCATATGAGGTTCGAGTCCCAGGGCTTGCAATTGAGTGGTAGGGTTTGCAAATTTGAACTGTGTTTTACCTCTGGGCTTTGTTAGGGTTCTTTGCTCTTTAGCAGCTGGTCGAGTTTTATTTGAAATTTCTTTACCTACAAATGCTACAGGCTTTACATTGTGTTTGTTACTCTGGGGAGGTGAATGGACTGGTATGAGGGGTTTAATATATTCAGGGTCTGTAAAATTGAAGCTTTCAGTATCTATTGTCCACTCCTCCCCTTCACATTGTCAATCATGTACTCCCCCCCCCCCCCCCCGGGAGTCCATAGTTACCCTGATTCTGGTTCTGTCCTTCTGTACCTCTCTGATAGGGTCTATAGTCGTTCTGATTCTGTCTCTCTGTATCCCCCTGAAAAGATCTATATCCATTTTGATTCTGCCTCTAATAAGGCCTATAAGTACCTTGGTTGTATCCTCTCTGATAAAAGTTTCCATAATTATTCCAATTTCCCCTGAAGAAATCTTTAAGTATCTCGGTCATTACCTGCTTAATTTCCCATTTTCTAGTTCTACATTCACTCAATGAGTGTCCTTGTTTATCACAGTAATAGCACACCTTAGGGTTTTTGTGTTGGCTTTTAGATGCCTGACCAGAAAGTGCTGGTGCCAGAATGCTCTGTTTAGACTTATTCTCCTCATTTGCCTCAAATATATAGGTGGCAACTTCTTTAATCCTTTCTATAGTCATATCCTTCCAGCCTGGACACTGTGTTATAAAATATTTGCAGATTTCTGGCAACAATTGGTGGACGAATGTGTTAGCACAACATAGGAGTCCTTTGAATCTAGTGGGTCCAGTCTCATGAATTGCCTAGCAGCTTCACAAAGTCTATCGTAAAACCTCTTAACTTGTTTATTAGGCTCCTGAGAGAGTTTTAAGAATTTCTGCCAGTTTTCATATTTTTTAGAGCAAGATTCCATTCCCTTCAGAAGTGTTTCTCTAGCAGCTTTTAATTCTTGGAATTGTTGTACTTCATTATAATTCCAATTTGGGTCCTAAGAGGCCATTCTGTAGTAGCTTGACCTGAAGTTACCAAGGAATTTACTGCTGTGATATTTGTAATCTCACTCAGGGACAGTATAGTTTCCATAAGACAAACAACATCGGCCCAAGTGGGTTGATATTTACTAAATATAGTCCTTAGCTGCGAAATTACAGTCTTTGTATTTTGATCAAGTCTAGGGATGATTTTCTTCTATGCGCTCAAGTCTTTTGGGCTAAACGGACTGTATTTTCTAAGCTGTACTGCTGCTCCCTTGCTGGTATAGCATCTATAACATCCTGCAGGGGGAGCAGTTTCTGCTGATCTGATTCTAAAGATTGGTCAAGATCTATTTCTGAACTCAGCTCAGAGGGAGCTGTCTTAGAGTTTCTCTGACCATGTGGTCTACTAACATCATCTTTTCTCTCTGAACAGTATTTTATGTGAAAATGCCATATCACAATATTGCCAATAGATATAATAAAAATTATAATCACTAGAGCTATAGTTATACTCTCACGGTAAGGTTCAAATTTAGTTACAATGATCTTAGTAATATTAGACATATGTTGAATGAGGGGGACACACTTTCCTGCTCCATTATACCAAAGGTTATGTCCTACATAGATGAGGACAAAGCCATAAGACAATGAGAAAATAATGAGTAGGCCGTCTGTTTGAACTTGGACATTAAATGGTCCCAAGATACTTCAATAAGGAAAAGCATGAGGAAAAAAAAAAGATATTCAGTCATGAATGCCATTTAAAATTGACTGGCTTTTCCCTTGAGATAAGGCTTTCAGAGGTGTTTAAAGTAAGGCAGATTGTTTAAATGTGGGAGGCAGTGGGGGAGGGATCCACCAGATTAGTTGACTTGTGGCCAAGTAAGTGGTGGGTTGGGTAGATTGAAGAAATCTACACCAAATTTGTTAGCTCCTGGCTTTGCTCGCCAAACGGTAGGGGCCAAATTTAATATGGGGAGAGTTAATTGGGTGGCTCGCTGTAATATTGGGGTTCAGAAAATAATGAGGGACCTCTAGGTTTAAAGCTTCCTCCCCTCTGAATTTCCCTTTTTAGTTATTTCTCCCAGGCCAATAAGAAAGGAGCTTGACAGCCTCTTTTTCACACACACACACACACACACACACACACACACAAATCAGGTTTTTATTAATGGGAATAAAATACACAGAAAAGGTGAAATTAATTAAGCCAATGACAAGGGAATAGGGAAAGAGGAAAATGGATAATCTCCCTGGCTCTAGCAAAGGCTGTCTCAAAACCAAAACTCGCTTTCAGCTCAGCTAATTCAAAGAGCTGGATTTTATTAACTCACCACCAGGGGTCCATAATATCTATGGCAGCCAGTCTCCAGTCTGCTCTGAAAACTCCTCCAAGGCAAGAAAGAGAGCTACTTCCTGTTGGGGTCCCTTTTTCTACTTTTTTCTCCCTCCCCAAAAGGAGAGGTCCTTCAAGTTGTGTGGCTGAGACTGGTCCTCTATTGATGATGCAGTTCACTGCCTCTGAGGACACTACTTCTCAGGGTTGGCCAAGTTAGACTAGGTTTAACAGGGCAGGCCAGGTGTGGTTCAAGATTTAATCAACTTAAGTGGGTACTTAGTAGTTTCTCATTCACACTCAATTCAAGGACTGCTAAATCAATCAAGTCAGGCTCTTGGGTGTCTGCCAAATTCCATTATTTTACCACAATACTAAAATAATATTAAAATGGGTACACAATTTGCACATAAAGAGTGATACCCTAAGTAAGTTAAGAGAGCATGGAATAGTTTATCTATCAGATTTATGGGCAGAGCAAGAATTTCGCCCCAAAGAGGATATAGCGAGCATTACAAAATATAAAATAGATAATTTTGATTATATAAAATTAGAAAGCTTTTGTGCAAACAAAACCAATGCAATCAAAATTATAAGTAAAGCAGAACACTGGGAAATAATTTTTGCAACAAGTATCTCATAAAGGCCTCCTTTCTCAAATATATAGAGAACTGAGTTAAATTTATAAAAATACAAGTCATTTTCCAACTCATCAATGGTCAAAGATGATGAACAGGCAATTTTCAGAGAAAGAAGTTAAAGCTATCTATGGTCATATGAAAAAATGCTCTAAATCAGTATTGCTCAGAGAAATGAAAATTAAAACAATCTGAAGTACCACCTCACACCTATCAGATTGGCTAATATGACAAAACAGGAAAATATTGGGTGTTGGAGGGCACGTGAGACATTAATCCATTGTTGGTGGAGTTGTGAACCAATCCAACCATTTTGGAGAGCAATTTGGAACTATGCCCAAAGGCCTATAAATCCCTGCATGCCCTTTTATCCAGCAATACCACTGCTAGGTTTATATCCTAAAGACATCCCAAAAAAGAGAAAAATACCTATTTGTACAAACATATTTATAGCCACTCTTTTTTGTGGTGGCTAAGAATTAGAAATCAAAGGATTACTGGGGAATGGCTGAACAAGCTGTGGTATATGATTGCAATGGAATATTATCATGCAATAAGAAATGACACGCAGGATGATTTCAAAAAAGCTTGGGAAGACTTGCATGAACTGATATATAGTGAAGTAAGCAGAATCAGGAGAATGTTGTGCACAGTGACAGCAATATTGTTGATAAAGAATTGTGAATGGCTTTACTATTCTAAGCAATACAATGATCCAAGACAATCCCAGGGAACTAATTATGAGGCATACTATCTACCCCCAAAGAAGGAAGTGATATTGATTGAATACAGACTGAAGCATGCTGTTTTTCACTTTTTCTTTTTTCTTTTATTTGAGTCTTCTTATACAAAATTACTAATATGGAAATGTTTTACATAATTGTACATGTATAACCTATATCTGATTGCTTACTGTTTCAGGGAGGGGGAAAGGAAGGGAAGAAAGGAGGGATAGAATTTGGAACTCATAACTTTAAATAAAAATGTTTATTGGGGGGCGGAGCCAAGATGGCGGAGAGGAAGCAGCAAGCTGCCTCAAAACGAACATTAAATCAAGCCTCTGGATGGATTCTGAAACTACAGAACCTGCAAAGAGACAGAGAGACATAGTCCTCCAACCAGTGATAATTTAGAAGACTTCAGGAAAAGGTCGGTCTGACTCGGGCAAAAGGGAGGCCCAGTGCAGGGCAGCAACCCAGCGCCGAGGGGGTCAGGGCAAGTCAGCAGGAGCTGCGGGCCACAGCCGAACAACTGAGGCTCCCGGAACCTGGTTCAAAAATCTGGTGGCCAAGAAGGACAGTGGAAAAACTTACCTGCACCGGCCGAGAGGGCCACGAACGGCGGGATCAGACGCCGGGGTCTGGCGCCTGGCTGGCCGAGCACAATCAGACAGGAAGTGCAGGGCGGGGCATCTCCACACACCATAAAGGCCTCAGAGTAAAAGCCCGGTCACACAGCACCTATACACCTGCACAAGAAGCCCAAAACAGGGACCCTGGTGCCCCCAGAGCAGACCTCAACTTAAAGAATAAATAAATAAGCTGCAATAATGAGTAAGAAGCAAAAAAGAGCCCTCTCCATTGAGAGCTTCTGTATCAATAGGGAAGAAGCCAACACAAACTGAGATGAGGACAATAGCCTCAAATTGTCTACATCTGAAGCCTCAAAAGGGAAGGTGAATTGGTCGCAAGAACAAAAAGCCTTCCTGGAAGAGCTCAAAAAGGATTTTAAAAATCAATTGCAAGAGGTAGAAGAAAAAATGGGGAGAGAAATGAAAGCAAAACAAGAAAACTATGAAAAAAGAATCAGCAGCTTGGAAAAGGAAGCTGAAGAAAACAAAGCCTTAAAAAATTCATTTGGCCAAATGGAAAAAAATCTGCATAATCTCACTGAAGAAAACAATACCTTAAAAAATTCACTTAGCCAAATGGAAAAAAAGGTGCATAATCTCACTGAAGAAAACAGTACCTTAAAAAATTCACTTAGCCAAATGGAAAAAAAGGTGCATAATCTCACTGAAGAAAACAATGCCTTTAAAATTAAAGTGGGACAGTTGGAAGATAAGGAATCCATGAGACACCAAGAATCAGTCAAGCAGAATAAAAAAAATGAAAAAATAGAAGAAAATGTGAAATACCTCATTGGAAAGACAACTGATCTGGAAAACAGATCGAGGAGAGACAATTTGAGAATCATTGGACTGCCTGAAAGCCATGACCAGAAAAAGAATCTAGATACCATATTCCAGGAAAGTATTAAGGAGAACTGCCCTGATATCATAGAATCAGAGAATAAAATCATTGAAAGAATCCATCGATCACCTCCTGAAAGAGACCCCAAAAGGAAAACTCCAAGGAATATTGTAGCCAAATTCCAGAATTATCAGGTGAAGGAGAAAATACTCCAAGCAGCCAGAAAGAAGCAATTTAAATATCATGGAGCCACAGTCAGGATTGCTCAGGACCTGGCAGCTTCAACATTAAAGGACTGCAAAGCTTGGAATATGATATTCTGGAAGGCAAAGGAGATTGGATTGCAGCCGAGAATCTATTACCCAGCAAAAATGTGCATTTTTTTCCAGGGGAAAAGATGGACATTTAATGACATCGGGGACTTTCAATCTTTCCTGGTGAAAAGACCAGAACTGAATAGAAAATTTGATCTCAACATACAAGACTCAAGAGAAGTTTAAAAAGATAAACAGAGGGGAAAAAAAAAAGTTACCCTATTAGGTTAAACTGTTTATATCCCTACACAGGAAGATAATACTCATAACTCTTAAGAACTGTAAATGTATTTGGGCAGAGAGAAGGACTTTATATAGAGGGTATAAATATAAATTGTCTTTGATGTGATGATACAAAAGAATTAAGGGGATAAAAAGGGAGTCTATGGGGAGGAGAGGAAAGGGGAGGTGGAATGGGATGAATTATATCGTATGAAGAGGTGGAAAAAAACCTATTATAATAGAGGGAAAGAAAGGAGGGGGGAACATGGTTTCAACCCTATTCTCATTAGATTTGACTCAAAGAGGGAATAACATATACGTTCATTGGGATAAAGAAACTTAACTCATTCTTTAGGGAAACAAAAGGGGAAGGGAAAGGGGGGAACTGATAGAAGGGAGGACAAAAGCAAGGGAGAAAAGGGTAAAGAAAAGAGAGGGGGGTGATAAAAAGGGAGGGCAGATCGGGGGAGGCAGGGGTAAGAAGTAAAACGTCGGTGAGGAGGAATAGGGTGAAAGAAGGGGGGAAAAGTACAAAGGGGGTAAATAGAATGGAGGGGAATAGACAGTCAGTAATAATAACTGTGAATGTGAATGGGATGAACTCTGCTATAAAACAGAAGCGAATTGCAGAGTGGATTAAATACCAGAACCCTACAATATGCTGTTTACAAGAAACACATTTGAAGCAGAGAGATACACACAGAGTAAAGGTAAAAGGCTGGAGCAGAATATATTATGCCTCAGCTAAAGTAAAAAAGGCAGGGGTAGTAATCCTTATCTCAGACAAAGTGCAGGCAAAAATAGATCTCATTAAAAGAGATAAGGAAGGAAATTACATCTTACTTAAAGGTACTATAGATAATGAAGTAATATCAATATTGAATATGTATGCGCCAAGTGGTATAGCATCCAAGTTCTTAGAAGAGAAGTTAAATGAGTTACAAGAGGAATTAGACAGTAATACTATACTAGTGGGGGATCTGAATCTCCCCCTCTCAGAATTAGATAAATCTAGTCAAAAAATAAATAAGAAAGAAGTGAAAGAGGTGAATAGATTACTAGAAAAGTTAGACATGATAGATGTCTGGAGAAAATTGAATGGGGATAGAAAGGAATATACCTTTTTCTCAGCAGTACATGGCACATTTTCAAAAATTGACCATGTATTAGGGCACAAAAACATCATAGTCAAATGTAGAAAGGCAGAAATAGTAAATGCATCCTTCTCAGATCATGATGCAATAAAAATTACATGTAAGAAAGAGCCAGGGAAAAGTAGAATGAAAATCAATTGGAAACTAAATAATTTCATTCTAAAGAATGAATGGGCCAAACAAGAAATCATAGAAACAATCAATAACTTTATCCAAGAGAATGACAATAATGAGACAACATACCAAAATCTATGGGATGCAGCCAAAGCAGTGCTTAGGGGAAAATTTATAGCTCTAAATGCTTACATGAATAAGAAAGAGAAAGAGGAGATTAATGAATTGGGCATGCAACTTTAAAAGCTAGAAAAAGAACAAATTAGAAATCCCCAATTAGACACTAAATTAGAGATCCTGAAAATTAAAGGAGAAATCAATAAGATTGAAAGCAAAAAAAACTATAGAATTAATCAATAAAACTAAGAGCTGGTTTTATGAAAAAACCAATAAAATAGATAAAATATTGGTTAATTTGATTAAAAAAAAGAAAGAAGAAAACCAAATTACCAGTATCAAAAATGAAAAGGGTCATGTTACCACCAATGAAGTGGAAATTAAAGCAATAATTAGGAAATATTTTGCCCAACTGTATGCCAATAAATTTGACAATCTAAATGAAATGGATGAATATTTACAAAAATACAAACTGCCCAGGTTAACTGAAGAGGAAATAAAATCCTTAAATAAACCCATATTAGAAAAAGAAATTGAACAAGCTATTAATGAACTCCCTAAGAAAAAATCCCCAGGGCCAGATGGGTTTATGGGTGAATTTTACCAAACATTTAAAGAACAATTAATTCCAATATTATACAAATTATTTGGAAAAATAGGTGAGGAAGGAGTTCTACCAAATTCGTTTTATGACACAAATATGGTGGTGATACCCAAACCAGGCAAAGCAAAAACAGAGAAAGAAAATTATAGACCAATTTCCCTAATGAATATTGATGCTAAAATCTTAAATAAGATATTAGCAAGGAGATTACAGCAAGTGATCACCAGGATAATACACTATGACCAGGTGGGATTTATACGAGGAATGCAGGGCTGGTTCAACATTAGGAAAACTATTAACATAATCAACCACATCAATAAGAAAACCAACCAAAATCATATGATTATCTCAATAGATGCAGAGAAAGCTTTTGACAAAATACAGCACCCATTCCTAATAAAAACACTAGAGAGTTTAGGAATAGGGGGAGCTTTCCTTAGAATAATAAACAGTATCTACCTAAAGCCATCAGCAAGTATTATATGCAATGGAGATAAATTAGAGGCCTTCCCAATAAGATCAGGGGTGAATCAGGGATGTCCATTATCACCCCTATTATTTAATATTGTTCTAGAAATGTTAGCTTTAGCAATCAGAGAAGAGAAAGGAATTAAAGGAATTAGAATAGGCAAGGAGGAAACAAAACTATCACTCTTTGCAGATGATATGATGGTATACTTAAGGAATCCTCGAGAATCAAGTCAAAAATTACTTGAAACAATTAACAACTTTAGCAAAGTAGCAGGATATAAAATAAATCCACATAAATCATCAGCATTTCTATACATGACCAACAAAATCCAGCAGCAAGAGATAGAAAGAGAAATTCCATTTAAAGTAACGGTAGGTAATATAAAATACTTGGGAGTCTACTTGCCAAGACAAACCCAGGAACTCTATGAACACAACTACCAAACACTCTTCACACAAATCAAATCAGTTCTAAATAATTGGAAAGATATCAATTGCTCATGGATAGGCAGAGCTAATATAGTAAAAATGACAATACTGCCTAAATTAATTTACTTATTCAGTGCCATACCAATCAGGCTACCTAAAAATTATTTTATACAGCTAGAAAAAATAATAACAAAATTCATCTGGAAAAACAAAAAATCAAGAATATCCAGGGAAATAATGAAAAAAAATTCACAGGAAGGTGGGTTAGTGGTACCAAACCTGGAGCTTTACTATAAAGCGGCAGTCATCAAAACTATCTGGTACTGGCTAAAAAATAGAGTGGTAGATCAATGGAATAGGCTAGGCTCAGGAAATGCAGTAGTAAATGACACTAGTAATATAGTGTTTGATAAACCCAAAGACCCCAGCTTCTGGAATAGGAACTCAGTATTTGACAAAAACTGCTGGGAAAACTGGAAGATAGTATGGCAGAAATTAGGCTTAGACCAACATCTTACACCTTATACTAAAATAAGGTCAAAATGGATACATGATTTAGACATAAGAGGTGATACCATAGGTAAATTAGGAGAGAAAGGAATAGTGTACCTATCAGATCTTTGGAAAGGAGAACAGTTTTTGACCAAACATGAGATAGAGTATATTATAAAATGCAAAGTGGATGATTTTGATTATATTAAATTAAAAAACTTTTGTACAAACAGAAGCAATGCATCCAAAATTGGAAGGGAGGCAGAAAGCTGGGAAACAATTTTTGAGGCCAGTGCTTCTGATAAAGGCCTCATCTCTAAAATATATAGAGAATTAAATCAAATTTATAAGAATCCAAGTCATTCCCCAATTGAGAAATGGTCAAAGGATATGAACAGGCAGTTTTCTGATGAAGAAACCAAAGCTATCTATTCCCATATGAAAAAATGCTCTAAATCTCTAATGATTAGAGAGATGCAAATTAAAACAACTCTGAGGTACCACCTGACACCTATCAGATTGGCTAAAATGACAAAAAAGGAAGATAATAAATGTTGGAGAGGCTGTGGGAAAATTGGAACACTAATGCATTGTTGGCGGAGCTGTGAGCTGATCCAACCATTCTGGAGAGCAATTTGGAATTATGCCCAAAGGGCGATAAAGCTGTGCATACCCTTTGACCCAGCAATCCCACTTTTAGGTCTTTTGCCCAAAGAAATCATGGAAGGGGGAAAGGGACCCACATGTACAAAAATATTTATAGCGGCTCTTTACGTGGTAGCAAGGAATTGGAAGTTGAGGGGGTGCCCATCAATTGGGGAATGGCTGGACAAGTTGTGGTATATGAATACAATAGAATACTATTGTGCTGTAAGAAATGATGAGCAGGAAGAGTTCAGAGAAACCTGGAGGGTCTTACGTGAGCTGATGATGAGTGAGATGAGCAGAACCAGAAGAACATTGTACACAGTATCATCAACATTGAGTGTTGACCTACTGTGATGGACTATATTCTTCTCACCAATGCAATGGTACAGAAGAGTTCCAGGGAACTCATGATAGAAGAGGATCTCCAAATCCAAGAAAAAAAAAGAAAGAAAGAACTGTGGAGTATAGATGCTGATTGAACCATATTATTTCTTTTGTTTTGGGTGCTGTTGTTTTTTTTTTTCTATTTTGAGGTTTTGCATCACTGCTCTGATTCTTTCTCTTGTAACAGGATTAATGCAGAAATAGGATTAATGTTATTATGTGTATATATGTGTGTGTGTGTGTATATATATATATATGTTTATGTATAGAGATATATAGATATAACCTATATCAGTTTACCTGCTGTCTAGGGGAGGGGGGATGGAGGGGAGGGAGGGAGAAAAATCTGAAATTGTAAAGCATGTATAAACAAAAGTTGAGAACTATCTTTACATGTAACGGAAAATAAAATAAAATAAAATAAAAAAAAAAGAATTACATCTTCTTACACACAAATCCAAAAAAAAAATTAAAAAAAATAAAAATGTTTATTTAAAATATAGAAGCTTGGGCAGCTAGGTGGAGCAGTGGATAAAGCACCGGCCCTGGATTCAGGAGTACCTGAGTTCAAATCTGGCCTCAGACACTTGACACTTACTAGCTGTGTGACCCTGGGCAAGTCATTTAACCCCCATTGCCCCGCAAAAACAAACAAAAAACAAACAAACAAAAATACAGAAGCTTAATGTCTACAATGATGTAAAGAATAGTCCTGCTATCCTTTGCCTTATCTGGAAGACTCTATTTCTGGGGCCTTGTTTTAGGAGAGACACCATGACCAACTGTACCTTGTACAAAGATCAGTGACCAGGGATGAAGTTGACTCTGGAGACTGTGATAAAAGGTTGAGTTAAAGAAATTAAGGACATTTATACTAGAGAAGACAAGAATTAGGAGGGACCTAATTACTGTCTTATAGTATTTTAAAGGCTGCTATTGGGAAAAGTTTACACTGGTTGATACTAGAAGAAAGAACTAGACTATAGAACAAAAGTTACAGATTTCTGATTAACATAAGGAAGAATCTTCTAACAGTGAGGACAGCATCATACATCACACTTGGAAAATGTTCAAGCAGTGTTTGTTTAAATGAATGGACTTGAATGAGCAGCCATCCTAACAGTAGAACAAGCTTTCCTTGTGAGGTAGTAAACCCCCATTGCTTGAGACATTCAAGAGGATGCCTCAGAGGACCATCTGTCTGTCAAAGGTGTAGTACAGGGGATTATTTTTCTTTTAAGATGGGAGGTTGGGCTAGATGAACTCTATTTCTAAGATTCTCTGCTCATGAAATCTTTTGAGGCTGAGATAAGAAGAATGGTGGCCTTGAGGGCAGGTGAGTGCCTCTACAAAGCAAAGCTGTGGCTAGAGAGCTTAGGTGTAGAAATGATTCTATTCATTTTATACTTGACTTTATTTCTATTGAATTTGTTCACTGAAAGCAAGGAAGATGTGACTGAGCACATGCATAAATTTCTCTGGTCTGGTGACCTCTTTGTTTGAGAAAAGTTCCCAAATGGATTCACATTTCTCAGGTGTATTGCTGTGAAATATCATCACTGACCTTGCAACACCTGTTGCTGATAGGAAAAGTTTCTTTTTATCTCATTATCTCTTTACCACCCATGAATGATTTTTCTTCAAGACAAAGTCTTGGGAGCTGTTCAGTGACCTCTGAATTCTTCAGGCTTGAAGCCAAGAGACACTGACCCTCTTTGAGGTGAGTCTTGGTTCTGATAAGATTTTCCAGGGATTTTAGGGTAAACAATTGATTTTTGTTTAAAGGTGATTTGATGTCATCCTGCTGCTGCTGGTGGTGGTGGTGGTGGTGGTTTGGCAAGTACAACTTCAGGGAAAGAGTGGTGGCAAGGGCAAAATTTTGATACCATTAGGCTTAGGTTCTCAATGTGAAAGTCGTTGTATTTGGATTGGATTAATATAGATCTACCCTTTACAACCATTCAAGCTTTAGAAAGCTTTTTGGCAAACTAGGAAGCAGCATGGTACAGTGGAAAGAACATTGATTCTGGGATCAGGGGCTGTGGATTAAATCTTCCCTCTGATTCCTGTTCTCTGTGTCATCTTGGGTAAGTCACAAACTCCTCAGGACTCATTTTACTCACTTGTAAAATGAGAGGGTCAAAGAAGGCCTCTGAAGTCTATTTTGAATCTAGAGCTAGTCTTTTGAGTCCTTTTTTGCTTTGAGTCCTTCCTTTATTTGTCATGGGTTTTTTACATCTGTGCCAGAGGTGCTTCTGGTAGAGCCTATAAAAAGACTTTAGAATGTGAGCTCTGTTTTGTACTTTATATGTCTATTGTTTAAGGACCCACGTATCTAAGTGCAGAGAGACTCATTAGCAGAGATGCGGCCACAGCAACTCATGAAGCTATTACAACAAGGAAGGAACACCCACCCTGATGAAATCATGAGTCCAAGATGGACAGAGAGAAAGTCTGAGGGAGACAGAGGATGGAAAGTGAAGGGGAAGGAGAGAGAGCGGGGAGAGGGAGAGAAAGATAAAGAGGGAGGGGGGAGGAAGAGGGGGAAGGGAGACTGTATTTGTGTGACTCTGGACATGAGATCCAACTACACTGAGCCTCAATTTCTTTCTTTCTTTCTTTTTTTTGGGTGGGGCAATGGGGTTAAGTGACTTGCCCAGGGTCTCACAGCTAGTCAGTGTGTCTGAGGTTGGATTTGAACTCAGGTTCTCCTGAATCCTGGGCTGGTGCTTTATCCACTGTGCCAGCTAGCTACCCCTCAATTTCTTGATAAGTGAAATGGGGATAATAATAGTCCCTCCTTCAAATACCTGTAAAGATCAAATGAGAAAATATATTTAAGGCATTTTTGTAAACCTATCATTGCTATATAACTCTTAGTTACTATTATTATTGTTGTCATTATTATTATTGTTATTATTATTCTATGTCAAAGAGGTTTAAATGTTATTTCTGTGATGAGGAACAAAGTGCTAGGATTCTGCTTTTTAAAACCTGAGTCGTCATTTACTTTCCTTTTTCATTCCTTAAGTAACCATTATTGATGTTTCTGTTTTTATATCGTAGTAATTTCTTGAACTGTTTGCTCTTCTAAGAGAGTTAGGTGACAAGTCATTATTTGAACACAGGTGATTGAGATTGTAATGAGGCCAAGGCAAAGGAGGTGGCAAAGATGAAAAATTCATCTCAATTTGCAGTTGAGCTGGAAGAGGGAATCAGCTACTAATGTTTTAAGCAGGGAAGGGCACCTTTTTCATGTAGTCTTCTCTTTCCTTCCAGATGCATCCATCTCAAGTCATTGTGTGCCCGGTGTGTTAAGAACTGGTTGAATGAATGACAGAATTAATTAGAACACTTTAAGTGTGGATTGTGGTTTTCTGCCTTCCTTTAAGTCAGGGTTTTTGTTGTGTCATGGTCCCTTTTAGAAATCTGATGGAACCTATGAACCATTTTTCTGAATTGTTTTAAATGGACAAAATAAAATACATAGAATTACAAAGGAAACCATTTATATTTGAAAAGTTATCAAAATATTTGAAACAGAAAAAACAGCAACAATGAAAAAAAATAAATTTATATCCTCAAAGTTTAGAACACTTCATATAAGTAGTCCCTTTTTTGGGACATGCAAATCAGTCAGGAAAGTACACCTTCCACTGGTAAAGTAAATATAAAAGCAGGGAATGAGTATCACCTCATAGTGTTTCACCAGTTATCAGGAGTACAAAAAAACGATCATTTCTTTGAAGTCTCACCTTGCAGTGAGGGCACTAAGGGAGCATAATGTTTAGGAATTGAGAGACCCCCTCCCCCAACCTCCCAAGGGGAAGAGAAAGCACTAGATGACCTTGAGAAGGAAGGTTGCTCTACCTGTATATCCTATTGCATTGTTCCTTTTCATTTCTTGAGCCATCTTAAGAGAAACAAATTGTATTTGGCAAACTGAGCAAATTTTCAGGCAAAATTTCCTACCCTTCCTCCCCGAGTTTTTCACTGACCCCGTTGTGTTCAAAAGAGATTAAGGGTTCTGCCTGTTGGTGGAAAATGTATGATTGCTCAGTGTAATTAGGTAAGAACCCTGTTGGGTGCTGAACCTAACCTGTTCTGTGTCCAGGAAAATCACAGCTTCTCAGCAGTCTTTCCAAATCCCCATTAGTTCATATAAGAAAAGGAAGATACAAGTGAATATCACAGTCAGTTTGGTGTATAATTTAGGAAGGACATTGACAGACTGAAGGTTGGCCAGAAACAGGTGACCAGAGTACTGAGATGACTCAGACCCTTGAATTATAATGGAAGGAATGTTGGGTTGGGAATCATAACCTTTGTTTTAATTTCTACTCTGAAGCTACTACCTGGGTGATGTTGGGCAAGCCGCTTTCCCTCTCCATGCCCAGTTTGTTCCCATGTAAAGTGAGGGGTTTGGAATGGATGATTCTTAAGGTTCCTTTCATCTCTGAAACCCTACAATTCTATCTCATATAAGAAAGACTTAATTAAACTGGGAATGTTTTGATTGGAGAATAGCAGACTCAGAGGTGAGATGATGTTTCTCATTTTATAAATGCATCATGCAGATGAAGGAGGAAGCTTGTTCTGTGTGGCTGGGAGTGAGACTTGGAGCAGAATTTGAATCAGTGAATAGAATCAAGCCATCAGTTGTCAAACATCTTTTACAGAAGGAAGATATATGGCTCCAAGTAAGAAAGGACTTTCTAGTGATTCAAATCATTCTAAAAATGGAATCAGCTATCTTACAAAGTAGTGGTCATACCATCTCTGGAAGTCTTCAAGGAGAGGCTGTTGGGGATAAGAGGTTGTAGAGGATATTTCTGTGTATTCTCCAGTGTCTTTTCAAACTCTCCAGAGTCACTGATTTTATATTTTGGTAGGATTTCAGATTGTTCAAATGATATTAAGACAATGTTTCTTTAGTAGAAACATATTGTTGTGTAATAAAAGATTTTTTTAAAAAAATCCTGACTTATCTCAATGAAAGTTGGGAAAGGTATAAGGTCAGGAGACCTGAGTTCAATTAAATTCTGGCTTTGATGATTAACAAATTGTATTTGATGAAGTCATTTAGACTCTCTGAGCCTCAGTTTCCTCATCTGTAAAATGGGGATAGCAGTACTTGTACAACACATTGTGAATCTTAAAGTGCTTCTGAAAATGCAAGCTATCCTCATTATTATTCTTATTGAACTTTGCATAAATTTTGACCAGTATTGTAATATAATAGGTTATGTTTTGTTGTCAGAACATGAAAACATTAGAAATGCTAAACTGTGTCAGCCTTAGGATTCCCCCAGTGCTGAAATCTCTCTCACATGGGAAGGTTATAGCCTTCTTCCTGACTGACTCTAAAGACCCCAGCCTCTTCTAGTGGATTCTTTATGACACTGTGATATATGTTTATATCTAAACCCTTTGGGAATAATTTGTTCCTTTTGATCTAGACTAACTATTCCCACCATGCATACATATTTCTCTGAAAAAGACAGTGGAAAACACACAATGGAAATTGCATTAAGTAGGCCCATTAAAGGGGTACTTGTGAGAAAAAGTGAACAAAATAGTATAAGATAAGGTGTAATAAGTTCTTTAATTTTAGTACCCAATACAGGTTCATGTCTGTGTAATTTGATTGCCTAACTAGAGTGAGTATAATTCATCATTTTATGGTAGAAAGAACACTTTAAAGCCAGAGGGATCTGGGTTCAAATTCTACTTCTGACCCTTATTACCTTTAACCTCCATGGGCTTCAGTTTCCTCATTTGTTAAATCAATGGGTTGGGCTGGATGATCTTTGAGGTTCCTTCCAACTCTACATCAATGATCTTACTCTTCCCAAGTGCAGAGACTTTAAGTCTTTTTTGAGTTTCCTCACAGGATATAAAGTTGGGCAGTGTGTCATATCTGGCAGCTCCAGTTCTCTTGGGGAGAGTTTTTTCTCAGTCTCCATTTGTACTCCCTGGTCTTCCAGACTGTGAAGTTCTACAACTCTTCTGGGGCTGTTGTTGGGAGGGTACTAAAGCTCTCCAGGATGTTACCAGTGCTGTTCTGGGTCACTCTTAGAACTGGATGCTTAGTGCTACCTTCAGATGAATCTCTCTCCCTCACATGGCCTTCCCAGAGATGCTGTAACATAGAATAGAGACTTCAGTGCTTCTCTAAAGGAGAGAATTCTGGGTTTGGCATCAGAGGATATGGGGTCAAATGGTGGCTCTGCCATATACCCTTATGACTTTTATGGAGTCACTTCACTTTGTTCTCTTAGACCCAAGTTTCCTCTTTTTTAAGATGAGGGGAATTGGACTAGAGACTTCCAAGCACTAGGGAAATGATGCTAATGTGATGATACTTGCCCTACATCTGTATCCAGAGGCACAACAAGGTCTGTGGACATGCTCTACATTGACAGGAATGGAGAGTCTAATAAGATAGTCCCAAAGCTCACCATGCAGAGAAATAACACCAGAATGGGCTTACAAATTTCAAACCCCACTCTTCAATAAAAGTGTGTGGGGGTGTGTGACTAAACAAGACTATTTGCTGCACAGTGCCTGGCACATAGTCAATTAATAAGTACTTGTTATTGATTGATCACCCTTAGCTTTCTCTATCCTGTGGTTTTTGGTTTTGAATTTTTTTTTGGTGAGACAATTGGGGTTAAGTGACTTGCCCAGGGTCACACAGCTAGTAAGTGTCAAGTGTTTGACGTCAGATTTGAACTCAGGTCCTCCTGAATCCAGGGCTGGTGCTTTATCCACTGTGCCACCTAGGTGCCCCTGGTTTTTGTTTATACCATTTTTTCTGTGGCTCGATTTCTCTCATCCATCTCTGCTTCTTGATGTCCTCTCCATCCTTGAAGGTGTTTCCCAAGTGCCCACTCTTCCACAAAAGCCTTCCCAGGATCCCTCAGTCAGAAACAACAGTTCCTTCCTTGGATTTCACTTAGCACTTTACTAATAGCTCTCCTATTCACATTTTCTTCTAATTTAACCTTTCTTTTTTTCTTTTATAGAATGGATTTGGTATTTCATCAGCATTAGTACTTCCTCCACTTATAAATTGCAACCCGTTCTATACCTTCTTGTCCATTTTTCTCCCATATCCTTCTTATAAGAGTGTTAGATAAGACCTGTGTACTTGAAGTCAATAGGTTTGGATTAGAGTCTCTGATTTTCCACTTACTCTTAAGATCTTGGTCTCCTTCTTTGTAAAACCGGGAGATGAGACTAAATGATCCATAAGATACCTTATAGCTCTAATGTTCTGTGTTCGAAGGCAACATTTCAGGTTGAATGACTGGTGTTTAGGAGAGTTGATCTGATAGATTTTTTTTTTTTTAGGAATGGACTTTCACAAACTTCTTTGGGCCTCTGAAGTCTATTATATTGTAAAATATGTGTGTGTATGGATTTATTATAGAACATGTTGTGATTGCTTGTCAGGTGTTATACAAAACACTATGTACAGAAGTCATTCTAGAGAATTTTCACTGAGATTCTTATCTTAGTTTAGACAAGAAGTGAGCTCAGAGGCAGCTAGGGAGACTTTGCCTACTCAAGGAATAGGGCACTTGGGTGTATTGTAAGCATAAAACACAGGTGAAATGTATTTCAAATGGGAAGTTGCATTAGAAATGGACTGCAAAGGTTAGAGACTAACTCTAAAAAGCCCTAGTTTCTCTGAGTGGTTCATTATGACTCTGTCATGCATGAATTTATCTAAACCTTTTTGGAATAATTTATTTCTGCTTTTAACCTAAGCCTCCTCTTCTTACCACATAACACTGTCTAAAAGGGCCAAAAGAAGTTGAATTCTTCCATACAAATGAGCCCGATGTACATTAAAGAGACACAAAACCAAAACTATTTAGAAATACCAGCTTTATCTTATGGATACTTGTACAGGAACAATCAGAAATCTAAAAACCAATACTATTGAGATTTTAATGTAGTTGGGTTTTAAAAAAAAATTTGGGTTTGATTTTTGGTTTGGGGGATACTGGGGATTAAGTGACTTGCCCACAGCCACACAGGTAGTAGTGTCTGAATTAATCATTGAACTCAGGAGGACTTAAGGGTTGGTGGTCTATCCATTGTACCACCTACCTTCTGCTTAATGTCATTTTAATTCTAAAATCAGTTCCTGCCAATGGCACCTGATGAAGATGCATCCATGACTAATGTGATTCTAGCCACTGCCACATTTACAGGATGTCACAAAGCCATCTCTCCTGCAGGAATTACAGACCATGGAATAAAATGCCTACTAACTTCAGGTCAGTTTTCAGGATTGCTTCTCTTAATCTCCCCACTGTCTTCCTTCCTTCCACTCTGTTATCCCACCTAATCATATAATATATGTAAAACCTTTTGTAACTTCAGAATACCATAAGGCACTGCTTTTAAAATTCTCTCTCTTTTCCCCTGCCCCCCAACCAAGAAGAAAAAGTTATGACTTTAAACAGAACTTTGGCATGTCTTTCGGAGTCAGATATTTTAAGATGTTTTAAAAATGCTGAATATTTATGGTGCTAAGTAGCACAACACTAATATGTTTTTTAAAATCTAGGTAAATTTGATTAAAAATTAACAATATTACAAACAATTTACTAAGGTATAAGGTTATGATTGTTATAATCAGGGATTTGTCTTGAGGAATAAAATTCTATACCATAACTCCCCTTGGTAAAATGCTGCATAACAACTTTCATTTTTCCCTTTTCTTGACTTAAATCACTACTTTTGAAGGAGTCTTTCATTTCATCTCATTTCTTCTTGAAAAAAAAACTCAGAAAATTTTCATTTTAAATTCTATGTGTTTTGTTATGAGAGCCTTTGCAGTTGGACCTGAGAATCAAAATGTTGTTCAACATGATGTGCACTAGGCATTGGAATCAAAAGACATAAATAACAATAATTATACTTTTGAATTGACAATTAATTTATAAAATTATAAAATGGGAACAAGTATGCCTGGTTCTTTGGGTACTTGATGGGAAAGACCATGATTGGCAGTGGGAAATGGGGAGGCATCACCCTTTAATAACCACAGAGGGCAAAAAGTCCATAAAGACAAAGACAAATGGTGAAAAGTGGTTATAGAGGCACATGACAGCAGAGTGAAGACAGGGAATGGGATAGTAAAGGAAAACAGTGTTGGAAAGAAGATTGGGAGGAAGAAAGGCAGAGAACATCACTCACATGACCATGGATTAGAGTTGGGAACATCAGGGTGTATAGATGCAATGGAAATGGAAGAGTGGTCAGGAGGCAGGAGTTGGAAGCCTCATTTTTTTTAAATCATAAAAATAATTTTTTTCCAGTTACATGTAAAGATAGTTTTCAACATTTGTTTTCATAAGATTTTTAGTTCTAAATTTTTCTCTCTCCATCCCTTCTGTCCCCCCTCCCCAAGACAGAAAGCAATTTGATATAGGTTATATATGTATAATCACATCAAACATATTTCTTCATTAGTCATGTTATGAAAGAAGAATCAGAAAAAAAGGGAAAATTCTTAAAAAGAGGTAGAAACAGTGTGATTAAATCTGCATTCAGAATCCACAGTTCTTTTTTCTTGATGTGGAGAATATTTTCCATCATGAGTTCTTTGGAATTGTCTTAGATCATTGTCTTACTGAGAAGAGTTAAGTCTATCACAGTTGATCATCACACTATGTTGTTGTTACTGTTTACAATGTTTTCCTGGTTCCGTTCACTTCACTCAGCATCAGTCCACCTAAGTCTTTCCAGGTTTTTCTGAAATCAACGTTTCTTATAGCAAAATAGTATTCTATTACATTCATATACCACAACTTGTTCAGCCATTCCCCAAATGATGGGTATTCACTTGATTTCCAATTCTTTGCCACCATGAGGAGAGCTGCTATAAATATTTTTGTACATGTGGGTCCTTTTCTCTTTTTTATGATCTCTTTGGGATATAGACCTAGTAGTGGTATTATTGGGTTAAAGGGTGTGCACAGTACCATAGCTCTCTGGGCATAGTTACAAATTGTGAAGCCTCATTTTTAGGTTTTTTTTTTTTATTGGGGGGGCAGGGGGAGAAGACCAACTCATATCTGTGCCACTTTAGGGTTAGTTTATTAACATACCCAAATCATTTCAAAGTTGTTGTCTTAAAGTTACCAGTACTTTTTAAATGTTCTGATCATCTGGATATGTGGAGGTCTGGATTTTGTCTGAAATTTTCATATCAGAGGAATAGAAGGGATTTTTAATTTTCAATTTTTATTTACTGATAATCTCAAAGTCAAATTTACCCTAATAAGAATAATTAAATATCTGTAACCTATCTGGAAATAATTCTGAAAGGACAGTAACAGAAATTATATTGAATATAGCTTGCTTGACTACAGTAAAATTTAAAAATACAACTATATGCACACATAGAATAAATTGGAGAAATGTTGATGGCAAATATGACAGATGGAAACCAGACATATCAACTCTAAAAGAAATTGAGGAACAGAACTTTGACAAATAGTTCCTTGATGCTTTCCCCTGATTTGGCACAGATTTCCAGGATGTGAATTTTAGTTACTATGTGAAACAATTTGTAAATTATGTTCATTGATCTTTGAGGTGGTTTGTACATGACTTCCAGATTCCCCTTTGCAATCTTATTTGCTTCTAAAGCTGATGATACTGACTAGGATTGGGGAGGGAGGTGGTTAGGGGGACCAGAAGAAGACACAATTTTAACAGAACTTTGAAGTTCAAGAAGTGCTTTACATATGTGGTATTATTTGGCCCTTACCTGCTTCTCCATACTTCCCCATGAGGCAGGTCCTATAAATATTATTATGATCAACCAATTCATCTTGGTAAGCACCAATATGAACATTAGCTCTTGAAGCTCAGAGATTTTTTTTTTTTGGTGAGGCAGTTACAGTTAAGTGACTTTCCCAGGGTCACACAGCTAGTAAGTGTTAATTGTCTGAGGTTGGATTTGAACTTGGGTCCTCCTGAATCCAGGGCCAGTGCTCAATCCACTGTGACACCCAACTGCCCCAAAGCTCAGGGATCTTAAGTGCTTTAAATTCTTACAGACCATCTTCCTTTTACTCTTCAGCCTTTCCAGTCTTATTATACTTTATTCCCCTCCATGTGTGGTTCAGCTTTGCTGGTCTGCTTATTCTTCACACAGGACAAACCATCTCCCATCTCCATTACTTTGAACTGCATTTTCCCATACCTGAAATTGTCTGCTTCCATCATCCCCATTTCTTAGTTTGCCTGTTGAAGCATTTAACTGATGAAGGACAAGTACTATCAGTCCATTGATTCCTTTAAGAACCAGTTCAGGCCGACTTCTGGGGCAAAACCAAGATTTCAGAGGAAAGCCAGTGAGCTCTCGAACTCATGATATAATCACTCCAAAACACATCCAAATAATGTCATAGGACAATTCCTGGAGCAGCAAAAGTCACAGAAGTTTGTGCTGTGATCATTTTCCAACCAAGGAGAGCTTGGAAGGTCAGAAGGAGGGAGCTGCTGTGCTGAGACAGGAGTAGAACTCAGCCCCATAGTCACCCTAACACAGATCCAGTCCCAGGAAGGCCTCACCAGAGAAAGAGAACCCCAGAGCCTCTGAATCAGCTGTAGTACCAGTGTTGTCTGGAACTAAGCTCACAGTCTGGTGAGAGGGCTGAGCCCTTGGCAGGGGGGAGATTACGCGGGTCTCTGCTGGTGCTGAGGCTGAACTTGAGTTTTTCACCCCTGCTGGGAACCTGGAGGTAGGCTTGAGTAGCAGTGACCCAGGTTGGGGAGGGGCACAGGCTCGTTAGTGATGACAACCACAACACATGAAGCTGGTTGATTAGCAAGTTGGTCTGGGGTCATCTATGGACCAGGGAACAGGCCAAGGGAGTGAAGAACCTGCACCTCCTTAAATCATACTACTTAGGAACCCTGAAGCTTGGGACAGTGCAGCCTGAAAACAGTGCCCTACTTTAAGGAGCTAAAAGCCAAGTAAGAGAAAGGCAAGATAAGCAGACAGAGAAAGGTGAGGATCATAGAAAGTTTCTTTAGTGACATGGAAGATTGAGGTGCACCCTCAGGATGGCAACATCAGGGCCCCTATATCTAAAGCTTCCAAGAAAAATACAAATTGTTCTCAAGCCATCGAGGCACTCAAAAAGGACTTTAAAGATAAACTTAGAGAAGTAGGGGAAAAAATGGAAAGGGAAATGAGGGTGATGCAGGAAAGACATGAGAAAAAAGTCAACAGTTTGAAAAGCCAAATGGGCCAAAGGGAAAAAGAGGCAGAAAAACTCTGATGAAAATAATTGCCTAAGAATTAGGATTGAACAAATGGAAGCTAGTGACTTTATGAGAAACCAAGACAAAATAAAGCAAATCCAAATGAATAAAAAAATAGAGGGCAATGTGAAATATTTTCTGTGAAAAACTGCTAACCTGGAAAATAGATCCAGGGGAGATCATTTGAAAATTATTGGTCTACCTGAAAACCTTGATCAAGAAAAGAGATTAGATATCATCTTCCAAGAAATTGTCAGGGAAGATTGCCCTGATGTTCTAGAAGCAGAAGGTAAAGTAGAAATTGAAAGAATCCATCAATCACCTCCTGAAAAGAGATCCCAAAAGGAAAACTCCAAGGAATACTATAGTCAAATTCCAGGGCTCCCAGGTCAAGGAAAAAATATTGCACGCTGCCAAAAAGAAAGAATTCAAGTACTGTGGAGCCCCAGTCAGGATAGCACAAGGTCTAGCAGCTTCTCCATTAAAGGACCGGAGCGTATGGAATATGACATTCCAGAGGGCAAAGGAATTGGGATTACAACCAAGAATCACGCATCCAGCAAAACTGAGTGTAATCTTTCAGAGGAAAAAATGGGACTTCAATGAAAAAGAGGACTTTCAGGTATTCGTGATGAAAAGACCTGAACTGAATGGAAAATTTGACTTTCAAATACAAGACCTTAGAGAACCATAAATAATTGGAGTTGGGGGACATGCCTGGGGTCATGCAGTGGGTGACTGTCTTGTGTCTGAGGCCGGGCTTTGGCTGGGGTCCCCCTGGGTCCATGTGGATACTTTGTCCACTTTGTCACCTAGCTGCCCCATAATGACATATTTAGGGTTAAGTTGAAGGGTGAGAGGAATGCACTGAAAGAGGTGCAGGGCAGAGGTAGCATGGGGTGAAATCCCACATGAAAGAAACAGGAAAGGGCTTATAGAGTAGGGGAAGAGATGGGGGAGGAGCCGGGCAGTAAATAAACTTTTCACTCATTAGAATAGGCTCAAAGATCTTAATCTCATTAGAGTTGTCTCAAGGAGGGATTAACACACACACATACAATTGGGTGGAGTAATCTATTTAATCTGGGCAGTAAATGAGCCTAACACTCATCAGAATTGGCTCAAAGACCTTAATATCATCAGAATTGGCTCAAGGAGAGAATAACATACACAGTCAATTGAGTGGAGTAATCTCTCTAACTCTGCAGGAAAAGAGGAAGGGAAAGGGATAAAGAGAGAGGGGCAAAAAAGGGAGGGCAGATTGGGAGAGGGAACAGACAGAAGCAAATCCCTTTTGAAGAGGGATAGGGTGAAAGAAGATAGATAATAGAGTAAATATCATGGGCAAGAGGGAGTAGGATGGAGGGAAATAGTTAACAATAGTAATCATGACAAAAACAAAAGGGGGAAAATTGTACAAAAATATTTATAGCAACTCTTTGTGGTGGCTAAGAACTGAGAATCAAGGGAATGTCCATTAGTTGAGGAATGACTGAAGAAGCTGTGTACCATCACATGATTGTGGTGAAATGGTAATGTGGTATAGGAAATGACAAGCAGGAGGATCCCAGAAAAGACTCATGAACTGATGTATGGTGAAGTGAACAGAACTGGGAGGACATTGTGCATAGTGACAGCAGTATTGTTCTGTGAGCAATTGTGAATGACTTAACTACTCTCAACAATACAATGATCCAAGACAATCCCAAGGGACTAATGATGAAGCATACTATCCAACCCCATAGAAAGAACTGATAAAAAGAGCACTTGTGAATTGTTCATATATAACCTATATCAGATTGGTTGCTGTCTTGTGGAGGGGGGAGGAAAGGGAGGGAAGGAGAAAAACTTGGAACTCTAAATCTTATGAAAATGAATGTTGAAAACTACCCTTACATGTAAATGGAAAAATAAAATAAATGTTTGTTGCAAAAAAAAAATCAGTTCAAATTTCTACTTTTGCAGGAGAGCTTTTATATCCCCTCCCCTAGCTGCTAGTGACTTCCCTTTTCACATTACTTTCCATCCTTTCCCCTACCTCCTCCCTCTTTCCCTCTCCCCCCCTTTCTTCCTCCTATATACTTATTTACATTTATTTTACTCATTCATATGTAAGCTTCTGGAAAGCAGGAAGTGTTCTCCTCTCCCCAATCCTTTTATACATATTGCTTGGCAAATAGTGGGCACTTAATAAATATTTATCGATGGTCTGCCTGCCTAAGTCATTGTCCTATTCTGGCAGAAGAGAGACTTGTGCTCGAGGAACTCTAAGGTACCTTCTAGCTCTGTCATACTTGAGCCACAGTATGATTCCAACTAAAATGGGCCACAGTTTGGGTTGGGAGGCAAGGTGGCATTGTGAATAGACATCCAGTCTTGGAGTCAGGAAGGACTGAGTTAAAATATCTTCAGTGCATTGCTATGAAAGCAATACATTGATTCAAATACAAACACCTTGAGTTAAGTAACTGTTTCATCTTGGTTTCTACCTAGTACATAAAAGAGAATTCACAAGGGCTTGTGGATTGACTGAGAGAACTCTCCCTTATAAACTTATTAGCTATGTGACCCTGGTAAGCTGAAGTTCCCTATCTCCTTAGGCAGGGCCCCTGAATGAGAGAAGTCATTCTCGCTTTTGTCACTTGAGTTCCTTTTCAGAAACCTCTGTACCTTGGTAGGAAAAGATCCACAAAAACATACCCTTTACCATACAATCCAAGCATTTGTACATGAAGGGTTTGAACCTGGAAGTGTTATCTCTCTGTGAGCATCTTTTGGCCTCCCTCTTGAGTATTCCAGAAGCCTGCAGTCTCTCTCATCCCCTACCTCATTCTCTGCTACCATTCTACTTTCAGACTGTTTTCTCTCTTGGATCCAGGAAGACAAAGGGACAAAGGGCTAGTTTCTGTTAGCATTTCATCTACCTACTTCATGAAAACACTAACAAGATCATCCCTAAACCTTGTATCTCCCCTATTGTCATGAACAGGGCTCTCAACACAACTAGTATTTATCATCTCCACAGGTGTAGGAATCACTAGACAACCATTTTTGTGAAAAACATCTGGGGTTTTAGTGGACTTCAAGCTTGATGTCAAGTCACATCAAGCCAACAAGCATTTATTAAGTACCTACTGTGTATCAGGAACTGTGCTCAGTGCTGGGAACACAAGGATAAGAAGAAAAAATGGACCATTCCTACTTTTAAAGAGCTTATGTTTAACAGGGAGAGAGAACACATAAAAAGAAGCTGAAAAAGGATGGGATGAGAAAAGGTGGATTGGAGAGAAGGTACTTGCTCAGGGGCCTGATAAAGTCCAAAGAGTCAGGAGTGTAGCCTAGAGAGGAATGAAAGCCTTGACTGACCCTCCATTTTCCTTAAAATGGAAGTTTTGGGAGGAACCAGTCTGAGAAAGGGGCTACAAGGGTGGGAAGTCTTTCCAGTGTGAGAGAGTCTTGAGTCAGAATATAGCTTGGAGAGTAATGAAAGTCTGACTCAAAACTGCTACCTGGCGCCCAATAAAATCCAGAATAAGGGAGGTATTAGTTCTTTTTTTTTTTTCTGCTGTCATTAGACCAAATGTGTAGCATTGTGTTGTGTAAGGGAGTTGTATTTTATAGTAATGGATGTCATTTACATAGCGCTTTTTATAATGCCTATCATTTTTATAGTGCTTTTTATAATGGCCATCATTTATATAGCGCTTTTTATAATAATGGCTATCATTTACATAGCACTTTAAGGTTTGCAAAGCACTTTGCCAATAAGACATGCTGTCAGATTTGATCAACTCAACCACTCTTTGTCGTGGGTCCTATTATTTCCCCCTTTTCTTTTTTTACAAATAAGGAAACTGAGACTGAGAGTATAACACAGATAAGTAAGTGTCTCAGATAGGATTTGAATTCAAGTCTTCCTGATTCCAGATCCACAACTCTGACCATGGTGCTACCAAGCTGGAGCTGATATTCTTTAACAAGTCTCTTAATAATTTAGAACATCCCCAGAGGCAGACCACCAGGAGGCTGAGGAGACTACCCACTATGCCTTCCAGACATTGGTTGAAGGACCTAAGGTGATGAGCTTGAGTAAGAAAAGACATATAGATTCCATGTAAAATGTTTTCAGTTTTTTGTGGGGCCATCATGTAGATTAAGGCTTAAGCCTGAAGAAGAGAAAACTTTTGGAGTACATCATAAGCTTTCTTTATGTATCTGAAGGGCTGACTCCTGAAGGAAAGATTAGGAACAATGGGTGAAAGCCAGAATCAGGTTTCAGTTCAATGTGAGGAAATGTTTTCCATCAATTAGCACCGTCCAAAAATGAAATTGAATACTTCGATAGACGGGGGTTTCCCCTTCTCTCAAGTCCAAGACATTTTTGTTTAGTTATAGGTTAGACTAGATAATTTCTGAGGTCCTTTCTAAATTGGAGGTTTTGTTAAATTCTTCAAAATACTTGAGTAGAGTAACATCAGAGCTTTTCTGTAGCTGTACTCAAATCATTTCATGCCAATTCTTTAGCAATGTAAAGTTCAGAAAATACTTACCTGAGTGTCAGGAACTCTGTTTTTTCCCAGATCTCTTTACCTGGGAGATCTTTGATATACCTTTGCTAAGTTCCCGCTCAGTAAATACTGAAGTGTGCTGTGTGATATCATGAGAAGACCAGATTTGGAGTCATAGACTAAGAAATGAAAGGGACTTCAGAGATTGTCTAGTGAATCCTGACCAATAAGAATTCTCTTTCCACTATCACAGACAGGTTTACTTCTGGAGAAGTTGTCATCTAGACTTTGCTTAAAAGTCTCTGGGCATGGGATTGGGGGAAGGGAGAAATCTCATTACTTCCTACAAAGGTCTATTCTATCTCACAATACTGTGAATTTATGCCCTGGGTTTCTATTCTGACTCTGTTTCTTGCTAATTTTGTGATCTTGTGCATTCCAGTGAATCTCTCAGAGCTGAAAGTTTGCTCATACATAGAAAGACAAAGTTTATAGACTAGAAGGGATCCTAGAAATAATAATATATTTCAATTCTCTTATTTTATAGAAGGCAAAATCAAGACCAGTGAGAAAAGAAATCATATTGCATGGCTTGAATTCGAATCCCAGTTTTTCTGATTCCATAGACAATGTTCTTTCCACTATAATATGTTTTGAGAGGGCTGGAGAAGATTGGTTTCTGAGGTTCTTTCCAAGTAGAATACCATAATGCAGGGGTCTTCCTAGGTATGGCACATTATATTTGATGGTGAGATGGATATAAAAACAAATATGACTTGGGAATAAGACAGAATGGATACAAGGCAGAACATTATAAACTCCATAAGAGAGCTATCAATAAAGTGCTGTGGGGACTCATTTAACCTCTCTGTGCCCTTCTTTTCTTACCTTCAGAATAGGATTCAAAGGGAATATCTGCCCCCATTTTAGTTTTCTTAAAATAAAACCAGTCTTTCAGGTGAACTAGTTGGAGAACATCTGTCAATGGCTCAGAGATCCTTGGAGGAAGGCAAAATAGGAGGAATAATTATTATGTTATTTTCTATATAATTCTGAATGCATTTGGGAAATTCAATAAATATCTAATAATAATCCTAGTAATTAGCAGGCACAGAGAGGAAGGTGTTCATCCTGTATGAATGATTTGTTAAGTATGTTTAAGTACAATGCAGCTTCCTCACATGGCTCAGCCAATTCTAAATTCATCCATGATGTGTGTGTGTGTGTGTGTGTGTGTGTGTGTGTGTGTGTGTGTGTGTGTAAGGGAGGAGGGGAGAAGAAAGGAGGGAGGGGAATGAAGAGGGAGGTGCTAGTTTTTTTGGTGGGGGGTGGGGTCAGGGGAACAAGGGAAGGAATCATGGTAGATGAGAGGCTGCATGGCATAATGGGAACACCCTTGGTTTAGGAATCAGAAGACCTGAGTTTGAATCCCAGTTCAGCCACTTGCTATGTGAGACCTGGGATAAATCACTTCTCTCTAGCCCTCAGGTTCCTCCTTTGACTACATAATCACTAAAAATCCTTTAGAGTCCTAAGACCTATGATCATATGATGGACCAAGGGAAATGTTGATTAGTTAGCAATTTAAGGCAATTGCAATTCATCTTGTATTTGATGGGTAAAATTCTTTTAGAACCTTTCTTTATTTTTTTCTCTAAATTCTCTTTTCCCTTGTAAATAAATGCATCAGGAAAAGCAATTGTAGGGTTTGGAGTAACTCAGAGAGAGCAACGAAAGGAAAGGGTATTGAGACCAGAACCCACATATTTTGGCAGTGGGGAGTTTTGGGGATGTAGGGTCACAATTATAGTAGGGAAGGATATTGACCTTTAGTTGGCTATACATCATCAATAGAAAGAGCAGCTTTTATTTGGGGCCCGGTAGAAGGAAGCCCTAGACTAAGAGCAAATGTTCTACATTCAAGCCAAGGGTCATTATGGATAGAGAGTTGGCCTGAGTGTCCAGAAGATCCTCCATCCCTGGAAATCATGTGCTCCCTCTTCATCTCTGTCTTTTGAATTTTTTTTTGTTCACAGCCCATCTCTGAATCCACTTATTCTGCAAAGATTTCCTTGATCTTCTTGGATGAAAGTGATTCTCGTGGCACTTTGCACCTCTCCCTTGTCCCAATTGCACTCTCTCAAACTAGTTATCTGTGTCCATCCCTCCTACCCCCACCCCTCCACCAATCAGGCTATAAACAATTTAAGATCAGGGACTATACCTTTCTTTATCTTTGTATTTTTAATGCCTACACAAAAGACCTTGCATAAAGTTATTATGTATTGAAATCACATCCCTCCCCCAGAACAAGAGAAGGGTTAATGCATTGACGTATGCTATCTCCATACCACCATAGCATTTTTTGGCCATCAGGGCAGCTATTTCTGCTTCCCAGAGGGGAGAGAAGCCACAATACAATTCATGTGCCTGTATCACCCTGATAAAGGCAAGAAGTAAAAGACTTTCTCACTGGGGTGATGATGCAGAGAGCAAATCTCTTGTCAGACAGTCAGAGCAGGAGGCCACTGCTCTGTTAATCAGGAAAGAAATCAGCTGTTTTAAGAGAAATCAGGGAGTACTCTGGAGGAAGGGGCTTGTCTTCTTGTGGGAACATGGACTAGCGAAAGAGAAGTTTCTAAATATGAAGTTTGAAATTGATGACAGTGAGAGGAAGAATTAGCCTCTGGAAAGGGAACCATCTTGTCATGAAAAGTGTTTAGTGTTAAAATCAGCAAATCCATGTGTTGAAAAAAAAGTGCTTAGGCTGAGGCACTCTTCTTTTAAGAGAGATGGATGAATTTTGAATCTGTTCCAAGGGGAAAATTATGTGACATGGTGCTTTCTCTACTATCTCTGTACAGCCTAATCACCACCTCCAGATTTTGTTTAGGCCAAAACTCAGTATTCAGGTCCTGTATACTGGACTGCCTCCACTGAACTCCCCTACATTAAAGTTGCCATAGAATGATGTTAAAGCCTCTCTTTTTTTCCTATGCCACTTCTATGCATCCCAGGGTTGGCATGATTGAGGCTTATTTATGGGGAAAAAACAATAATCCATTAAATAGTCTGTGAAGGCTCAGATAAGATGATAAGAACACCATAACATTTGGAATGGATTTGGAGTCTAGCTTCATGCCTCTTCCATGTATCCTGTCTGATAATGGCTTTCCCTTTCAGGTGTCATGTTAAATTTTGTTTCTACTTCTCTCTCATCAATTTCCCATATAATGTTGTATATTATAGTCATGTTTGTGCTTGTTATATGCCCTTACTAAATTGTAAGCTCTCCCAGGTCAAGGAATGCAGGTTTATCAAAATTTTGTATTTTTGCCAGAACTAATTATAGTCCCCTTCTTGTACTAGGTACTTGAAATATATGTTGATTGTAAGAAAAAAAATAAGAATTCTAGGTACATTGGACAGCACCTGAATTTCACTTTGGTCCCTACTAAACCTTGTCTGGGGAGAGTCAGCATCCCAAAAGGTAAAGTGCCATCTTGGACAATAAGAACACTCTAATATCATTTGCCATCATTCCAATATCTTACCAAAAGATGGATCTTGTTACCAAGAATCCTTTCATGCAAGGTTAACTTCTGGTTGGTTTCCTTAATGGTAGGGTATTGCAATCTAAGTCAAACTTAAACTAGTAAACTGAGTTGTCACCTCTGTCTAGCCTGAACTTTGGTTCCTACCCACATAGTCCTAGGTAAATGTTAGCTAACTCAGTTGTTATTCCGTTCCTCATGCATTTAGGGAGACTTTGAATACCAAGAACCACTTCCTATTATACTATACCCTCATAAAAATACCACTTTCCTTTCACCATCTCTCAATGGGTACTTCTTTTTTCTGTGCTCTCATCCCCTTACCACTGCAACTGGTGAGACAATGTGGGATTTAAGATAAGGCAACAGTGTACACTATAGAGACCTGATAGACCTTAGTGGACTATTATAAGCTTAATCTGAGTCAGTTGTTTAATATAGCAACCGCAAGCTACTAATGCTATTTTATCAGAATAATAATTAATCTTTTTATGTTTCAAGGTGACAAAGTTCTTTCCTCACAAAAATTCTGGGAAGAGGTAGTGCAAGTATTATTAACCCCCTTTGATGGATGAGGAAACGGAGGCTGACAAGTTAATACTTAACTGTGGTCACACAACCAGTAAATGCTGGGGTTAAGAGTTTGAGCTGGTATCTCCTGATTTTAAGTCAAGTACATTTTCTTCTACCCCCTACTTCTTCTCATGGGCAACAGTCATTTGTTTGGTCAAGTCCCATCTAGGAAATTATATTTAGTTTGGATCACTGCATTTTAGAAAGGATTTGGATACCTCAGAGCTCACCTAAAGGAGGGAGACCAAGATGGGGGAAGAGGTTCGATATCATAATATATTAATATTGGTGGATAGAACTGGAAATGAGGGGATGAGCCTGGATAAGAGGAAAATTAAGAGTGATATGATTACTGTTTTCAAATGCTTGGAGGACTGTCATGGGGAAGAAGGATTAGACATACTCTGTCACTCAGCCTACTCAAATCTGTCTCTGCAACTTCATCTCATGCCTCCTAGTTCTGCCCTTTGGAGCCAAACAGAACAGCTTGAATTCTACTTCCTTGTGAAAGCATTTCAGAAATCTATCACATCCATCACATCCCTCTTTTCTTTTCTTCTCCAGGCTAAGCATCTTCCATTCCTTCAACTTATACCCATATAGCATGCTCTCCAGTCCCCTCACCCTCCTCTTGACTTTCCAAAATGTGCAGCCCACAGAACTGACTATAAAAGATGGAGTCCAACAAGAATAGAGGGCATGGAATTCCCCCTTTCTCTGCTCTGGACTAGACTTCTTTTACTATCAGCTAAAAATCATGTTGGCTTCTTTTGGTTATTATGACATACTGTTACTTTATTTTTTCCCTTTCTTTAAAATAATATTTTGTAATTTTTCCCAATTACATGTAAAACAATTTTCAATGCATGTTTTAAAAAACTTTGAGTTCCAAATTTTCTCTCTCCTTCCTTCCCCACTCCTCCCTGAGATGTTAAGCAATTTTATATGGGTTATATATGTTCAGTCATGCAGAATATTTTTTTAATATTATTCATGTTGTAAAAGAAAACACAGACCAAAAACCCCACCAAAAATAAAGTAAAAAAATAGTATGCCTGCATTTGCATTCAGACACCATCAGTTCTTTCTCTGAAGGTGGGTAGCATCATGAGTCCATTGGAATTTTCTTGGATCATTGTGTTGCTGAGAATAACTAAGTCATTCAGTTGATCATCATGCAATATTGCTGTTACTGTGTACAATGTTCTGGTTCTACCCACCTCATTTTTCATCAGTTCATTTAAGTCTTTCTTTCCAGGTTTTCTGAAATCATCTTGCTGACCATATCTTATAGCACAGTAGTATCCTATTAAAATCATATGCCACAACTTATTTAGCTATTTCCAAATTGATGGAAATCCCCTCAATTTCCAATTATTTGCCATGACAAAAAGAGCTGCCATAAATGTTTTTGGACAAATAGGTAGTGGTAAGGCTGGATCAAAGAGTTTGGACAGTTTTATAGCCCTTTGGACACAGTTACAAATTGCTCTCCAGAATTATTGGATCAGTTCACAGTTTTACTAAATTTTCCCACATTGCCTCCAACATTTATAATTTTCCTTTTCTGTTATATTAGCCAATCTGACAGATGTGAAGTGGTATCTCATATTTGTTTTAATTTGCATTCCTCTATCCAACAGTGATATAAAGCATTTTTATAACTATAGGTAACTTTGATTTCTTATGAAAACTGTTCATATTCTTTGATCATCTATCAATTTGGGAATAACTTGTATTCTTATAAATTTGATTCAGTTATCTATGTATTTGAGAAATGAGGCCTTTATCAGAGACACTTATTTTAAATTCCCCTCCCCCCATTTGTACTTTCATTCTCATCTTGCTTGCATTGGCTTTGTTTGTGCAAACCCTTTTAAATTTAATATAGTCAAAATGTTTATTTTATATTTCATAATGCTCTCATATTGTTGACTTGTACTACACGTGCTTGCATAGGGACTATGCTAATCTCCTTTCTATCATTCCAATATTAGTCCCTGGGTTGCCAAAGTGAGCTTATGGTACAGTAGAAGGAAGTGTTAGTGTTGTGGGGGAAAAAAAACAGCTGGAGTCAGAAGACTTAGGATTTAATCCTGGTTCTGCCAATTTTTACCTCTGAACTTCTCTAAGATTGTTTCCTAATCAGTAAAATGGGAATATTCAGACTTGAATGACCTCCTTTTTTAGGACTTTTTGAGGATCAAATCAAAATGCTTTATAACCTATAAAGTGTTATGCAAATGGATAACAACAACAAACAAACAAGCATAATACTTACTATGTGCCAGACACTGTGCTAAGTGCTTTATAATTATCTTATCTAATCCTCATAAAAAACCTGGGGTATAGGTGCTTTTTGTTTTTGTTCAGTTGTTTTCAGTCCTCATGACCCAATTTGGGAGCTTTCCTGGCAAAGATACTGGAATGGTTGGCTATTTCCTTCTGCCCATTTTAGATATGAGGACACTAAAATCAAAAGGGTTAAGTGACTTGCCTGGGATCACACAACTAGTGTCTGAGGCCAGATTTGAATTTAGAAAGATGAGTCTTCCTGACTCCAGGTCTGGTACTCTATCCACTGTTCAGCCACCCTAGGTTCTCTTCTTATCCCCTTTATCATTGTCATAAAGAAGAAGAATACTGCCTGGTCCTTTTCACATGAATTGTGAAATTGAAAATGCCTTTGTCTAGTTAATTCTTTGAATGTATGGGTAAGACAATAATTATTCTTAGTAAATCCTATTTTGGTAGATTTGGCTCATTGTTGCAGCCTGTTGAGATCTCAGCCTTCCGCTTCACATTATCCACAAATTAATAATTAATACAAATGCTTATTGGAAGAGGGATGAAAAGGGGTCACATTTGTTTTTGGTTCAGTGCCATCACAGTGTCATAGAATCTTAGAGTAGTAGGGTCTTTAGGGAACATCTAGTCTAGCCCATACTCAAGAAGGAATTCCCAATACATTGTGACTGTCATGTGTTCATCCAGTATTTGTTTGAAGACCTCCATTAGAGGGTAAGAATCTACTGCCTCTTGAAGCAGTCTCTCCCACTTTGGGATATCTCTAATTGTTAGTAAAAACATTCCTTACATTAAGTATAAACATGCCTGTCACTCTTATTTCTGGTCTCTGGGGCTAGGCAGAACAAGTCAAATCCATCTTACAGATGATGTTGCCTTTTAAGTACCTGAAGTAAACTATGATATCCTCTTGAGCCTTCCTCTTAGGCTTGCAACCTTGGTATCACCCTTGACTCCTCACTATAGCTCATTCTCTATATCCAGTCTGTTGCCAAGTCCTCTTGATTTCACCATTGCAACATCCCTCCTACATGCTTCCTTCTCTCCCTCTGTCACTGCCACCATTCTGGTGCAGGCTATCATAACCTCATGCCTGGACTATTGCCATAGCTTGCCGGTGAGTCTTCTTGTGTCAAGTCTCTCCCCTTCCAGTCCATCCTTTACTCAGCTGATGAAGTAATTTTCTTAAAGCACAGGTGCAATCATATCACCTCCTTACTCAGTGAATACTAGTGGCTCCCTGTTGTCTCAAAGATCAGATACAAAATCTTGTTTCATGTTCAAAGCCTCACATAATCTATCTCCAACCCCAATGTTTCCAGTCCTTTTACACCTTACTCCCAACATATATTCTTTGATTCAGTGACTCTGGCCTTCTAACTTTCATGAGTAAGATACTCCATGTCTCTGGACATTTCCTCTGGCATTAGCCTGGGATTTTCTTCCTCTTCAACTCCAACTACTGGCTTCCCTTGCTTCCTTCAAGTCCCAAATAAAATCCCATCTTTTATAGGACGTCTTCCCTTCTCTTAATTATTTCCCATTTATCCTGTTTACAACTTTGTGGTACATAATTTGCTTGTTGTCTTCTCCATTAGGTTGTAGGCTGCTTGAGTGTAGGGGCTGTCTTTTGACTTTTTTGTATCCCCCCAGTGCTTAGCAAAGTGCCTGACACCTACTAGGCACATAATAATTATTTATTGTCTGACCAAATGACTTTTTCTAGTCTAAACACCCCCAGTTCTTTCAAATGATCTTCATATGGCATGGACTCTTTTCTTCATCCTGGTTGCCCTTCTCTGGCTGTTTTCTACCTCATCAGTGTTCTTTGCTCAGAACTGAAAATAGTATTCCAGAAGTTGTTTGATCAGAGCAAAATATAGTGGGACTCTCATGTCCTTATTTTTAGAAGCATTGTTTCTCTTATTGAAGCCTAAGCTTCAATAACCTTTTTTGCTTTTGGCTGCCAGATCTCATTGTTGACTCATTGAGCTTATAGTCCACTAAAACTCCTTGATCTTTTCCAGGCAAACTTTAACTAAATGATACCCTCTCAGCCCTCCAATCTTAGAGCTATGAAATCAGTTTCTTGAACCCAAATGTAAAACTTTACATTTATCCCTGTTAAATTTTGTCTGATTATTTATTATTTTTATTATTAATTATTATTATTTGCTCAATATCCTTGTTTGTCATAATCATTTTGGATCCTAATTCAGTAGCACCATCTATTTACCAGGGTTGTTATTAGGATAAAATGAAATATTTGTATAGCATTTATCACAGTCTGACACATTGTAGATACTTAATAGACACTCCCTTCCTCCCATTCTTTTTTTTCCTTCTTCCCTCCTTCCCATCTTTCCCTTCCTGTCTCCTTCCTTTCCATCCTTCCTTTCCTTACTTCTTTCTTCCCTCCCTTCCTCCCTTTCTTCCCTTCTCCCCTTCCCTCCCTCTTCTTTCTTTCCCTCCATCCTTCCATTTCTTTCCTCCCCATCTATCATGTTGACTATCCCTCCTTGCTTTGTGTTGTCTGCAAATGTGATTAGGTGCCACCCATGTTTTTATCCATTGTTGGAAAAAGTATTGAAGAGCACAGAACCAAGCAGGCATGTACCTGGCTTGGCCAGGTATCAAAGTCTAAGATTCATGAGGCCAAACCGAGGCACCTGTTGCCTGAGGAAGTCAGAGCACAAGACTAAGCATTGTTATGCCATGACTCAGGCAATTCTGATGACACTTTGTTCTTCTTCCAATAAAAACGAAAGTTCAAAAGTAGCACTTTGCAGTGGCTGTGGATTCTGGTGCATAGCTGGCAGCCTGTCAAACTCTGCCAAGTGCCAGTCACATTGTTTCCCCACAGAGCAGCAGCAGCTTGGCTCCTGTCAGGCACAGTTCTCTCTACACTTGAATCACAGTAATCAGTGATGAGTGAGGCTTTCCTTCCCCATTTAATATCCCATTTTCCTGACTATTCTTCTGGAAACAGGGTTCCTGCTTCAAACATGAATGGGCACCAAATCTTTCACTTTCTAAGTCCATCAGGATGAGGTTAAAGAGGAAGGTGCCATTTGGGTGCTTGGAAAGATCACAAATGCCTTCAGTTTTGAAGGCAGCAACACAGTGGTCTGGCTTAATTAATACTACTTCCTTAATAATATTATCACAGTATTTTAAGTTAAAAGGGATTTGGGGGGCAGCTAGGTGGCGCAGTGGATAAAGCACTGGCCCTGGATTCAGGAGTACCTGAGTTCAAATTCAGCCTCAGACACTTGACACTTACCAGCTGTGTGACCCTGGGGAAGTTAATTAACGCCGCATTGCCCCACGTGCAAAAAAAAAAAAAAAAAAAAGAATAGAAAGAAAGGGATCTGAGAGATCCTGTTAGAATGTAATCTCCTTGAGGGTAAGGATTCTTTCATCATTTGTCTTTGCTTCCCTAAAATCTAGCATGGTGCCTGGAACACGGCAGACCTTTAATAAATGCCTATTGATTGATTTCTCTGATACAGCCCCCTCACTTATACAATAGAAACCTGAGTCAGGGTTGGTGGAGAGCCATGGTGACTTGCTCAGTCACATAGGCAATAAGTGTCAGAGCACAGATTTTAAAGAGGTTTTCTAAGTGCATCTTGGGGCTCATTCTGCTACATTAGTATATCCACTTTCTTATTCCAGGTCTAAAAGCCTCACCTTACTAATAATGAGGATGATTAATTCACATTTATACCATGCTTTAGTATTTTAAAAGAATTCCATTCACAGAAGCCCTATGAGAAAGGTAAAGAGAACATTATTCTCCTCATTTCACAGATGGGGAATTGAGGCTCAGAAAGTTTAAGTGATTTGTCCTGGTTAACACAGGTAACAAATGGTGAGGACTTGAATCCAGGCTTTTTTATTCCAAGTGTCAACTCGTCCCCCCTCCCCTCTGACAATAGCACCCTGTCCTCCTTCCCACACTGAGCTATATAAAAGCCTTAATGAAATGATGGGAGTTTTAAAAATAGATTTTAAAATAGGCTACCAGTGAACCTCATCCCATTCTTGGAATACTGGGATTTTGTTCAGTGGACTTTTTGGTCCTTTGCCTAAGCCAATATAGATCTCTGTTTGCCTTAAGCATGTGTATAGTGTGCTGTGAACATAGAAAGTGGGCCCTTTGCAGATGAACTCCTGGAATCAATATGGATCTTTTCTTTGACAATATATGAGAAGACATCACTTCTGATGCTAGTGGGTAACAGCAAGAAAAATCACTGAATCCTTGCTCATGTCATGGCCTTGACGCCCAGAGGAAGAGTCCAGAGAGAAAAGTATATTCAGCTCTTCCTGTTTCAGCATTAGGATGACTTTTGGTGACATTTCTCCAGATCTCCAGGGAGCAGAAATTTGATTTGATGGTTCCCTCTTAGCTAACTGAAGTGCTTAGTTAATTGGATTTACCATCTCCAATATTGACTGGAATCTTCTGCTGGGTGACCTGAAGAGATTGGCTTTTCTGGACTTCTGGCAGACAGTGATGTTTTGGAATGGGGCTAAAGAGCAAAGATATACAGCATGTACCATTCAACATTTTTCAGTGCAGTTACTGAATCCTGACCAGGTTTAATTATCTGTCTATCTCCATGTCTTCTGGCTTGCTTCCCTGCCTGCCTCTCTTTCCTTCCATATTTTGATTTTTCTGGCTGCCTGCTGCTCTGTCTTTCTCTATCATTTCCAGATTGATTGATTACCTCAGATAGTTGGAGCACTGAGTTAATCTGACCGAGGCCAAAGCTTCTGTCCTTGAGTGGGTCTCTTAGAATCCTAGAATGTCAGAGCTAAAAGACTCCTTAGGGATCATGTAAGGCAACCCATCATTTTACACAAGAGGAAACTGAATCTCAGGAAAATTAGCTTTGTGGTCCTCTTAAATCACAATTCACATCCATAAGCTGCAGTCATTTCCTTATAAAATGTGTTAACTGGTCATGAGAACCAGGCAATTGCAAACCTAAAACTGAGGTGTAGCTGAAAATCTCCTGGGTCTGGAACCAAGGAAACCACATTCTAATTTAACCCTGACAGAGACTCATGGCAGGACCTCAGGCAAATCTTGTACCATTTCTTTACCTTTTCATCAGTCATCTTCCAGTAGGCACTTGATGACCACTCATCAGATATGGTATAGTGGGAATTCCTTTTGTGTACAGGCAAGACTAAATGCCTGCTGAGGTGCCACCCAGATCTCAAATCCCCTGTGAGTCTGACTTACCTTGACTAAGTCCTGGGGATATTAGGAGGGCTCTATGTGATAGATAATGTATGCAGGATATGGACTGGAAGATAGTCACCATACCTTGGTGGATTTGATATTAGTTAAATGACCATACTCACAAAATCCTCAATGATTGAGCAGTGGAGGGAAGTCTCTTGTAGAGTGCTCTAGGAATCTGTACTTGGTCCTGTGTGGTTCAATATGAATGATGATATAAAAAAAATCCCATGAATGATGATAACTGAAATTCATAAAGTACTTTCATGTCATAGTGCTTTAATATAGTCTCTTATTTGGCCCTCACAAGACCCCTGTGTGGCAGCTGCTATAGATATTATCCAGGTATTATTTTTAAGCAGCTAGGCGGCAAAGTGCATAGAGTGCTGGACTTAGGTTCAGGATAACCTAAATTCTAAATCCTGCCTCAAATACCAGCTATAAGAGCTTTGGGTACATCACTTAATCTCTCTTAGCCTCAGTTTTCTCATCTGTGAAATGAGGATAATAATAGCATTTATCTCCCAGGGTCCTTGTTAGGATCAAATGAGTTAACATATGTAAAACACTTTGCTAACCTGAAAAACTATATAAATATTAGCTCTTATTATTCCCATTTTACAGATGAAGTAATAGGATTAGAGAGAAAGTTACAATATTAACAAGGGAAAGTTTTTTTTTAATAAAGATTTCATTGATATGTACTGTTTTAACCGTACAAATATTTATAAATTTCTCTTCTCCCTGAGAGCACTATCGTAACAAAATAAAAGCACTCAAGCAAAACTAACAATAGTGTCCTCATCTTAAAGTTTATGCCACATTCCACCTCTGTAGCATACCATAACCTCTCTGTTTAAAAGTGCTTACAAAAATAACAAAAATTATTTTTTCTCCCTCCCACTTGCTCCATCCCATGAAAAAAAAGAGAAAACAAATTCCTTCACTGGCTGTATGTGAATAAATGTGTATTTTATGTTTGCGTATGAATGTATATTTTATACGACCATTTGTATATGTCTCCTTTTGTATACTACATCTGTCAATCCAATAAAAATTTACTAAGTGCCTATTATGTGCCAGGCACCGGGGATATAATTAATAAAAGGAAAGACTCCTCTCTAGGAACTTACAGGTTAGAGGGGGAGATAACACATAAAAAGAGGCAGAAAAGGGCATAGACACTTGGGGACCTCCAGCATGAGGACATCTTGTTCCATGGAGTTGAAACTGGGAAGAGCAATAGATGCAAAGTGGTGTGAGTTGAGAGTCCAGTTTCTTCCCTCTATAAAGGAAAGCACTGGAAAAAAAAATGGCATTTTCCCCTTCAGCCTTCCAATCAGAGGAGAGGAGGATGAGGAAGTGGTATCAATCAAGGCTCAAGTTAGTATAGTATTGCACTGCTTACATATACCACAACTTATTTAGCCATTTCTGAATTGTTGTTCATACCTTTGGTTTCCAGTTTTTTGTTTTGTTTTGTTTTTTTAGTTTTTGCCACTACAAAAAGGGTTTCTATACTTTTTCCTCTTTATTCACTTTTTGGTACAGGTCTAGAAATGGTATAGCTAGGGCAAAAGGCATGCACTGTTGAGAAATAATTTGTGTGTAATTCCAATTAATTTTCCAGAATGGTTGTACCCATTGACAGGTCCACTAGCAGTGCATCAAAGTGCCCATTTCTCCCATAACCCCTCAAACATTTATCATTTTTCTTTTGTGTCATCTTTACCAATCTGATTGATGTGTTTTATTTGTACAACACAGATATTTGGTTAAAGGAATTGATAATATTTATTCTGGACAGAAGGATTTTGGGCATGGGTAGGAATATGATTATTGTATCTAGGTATTTGGAGGGATATCATGGAGAAGAGGGTTAAGTCTTGCTCTGCCTTGCCCCAGAGAAAAGAACTAGAAGTATTAGGGAAAAGAGGCTAGAAAAAGGCAGATTTCAGCTCCATGTAATATAATTCGACTATAATTAGATAAATTAGTATTATAATTAGATAAATTAGTATTTTCTAAAAAATGTAAGGGATTTCCTTTGAAGATGGTGAATTCCCCATCTCTGAGGGGTCACATAGTAGGATGACCATATTTGTTCAGGTTGTTGCAGAAAAAACTTATCTTCAGGTATGAATTGAACTAAATGGCTTCTGAGGTCCCTTCCAGCTTTGAGGTCTCTGTGATGTGAAATCACTTTGTCGTCATACAGTAGTATAATACACATGCACACCATACAGTGTGTGTTACCATACAGAAATATAAAGAATTATTATGGGGAGCAGTTAGGTGGTGCAGTGGATAAAGCACTGGCCCTGGATTCAGCAGGAACTGAGTTCAAATTTTACCTCAGACACTTGACATTTACTGGCTGTGTGACCCTGGGCAAGTCACTTAACCCTCATTGCCTGCTCCCCCCCCCCAAAAAAAAATTATTATGATCTCCTTTCTCGGAGCATCCTTTCTGAGTTCACATTTTATTTATCCTCTGACACAATACAGAGCATCTTTTCCATATTTATAATGGAATAGCCAGATGCCTCTGAGGTGGTTTCTGAAGAAACTAATTGCTTGGTATCCATGAATGGAGGTAGAATCCACAGGGTGAGAAGGGGAGGGTCCTTCTATGCTTTTCCTGGACAGGTCTACTTCTGGGTCTGCTGTGTTCAGTCCTGGATGTGATCTTATGAGGGACATTGATCAGCTTCATCCAGAAGAAAGTGACCATGATTAATCAACAGATATTTATTACGTGCCCAATATTTATAATACCTCATGTTTGCTACTGAGGGAAGGACAAAGTTTAGATAAAACATGGTCACTGCTGTTATGGATATTATAGTTTCCTGGGGAAATACTATGAAAACTTTATAATGGAGAGAATGGGTGATGGTTAGTTTGGAAAAGAGAAAAATTGGGTGGGAAAGATAGGTGATCTCTGCTTTCTCTCATGTCAAGAGGCATTAAATTTGTTCAGCTTAATTCCATTTGGTGGGTACCACCAAGATGGGGGAAAGCTATAAGAAAATAGATCACAACTTCATACAATGGAGAACTTCTTAATCATGAGATCTGTCCAACAATGGAAAGGTCTGCTTTTGGAGGTAGTGAGTTCTCTCCACCTACAAGGATTCAAGTAGATACTGGAGGACTATCCCTCCATGATCCTGTAAAATGACAGTCTTCATCAGTCAGGGAGATGACCTCTGAGGTCCCTTCTGGCTTGGAGGTTCTATGTTCAGCGAGTGGCAGATAATAAGGATGCCTCCATTTAGAAGTGCAGCAGGATGCACAGCTGTGAAGTTTTGACAGTTTTAGCTCTCTTTCATGCTTGCCTTTCTTCCTTTGTCTCTTTCTCTATTGCAAATGTATGGGAGTAATAAGCCAGTATTCTCTGTGAAGCACAGCAAACGCTCCATATAGAGGACGCATTTAAACATTGTGTAAGAGTAATTGGTGCATAAATGTAACTAATCACAATATTATTATGCCTACGGAAGTGTGAAAAGTTTAGAATTATTTTTAAAAAATATTTTAGTTTCATGTCATTTTAATTCAGTGTCTCAGAAGCAAATGAGTCAGTCCATTGAACATTAGGAGCAGTTTCTCAACTGACAGCTTTACCCCCAAACTCTGTGGGTTTCTTTTGCATTAACCTGATGGAAGTTTGAAAACTTCATAAGTGCCATTCATTTTTTCCTGTCCGCCTCAGTGCCCACCCCAGATGGCCAACTTCAAGATGTTTTCTTAGCTTCCAACAGATATGCATCCCAGAGCACAGAAAGAGAGGTTGGTTTGTGGAGGGAATAGTGGATAGGTAAGGTAGTGGACTTAGAGTCAAGGGGATCTGGGTTTGAATCCCAACTCAACTACTAGTTTCATAAGCCTGATTAAGTCACTTAGTTTCCTCATCCACAAAACTGGAGCAGTTTGATTTAGTGTCCTACGAGGTCCCTCTAGCCCCAAATCTGTGATCTTATGTGACTATAGTCAGGAAAGAAGGCACAACACTGTGTTATAGAAAACATCATAAACTTCTCAGTAACAAATGCCAAGAAAAAAACAAAATGATACTAGGGGCCAGTGCAGGGAAGCAAAAGGTTTTCTAATCCTGCCTCAGCTACTTCTTAGCCAATTTATCCTGGGTAAGTTCATTCACCTCTCTGAACTTCCATTCTTCCTTTCTGAAGTGGTGACAGTTCCTCCCCTTCCTTTATCACTAGTCATCTTGAAGATTTATCTTTTTTTAAACAATGACTTTTTGGGGGAAATGGCTTACTGATATGCTTTTAAAAAAAAGAACTGATGTCATTTTCCAGTAGACTCCTCCCTTGTAACAGGTAAGAAAAACAAATCAGCATACCAGCCATATTTGCAAACATGCCCCATTCTGCACTTATTAGCTGCCACCTCTTTGCTGATAAACAGGAGGTGTGCTTCAACACTGAGTACTCTGGTTGGTCATTGCATTGATTCAGAGCTATGACGTCTTTGGTATTGTTTTCCTTTACATAATTGTGACCATTATGTAGATTATTCTTCTATTTCTGCTTACTTGACTCTGTACCAGCTCTTGAAAATCTTCCTAATGTTTCTGAATTCCTCACATTTCATTATATTTTGTATGCCACAGTTCAGTCAGTCAATCTCCATTAAATAGACACTCACTTTCCCTTCAGTTCTTAGCTAATGAAAACATCTTGCTATAATTTTTTCTACACATGAGATCCTTTTCTCTCTTTTGTTAACTTCCTAAATTATATATATATATATATATATATATATATATATATATATATATATATATATATTAGTGGTGAATTACTGCATCAAGAATAGACATAGTTTAGTGACTTTTAAAGTAAAATTTTAAATTGTTTCCCAGAGTAGTTGTATGAATTCAGTTGTACCAGCAGTGCATAAACGTGTCAGTCTTCCCCTAGCCCCTCCAACATTTATCATTTTTGTCATCTTTGCCAGTTTGCTGGTTGTGAGGTTCCTCCTATGTTACAAACATATATTGCTCATCTATAAAAGGGTAATTAATCCTACCAAGATTTTCTGGTCTATTAACCAGAAACAAAATTACCCTTAGTTTTTTTTTTAAATTTGGCAGTTCAGTATTTGTTAGTTATATTGCTCAAATAGGTGATAGGGAGTTCTGTTTATAAATAAAATTAATAAAAGGATGATAATGAGAGTTGTTTATATTTCTATCCTTGTTACTGGCTTGCATTTCCTCTTTTGACAGTTTCCTCTTCATATCTTGAGATTACTTATCTACCAAGGAGTTGCTTTTGTTCCCATATATTTGTATCAATCACATATATTTTGGATATCAGAACTTTTTTTTGCAAGTTATTCCTCTTTTAATTCTAGCAGCATTTTGCTCTTTTAATTTTTTTAAACTTTTATGTCATTGAATTTGTTCATTTTATATTTTATGATCATTTTTATCTTTGATATAGTTACCTATTGTTCCTTGAACCATAGTTAGGCAAGGTACCTCTTTCTGTTTTTCTCTGGTTTTTTTTTTTTAAATGAGTTGCCATGAAAATCTAACGAGACAACAAATTGTAGTATGTAATGTAATAGAATATTATTGTGTCCTAAGAAATGACAATTATAAAGAATTGAGGGCAACCTGGGTGGACTTTTATGAAGTAACTGCTGCAGAACAAGCCGAGCAGAGCCAAGAGAGCTCTGATTACACACTGATCACAGTAATGTAAAGGAAAACAATATTGAAAGATACCAGAACTCTGATCACTGCGCTGATTAATTGTGAGTTTAGTGGGTTGATGGGGAAGCACTACTCCCTCCTTTCTGCAGAATTTGTGGCCTATTGGGACAGAATTAAGTGTACATTGTTACACATGGCAAATGAGCTCATTTATTTTTATCTAGCTGTATTTTATTGGAAAGGAGGTTTCTTTTGGAGAGGGGGTGAATCATTGGGAAGAGTCAGCAACATAACAGCATAAACAAAGCAGTTTTTGAATAAAAGGTTTTATGAAATGAGAGTGTGGCTATCATAACATGCTATAGAAATGTCTGGTTTTGTCATCATCATTTCTGAGAGGCAGCAATATCTTTGCACTAACATATTTTTAAAAAGCCTTTAACAGAATTCACAAGATACTTATAAATCGATTCACTGAAGAAACTCAGAATAGACTTTTGCAAATCAGAGTAGATAGTGTGTTGGAGTTGGGAGAGGCTTTAGTTCAATCTTCTTATTTTAAATAATGGGCAGAGAAAGGACATGACTATGTCTCCTGAGTCTTAGACCAAGGCTCTTGCCAGATCATAACTGTAGTTGCTTTTTTCTCTTTGCTTTGGATCTTCCTGTGATGTTACCTGCAGTAACGTGAAAAAATTTCCATCAAATTTTTCATTTCAAGTCATTTGGGGTGCTGCTATTATTTGAAAACTGTAATATCCGTGCCTGAGGAGATGTATCAGCCTATATTAGATAATGGGACTTACCCATTTACATCAAAAAGTGTCATATAACCCACTATAATTGTTTTGATCGAATGATTAAGAAAATAACTATTTACTTATTAGGATATACTGTTTTTTGATAGGACATGCCAAATTTTTAGTTCCTTTGAAATTCCAATATGTATTTCATCTATGTTGCATACCTATATTGTTCATCCTTAAAAGCATAATTAAACCTGCCAAGATTTTCTGGTATATTAGCCAGAAACAATATTATGTTTCCCTTATTTATCTGACAGCTCTGTATCTGATAGTTCAATTGCTTTGATAGGGGATGAGGATTTTTTTTATTAACAGAATAAGTAGCAATGATTATTATGAAAGGCAACATTGATAATGGTTAGAGGAATTATCCTCAAAGTCAGGGAGACCTAAGCATCTGTATTCTAGTTCTGCCAGGTTATATAACCATGGGAAGTCACTTCAGTGGCCCAGGTAACTTGCTGAAAGTGCAGAAGACTTACCCCCTTGTATAAGTGGAGGGAGATTCCACCCTTGGAATTCCCTTCATGAGGAAACCAATGATTCAGACTCAGACATATCCTCCCCCACCTTAAAATGATAATTTTCTATATCTTCACATGTATATAACAATAGCTGACATCTTTAGCACTTTACCATTTGTAAAGTACTTTCCTTATAACCTAGTGAATTAAGTAGCGAAAATCTCATCGTCTTCAGTTTATAGATGAAGAAACTGAGGCTTAGAAAGGTTAAGTGATTTGTTCAGGGTCACATGGCTAAAAAGTAGTGGTAGAATCACAACTAGGACTTTTTCCTAATTGGGGCAAGTTCCTGTAATTGTACCTAGCCTGTGATGTTATGAAATGCTCATTAATTTGGAACTCAGGTGGCATAAGATAGTACCTTATGTCATAGACAGAGACCTTTGGGACTCTAAGAAAGTAGGGATGGGAGAGAGTAGAGGAAGGAAGGAGCCATGCTAGTGGGCTTCCTGTTTTAACTAGTTATTCGTGCCAACGTCTACACTAGGCTCCTATCATCCTTATTTCCTTCCCAACCAAAACCTTCAACTCCATTCTAGAAACATCCCAGGCTCTCAGGTGAATTTTAACCTTATCTTGTCCAGATTCAGACTTTCACATAATTTTATTTTCATATTTCAATTGTTCATCTCTACCCTCTCCCACCCTCAATCCCAGATCTTCTTTTTTGTGTTATTTCCCCCCATTAGAATCTAGGTTTCTTCAGGGCAGAAACTGTCTTTCTTGCTTATATTTGCATGCCCAACACTGATCATAGTACCTACTACATATGTATGTGTTCAAGCATTTCTTCAGTTATGTCTGACTCTTTGCGGCCCCATTTGGGATTTTCTTTGCAAAGATATTGGAGTGGTTTGCAATTTCCTTCTCCAATTCACTTTACAGATGAGGAAACTGAAGTAAACAGGGGGAGATGACTTTTTTAGGGTCACATAGATTATAGATTTCTGAGGCCAGATTTGAACTTAGGAGGATGAGTCTTCCTGACTCAAGACCTGGAACTCTATCCACCCTACTACCTTGCTGCCACCTGGTATACAGTAAGCATTGGAATGCTTCATCTTTGTTTCCACCAATGTTTTTGTCTATCTCTCTGTCTGATTTTGTCTTTGACTCTGCCTTTCTGTATCTCTGTCCCTCTGTCTTAGATATCTTGTTTTCAAGCTTCTGGAAGAAGTGATATCAGAATCCTGTAAATCTTGCCTTTTCACTGCAAGCTTGACTCTCTTTCAATCACTGCCTGCCTGTATAGTGTGCTGTGAATGAACAAGAGCTCTTAGATAGACTGTGTGGTGGAATAAAATGAGCACTGAGCTAAGATTCAGAAGCAGATCCTAACTTGGGTTCTGCTGCTACGTCATTGCTCCATACTTTACCATTCATATCCATTTACCTAGGATAAGCTGATTCTCCTTTCTGAGGCACCATTTGAAAGAAGTGGCCTCTATAAGACTAAATTCAAGTATTCTCATAGAATATATGTGTGAGTATGTATGTGCATATGTGTATTTTTCACAGAAAGATCATAACTAATCTTGAATCCTAATAGGATCATTTCTCTAGAACTGGAAGATATGTTAAAGGACATCTAATCGAATGCTTGTATTTTATAGAGGAGGCTCCCTGAGCTTTGATTTGCCCAAGGTGGGGCTTGGACCTAATTCCTCTGACTCTAGAGATAATCTTATTTTCACTGTAACATGATCCCTTAGTATTTGCCCAGCACCCTAACCCCTCCATGGGCTCATGTGTCTATTTCCCCATATAAAAATGTAGACAATAATACATTCATTTGCAGGTACCCACAGCAGTCCTTTCTCTCTTTCCACAGGGTCCTTGGGATCCATGAACCTTTTTAAATTGATAATTTTATTTCCTTAAGGTAGATTCCCTTTGTAATCCTATGTATTTTATTTAATAGATTTTAAAACATTATTCTGAGAAGTTCACAGTTTTCACTACACTGCCAGCTGGGTACAGGAGACACACACACACATGTTAAGAGCCCTTGAGTTGACATAGTCCTCTGAACCACCAGTCTTTTTATCATCAGTACTAAGCCCAAGGCCTGGCACAGAGTAGGTAGGTACTGGTTTATCTTAGTCTTCAATAGAAGTTGAGTTTTATGGAAACTATTCTCAAATCTTTTGTTTTTTCGAATAATATTTTATTTTATTTCCAATTACATATATTTTTAAGTATTTATTTTAAAAATTTAGTTCCAAATTCTCTCCCTCCCCTTTCCTCTCTCCCCAACCTGAGACAGTAAGCAATTTGATATAGGTTATACCTGTGGAACCTTGCAATCATGTTGTAAAAGAAGACACAGACCAAAGGGAGAAAAAAACCATGAAAAATAAAGTGAAAAATAGTATGCTTTGATCTTCATTCAGACTACATGAGTTTTTTCTCTGGGTGTGGATAGCATTTTTCATCATAAATCCTTTGGGATTATCTTGGATCACTGTATTGCTGAGAAGAACCAAGTCAATCATAGTTGATCATCATACAATGTACAGTGTTCTGGTTCTACTCACTTCACTTTGCATCAGTTCATGTAAATCTTTCTAGATTTTTCTGAAAGCATCCAGCTCATCATTTCTTATACAAAATAGTATTCCATCAAAATCTTATACCACAACTTGCTCAGGCATTCCGCAGCTGATCAATATTGCTTAAATTTTCAACTCATTGCTACCACAAAAAAGATCTGCTATAATATTTTTGACCATATAGGTCCTTTTCTCTTTTAAATACCTATTTGGGATACAGACTTAGTAGTGATATTACTGGGTCAAAGGACTGTCCTTTTGACATAGTTCTAAATTGCTCCAGAATTGCTGAATCAGTTTAAACTCCTCTAGAAGTGCATTAGTTTCCCAGTTTCCCCACATCTCTTTCATCATTTATCATCTTTCCTTTCTGTCATATTAGCTAATTTGGTAGGTATGAGGTGGTACCTCAGAGTCATTTTAATTTGCATTTCTCAATTCAACAGTGATTTAGAGCATTTTTTCATGTGATTATAGATAGCTTTGATTTCTTTGTCTGAAAACTACCTGTTCATATTCTTTGACTGTTTATCAATCAGATAATCTCATATCTTGTCCCATGAAGGAATGTTTGTGCCTAAAACCAGAAGAAATTGGTCATCTTTGGTGAGCTCCAAGGATTTCTGCAAGAGAAAAGTCTTGGTGCAGAAGAGATATGATGAACATCTTTAAATATTTGAAGGGGTAGCCCCATTGAATAATAAAAGTAACTCTTTTTTGTAACAGTTGGCGGGTTAGAAAACACCATAAGATCAGCAATCCACTTATTATCATTTTCTTTTGACAGATGAGAAGAGGGTCAGCGAGGCTGTTTCACAAGGTTGCACAGGGAGGCAGGGGAAAGGGGCCAGGCAATTATTAAGTGCTTACCATGTGGCAGGCATTATGCTAAGTGTTTTACAAATATTTTCTCATTTGATCAGGGTTCCTCACAGCAACCCTGAGAGGTAGATGCTATTATTATCCCCAGTTTTGAGATGATGAAACTGAGGCAGAGAAAGAGCAGCTCCCTTTTCCAGGGTTACACAGCCAGTAAATGTCTAAGCCTGGAATTGAATTCAGGCTTCCTGACCCCACTTTGCTGCCTCTGCAGCTAGTAAATAATGGAGCTAAGGTTCAAATGCTAGTATCCTAATTACAAGTGCCACATTCTTTCTTCTGTGCATTAATGTCATAATTCAACCTGTGGCAACAATAGACAGAACTAGAATTAATGGACACCAATTATTAAGAGGCAGAGTTTGGCTAAATATAAGGTAGAACTTCATAATGCAGAGAGCTGTCCTACAAGCAAAGGGGCTGACCCAGGAGTTAGCAGTTCCCTTTGACTGGAGGTTTTTGGTCAGGGATTGAACAGCTTCCTGACAAAGGTTTTAAAGGGGATTCACCCATTTTAGTCTCTGTTGTTCTTTTTCAGTTCTAAGATTCTTGGAATCCACAATTCCATTTCTTCAGCTGCTGTTTGTCAGAACACACTCGTGTAATGTTAATGGACAATGTGTGGAGCCATTAAAAACTCAATTCTGCCTTTCTTCTTACTGCAGACGTGCAGAAATGCTATCATAAAGTGCTGATGTGTAAACACAATAGCCACCATCTGCTGCCGAGCAGCATTTCAGCTCCAGAAAGAGCAGCTATGTTGCAGATGCATCAGTAATAGGACGCTTATCAAGCCATCATTATGCACCAAGGGGAAAAAATGGGAAATTTATGGCCAGCGAGAGAGCACTTCCTGGCTTAATTCCCCAATTTTCAGTGCTATGTTTAATAACTATGAGAGAGTGAGTGCCGCTTTATGTTTGTGATCATGTTAGTGGATTAAAAAAAAGAATTTTATTTACGATCTTCCTCCTTCTTGTTTTTGAGTGATCAGGGCACAATAGCAGGCTCATTTTTGATTTCCATGAAATTGGCAGCCACAGGAAGGTATTAATTAAACCAACTTGTTGCTCAATGGAAGCTCAATTGAGCTGCCTCCATACCTCTGTTGCTCCAAAGAACACCTGCTTCTGTGGTGCATGGAAGCTCTGAATGGTTGTGCTTTTTCCTAACTCTCAAATGTCTTTCTGGACAGTTTTTTTCAATTATGGGCAGAACTTAGCCATTTGTACTGTCAGAGATTTAGAGATGACAAGGTCCTTAATCTCCCTCTAGTCCAACTCCATTATTTTACAGAGGAAGAAACTGATGCTCAAAGACATGAAGGGACATCCACTGCCTGGTGAGACTCTAGAAAAGTCCCATAATGGTGGATCATTGGGGTGCAAAACTTCATGGCTAGCCCTCTAACCTGTTAGTTCCTCAAACATTTTGAGACTTCTTTCTCCTACTATTTCTGACATAAGGGGACAAAACAATTGCCTTTACATTTGATTCACAGGTATGTGATATGTAGTCTTTGGCCCAAACCCTGTTTGCCTCACACTTAGGATGCAGCCTGATTTGTTTGAGAAATTTAGAAAAAAAAATGAGTCCTATCATCTTTACTCTTTTCCCCTCTTCTGTATCTCTTATCAGTCAGATGCCTTCTGTCACTATCTACTCCTGTATCCCTGTCTCTTTTGATGAAGTGGTCTTACTTCTTATCAAGACTAACCTCTCTACTTCTTCAAATGATCCCATTCTAACCCATCTCCAACACACTGGACCATCTGTTATTCCCTACACTATCAGTATTTTCAGTCTCTCCTTTTTTTTAAAGTGAGGCAGTTGGGGTTAAGTGACTTGCCCAGGGTCACACAGCTAGTAAGTGTCAAATGTGTGAGGCGGGATATGAATTCAGGTCCTCCTGAATCCAGGGCTGGTGCTGTATCCACTGTGCCACCTAGCTGCCCCCTCAGTCTCTCCTACTACTGTTTCATTCTCTTCTGTCTACAAACATGTCTGTGTCTTCTCTACCCTGAAAAAACCCTCACTTGATTCTTCCAGTCCCCTTAATAATCATCCTATATCTCTTCTGTCCTTTGTAGCTAAACTCCTTGAAAAGGTCATCTACAACAGGCACCTCTGATTCCTTTCCTCTCATTGTCTTCTCAACCCCTTACAGTTTGGCTTCAGACCTTATCATTCCACTGAAAATGCTTCCTTCAAAGTTACTAAGGATCTCTTCGTTGCCAAATCCAGTGGCCTCTTCTCAGTCCTCATTCTCCTTCAACTCTCTGCAAACTCTGACGCTGCTGATCACTCTCTGTTCCCTGATACTCCCTTCTCTGTCTCTCTTGCTGAATCCCCCTCCAGATCATGCCCTCTAACCATAGGCATCCCTCAGGTTCTGTCTTAGGTCCTCTTCCCTTCTCCCTCTATACTACTTCACTTGCTTATCTCATCATGTCCCATAGATTTAATAATCACCTTTATTCTGATGATTCTCATATTTAGCTATCCTGCCCTAACCATGGCTGATCTCTGATCTACAACTGCCTTTCAGATATCTCAAAATGGAAGCCCAGTAAACATCTGAAATTAAATATTTTCAAAACAGAATTATTTATCTTTCTTGCTTAAACCTCCTCACCTCCCCCACTTTTTCTATTACTGGAGAGGGCAACATCATTCTTCTAGTCCCTCACTCACACCCTGGGAAGTATCTTCTACTCCCCACTGTCTCTCACCCCCACATCCAAGCCGTTGCTAAGGCCTGTTGATTTCACCTTTGTAATATGTCTCAAATATGTCCCCTTCTCTCCACCAACACTGACACCACGCTAATGCAGGTCCTCCTCACCTCATACCTGAACATTTACAATAGCCTGCTAGTAGGTGTGCCCACTTTGTTTCTCTCTGCTCCAATTCATTCTCCTTTCAGCCACCAAAATCACTTTCCTAAAGCACAAGTCTGACCATGTCACTCTCCTATTCAGCAAACTTTAGTGGCTTTCTCTTGCTTTTAGGACCAAATATAAAATGCTCTGTCATTCAAAGCCATCCATGAGCTGGCACCCTAATACCTTTCCAGTCTTCTTACTCCTTACTCTCTGCTGCATACTTTTTGATCCAGTAAAACTGGCCTTCGGGGGCAGCTAGATAGCACAGTGGTAAAGCACCGGCCCTGGATTCAGGAGTACCTGAGTTCAAATCCGGCCTCAGACACTTGACACTTACTAGCTGTGTGACCCTGGGCAAGTCACTTAACCCTCATTGCCCTACAAAAAACAAAAACAAAACAAAAACTGGCCTTCTGCTTGTTCCATGAACAAGTCACTCAGTCTTTTGGCTCTAAGTATTTTCAAATGCTGTCCCCCATGCCTGTGATGTTCTCCATCCTCAACTTCACTTACTGACTTTCCTGGCTTTCTTTAAGTCCCAACCAAAATCCCACCTTCTACAGGTCTCTGTTAATTAATTTCTATTTATCCTGTATAGAGCTTTTTTTGTGTATACATTTGTTGGCATGTTATCTCCCCCATTAGATTGTAAGATTTTTCAGGGCGGGGACTATTTTTTTTTTTTTTGCCTCTTTTTGTAATCCCATTGCTTAGCACAGTGCCTGGCCTGTAGTAGATGCTTAATAGACATTTGTTGACTGATTAATAGTTTGGCTAGAGGTGACCTTATGCTCTCCAATTCTTTGTTCTTAGGGCATAATCTTTGGCAGGTTCCATCAAGTTAAAAAGACTTGGAAACCTGGCAATGACTTCAGAAATCAGTCTAATGCAGGAAGCCTCCTCACCAGAATGGTCATGGGATAAAGCCTTAGGTAACATTTTCTGCCCCTTGGTCAAGCAGGACATATGGCTTCCAAAGCACACAGTACAAAGTATCTTACAACTCCCATATCCCTCAGATGAATCCTGTTGAGGGGCAGAAAGGAATTTCCATAGGATACAGTGGAAAGGGGAAAGAGACTGCTCTCAGGTAGCTTCCTATTTGAACTGATTTTCTTGTTACACATGCAGTAGGCTTAATTGTTTCTTCTACCCACACCCTCTAAATGATGCCCTCAGGCAAAGCCATGTTCTATAACAGAATGATGAATTTTGCAACAGTAGCAGCTTAGTACAAAATGAAAGGTATTCCAAAGCAGTGATATCCAAATTGGGTGGTCCCTTCTTGAAACCAAGGAGTGGGTGATCAAGAAATCAGAGGGTGGGAAAATGTCACATTCCATCATTCCACTATAACTAATCATGAGCCTGTCTTCAAAACAGTTACTCCACTCCCTTCAATATTCTTCCTCTGCCTATCATGCAGTGGGCCTTCAGGGGTTCTTTCTGACAGCTGTGATGCAAATATTAGGTAAAATTCTGTTCCATTAAATACCCCTTGCTCTTCACCCCTTTTTTCATGTTCACTACAGTGGTAGGCTCTGTACTTTCTAACAGTAGCCTGTGAGTAAACACCACCCCACCTTGACATTGCATTTTTCAGTGAGAAAGAGGGTAGTATGGGATGAGTACGCATGAGTACTACATCATCTTTTCCCAGAAATCCATCTCATTTCTATGCTTCTCTATTTCCAGCATTTTTCCTTTCCCTCTCATGTTCTCAACTTTCTCCTTATCCTAACTCCTCACTCAAATGAAACTACTCTGTTAAATATTACCTCTTAATTCTCAAATCAGATTTTTTTTTCCTTTTCATTTAAAAACCCTTTTCTGTAGCATTTTGACACTGCTGATTCTTTCCTTTCTGGTCCCTTATTTCTCCTCCTATGAGTCTAACCTCTGCTTCTCAGTATCTTTTGCTGAATCAACATCCATATCATCCCTAACCATGGGTGTCCCTCAGGGCTCTAAACTGGGTCTTTTTCTCTATATATACTCTCTCACTTTGCAACTTCATTAGCTTCCATTGATCTTCTTTTTTCTTCCCAGATCTATGTACCTAGAGCTGATGCTGCTTCTTTTTTTTTTTTCTTTCTTTCTTTTTTTTTTTTTTTGGTGAGGCAATTGGGGTTAAGTGACTTGCCCAGGGTCACACAGCTAGTAAGTGTCAAGTGTCTGAAGCCGGATTTGAACTCAGGTCCTCTTGAATCCAGGGCCGGTGCTCTATCCACTGCGCCACCTAGCTGCCCTGATGTTGCTTCTTAAGGACAATTCTACATGACGTACTGTTGTACATTTTGAACTAGATATCCCATAGACATATCAAAATGAACTTATCCAGGATAGCTCATTGTCTTTCCTCCAAACCTCACCCCTCTCTCGGACTCACATATTTCTGTTGAGAATACTAGCTATCTTCTAAGACATCCAGAGTCTCAATTTTGGTGTCACCTTTGACACTTCACTTCCTCTAATCCCACATATCCAAACATCTGTCGAATCTTGTCATTTCTACTTCTTCAGCATCTCATTCACCTTTACCCTTCAGAATTCACATAATGACCATCTTAATTCAGGGCCTTACCAACCCTCACCTGAACTGTTACAAGAGTCTCCTAATTTGTCTCTATATCTCAAGTCTCTTTTTTCTTCAATTCATTCTCCACAAGTGCCACAATCATTTTCTTAAATCACAGGTCTGATCAAGTCACTTGCTCCCCTACTTAATATATTTCAATGAATTCCTATTGTTTCTAGGATCAAATAATAATTAATATTTATTTCAACTTTTTAAAAAATCCTATGTTTTGCATCTTTTGTAATGTCTATAATTGTTAGTACAGTAGGATTTGTTGTTCAGTTTTTAATTGCATCTGACTATTACCCATTTGTGGTTTTCTTAGTAAAAATACTAGAATAGTTTGCCATTTTCTCCTTTAGCTCATTTTATAGGTGATGAAACTGAAGTAAGTGGGGTTAAATGATTTGCCCAGGATCATACATGTAGACTAGATTTGAACTCAGGAAGATGAGTCTTCCTGACTCAAGGCCCAGCACTCTATTCTCTGCAGTAAAAATAGTTCAGTGTATTAAATACAGGTATCCCCATAAACCTCACCAAACTGATCTTTACCTATCACCTATCATGTTTTTAAAACATTTTTTATTAACCTGCAACACAGTTCTTCCTTCTCCCAATAGAACCGTGTATCATATCACAGAAAAACAGGTATTTGTAAATGACTAACACAGTGAGGAAGTCCATCAGTTTAAGCATTCGGCATCTGAGGTACCATCAAGCATCCCTCCCCTCTACCTTCAAAAACCCTAATGAGAGGAGGGAGATGAGTTTCATTAGCTGTTCCTGTAAACACAATTCGTTATTGAATTTAATCTGAGTTCAGTTGCTTTTGAGTGCTTTCTTTTTACTCTGCTTTGGTTATTGTGTGTTGCTATGCTCAGTTTATATAAGTCTTTCCATGATTCTCTGAATGCTTCATGTTTGTCAATCCTCCCAGCATAGTAATAGTCCTTGACACAGTTGATTCAGCCAAAGTATGGGTGCTGCTTTTGTTTCCAGTTTTTCTGCTGCCAAAAAAATATTCCTGTGAATATTTTGACATTTATGTGTTTTTTCTTTTTGTTGTCTTTGACCACTTTGGAAAATATGAAAGTCCAGTGAATTTTTTTTTTTTTAGTGAGGCAATTGGTATTAAGTGACTTGCCCAGGGTCACATAGCTAGTAAGTGTTAAGTGTCTGAGGCCGGACTTGAAGTCAGATACTCCTGACTCCAGGGCAGGTACTCTATCCACTGCACCATCTAGCTGCCCCTAGTCCAGTGAATTTTTTAGAATAAGTCCAAATTCTTCTTCAGAATGGTAGGACTAATACAAAGCTCACACAACAGTGCATTAATGTGAATGAGGCTTAGTTATAAACATTAAGAGTGGTTGACAGGATATAGTCTACTATTATTAAGAGAAGTATGAGACTCCCAGACTTGAATTCTGAATATGTGATCCACTGCTGGAAAAAGCTGAATATCCCTGTGCTGACTGATCCTTCCAGTGGCAGATAGGGCTTTACATTTTTATCATTGTGGCTTTAACCTTTCCAATGACCCCATTGTTTCTCAGAACCACCTCCAGTGTCTGACATTTTTAATCAGTCCTTATTTTTGAAATAAGTGCCCTTTTCCATGGTCTTAGGAAGCATTTTCCGATCTATCAGTGTGAAAGGTTATATTCCCCTAAATTTATTATGCTTAGTTAAATCCACAGAATCATAGTTCAAGCAGTATGATCCCCATTTTTATGGATTAGAAAACTGAGGCCCATGAAAGCTGTGTCCTTTTTATAGTCTTGCCAGAAAGCAATATTAGTAACAGCTAGCATTCAGATAGAGCTTGAAAGCTTGCAAGGTGCTTTACAAAAAAGCTCTCTAGTAATTCTCACAGCAAGAGGGGCAGGGCCAAGATGGCGGAGAGGAAGCAGCAAGCTGCCTGAGCTCTCCTTCTGTTCCCTCAAAACGAACATTAAATCAAGCCTCTGGACGGATTCTGAAACTACAGAACCTGCAAAGAGACAGAGAGACACAGTCCTCCAACCAGAGATAATTTAGAAGACTTCAGGAAAAGATCGGTCTGACTCAGGCAAAAGGGAGGCCCAGCGCAGGGCAGCAACCCAGCCCCGGGCAGCAACCCAGCGCCAAGGGGGCCACAAACGGGTCAGGGGGGATCAGACGCTGGCGTCCAGTGCCTGGCTGGCCGAGCACAATCAGACAGGAAGTGCAGGGCGGGGGATCTCCACACACCATAAAGGCCTCAGAGTAAAACCCCGGTCACACAGCACCTATACCCCTGCACAAGAAGCCCAAAACAGGGTCCCTGGTGCCCCCAGAGCAGACCTCAACTTAAAAAATAAATAAATAAGCTGCAATAATGAGTAAGAAGCAAAAAAGAGCCCTCTCCATTGAGAGCTTCTGTATCAATAGGGAAGAAGCCAACACAAACCTAGATGAGAACAATAGCCTCAAATTGCCTACATTTGAAGCCTCACGAGGGAAGAAGAATTGGTCTCAAGAACAAAAAGCCTTCATGGAAGAGCTTAAAAAGGATTTTAAAAATCCATTGCGAGAGGTAGAAGAAAAAATGGGGAGAGAAATGAAAGCAAAACAAGAAAACTATGAAAAAAGAATCAGCAGCTTGGAAAAGGAAGCACATAATCTCACTGAAGAAAACAATACCTTAAAAAATTCATCTGGCCAAATGGAAAAAAAGGTGCATAATCTCACTGAAGAAAACAATGCCTTAAAAATTAAAGTGGGACAGTTGGAAGATAAGGAATCCATGAGACACCAGGAATCAGTCAAGCAGAATAAAAAAAATGAAAAAATAGAAGAAAATGTGAAATACCTCATTGGAAAGACAACTGATCTGGAAAACAAATCGAGGAGAGACAATTTGAGAATCATTGGACTGCCTGAAAGCCATGACCAGAAAAAGAATCTAGACACCATATTCCAGGAAATTATTAAGGAGAACTGCTCTGATATCATAGAATCAGAGGATAAAATCATCATTGAAAGAATCTACTGATTACCTCCTGAAAGAGACCCCAAAAGGAAAACTCCAAGGAATATTGTAGTCAAATTCCAGAATTATCAGGTGAAGGAGAAAATACTCCAAGCAGCCAGAAAGAAGCAATTTAAATATCATGGAGCCACAGTCAGGATTGCTCAGGACCTGGCAGCTTCAACATTAAAGGACCGCAAGGCTTGGAATATGATATTCCGGAAAGCAAAGGAGCTTGGATTGCAGCCGAGAATCTATTACCCAGCAAAAATGTGCATTTTTTTCCAGGGGAAAAGATGGACATTTAATGACATTGGGGACTTTCAATCTTTCCTGGTGAAAAGACCAGAACTGAACAGAAAATTCTATCTCAACATACAAGACTCAAGAGAAGTTTAAAAAGGTAAACAGAGGGGAAAAAAAAAAGGTTAACCTATTAGGTTAAACTGTTTATATCCCTACACAGGAAGATAATACTCATAACTTTTAAGAACTGTAAATGTATTTGGGCAGAGAGAAGGACTTTACATAGAGGGTATAAATATAAATTGTCTTTGATGTGATGATACAAAAGAATTAAGGGGATAAAAAGGGAGTCTATGGGGAGGAGAGGAAAAAGAAGGTGGAATGGGATGAATTATATCATATGAAGAGGTGGGAAAAAAAACCTATTACAATAGAGGGAAAGAAAGGAGGGGGGAACATTGTTTCAACCCTATTCTCATTAGATTTGACTCAAAGAGGGAATAACATATACGTTAATTGGAATAAAGAAACTTGACTCATTCTTTAGGGAAGCAAAAGGGGAAGGGAAAGGGGGGGACTGATAGAAGGGAGGACAATAGCAAGGGAGAAAAGGGTAAAGAAAAGAGAGGGGGGTGATAAAAAGGGAGGGCAGATCGGGGGAGGCAGGGGTAAGAAGTAAAACGTCGGTGAGGAGGAATAGGGTGAAAGAAGGGGGGAAAAGTACAAAGGGGGTAAATAGAATGGAGGGGAATGGACAGTCAGTAATAATAACTGTGAATGTGAATGGGATGAACTCTGCTATAAAACGGTAGCGAATTGCAGAGTGGATTAAAAACCAGAACCCTACAATATGCTGTTTACAAGAAACACATTTGAAGCAGAGAGATACAGAGTAAAGGTAAAAGGCTGGAGCAGAATATATTATGCCTCAGCTAAAGTAAAAAAGGCAGGGGTAGCAATCCTTATCTCAGACAAAGTACAGGCAAAAATAGATCTCATTAAAAGAGATAAGGAAGGAAATTACATCTTACTTAAAGGTACTATAGATAATGAAGTAATATCAATATTAAATATGTATGCGTCAAGTGGTATAGCATCCAAGTTCTTAGAGGAGAAGTTAAATGAGTTACAAGAGGAATTAAACATTAATACTATACTAGCGGGGGATCTGAATCTCCCCCTCTCAGAATTAGATAAATCTAGTCAAAAAATAAATAAGAAAGAAGTGAAAGAGGTGAATATATTACTAGAAAAGTTAGACATGATAGATGTCTGGAGAAAATTGAATGGGGATAGAAAGGAATATACCTTTTTCTCAGCAGTACATGGCACATTTTCAAAAATTGACCATGTATTAGGGTACAAAAACATCATAGTCAAATGTAGAAAGGCAGAAATAGCAAATGAATCCTTCTCAGATCATGATGCAATAAAAATTACATGTAATAAAGAGCCAGGGAAAAGTAGAATGAAAATCAATTGGAAACTAAATAATTTCATTCTAAAGAATGAATGGGCCAAACAAGAAATCATAGAAACAATCAATAACTTTATCCAAGAAAATGACAATAATGAGACAACATACCAAAATCTATGGGATGCAGCCAAAGCAGTGCTTACGGGAAAATTTATAGCTCTAAATGCTTACATGAATAAAAAAGAGAAAGAGGAGATCAATGAATTGGGCATGCAACTTAAAAAGCTAGAAAAAGAACAAATTAGAAATCCCCAATTAGACACTAAATCAGAGATCCTGAAAATTAAAGGAGAAATTAATAAGATTGAAAGCAAAAAAACTATAGAATTAATGAATAAAACTAAGAGCTGGTTTTATGAAAAAAACAATAAAATAGATAAAATATTGGTTAATTTGATTAAAAAAAAGAAAGAAGAAAACCAAATTACCAGTATCAAAAATGAAAAGGGTGATGTCACCACCAATGAAGTGGAAATTAAATCAATAATTAGGAATTATTTTGCCCAACTGTATGCCAATAAATTTGACAATCTAAATGAAATGGATGAATATTGACAAAAATACAAACTGCCCAGGTTAACTGAAGAAGAAATAAAATCCTTAAATAAACCCATATTAGAAAAAGAAATTGAACAAGCCATTAATGAACTCCTAAGAAAAAATCCCCAGGGCCAGATGGGTTTACGGGTGAATTTTACCAAACATTTAAAGAACAATTAATTCCAATATTATACAAATTATTTGGAAAAATAGGTGAGGAAGGAGTTCTACCAAATTCGTTTTATGACACAAATATGGTGGTGATACCCAAACCAGGCAAAGCAAAAACAGAGAAAGAAAATTATAGACCAATTTCCCTAATGAATATTGATGCTAAAATCTTAAATAAGATATTAGCAAGGAGATTACAGCAAGTGATCACCAGGATAATACACTATGACCAGGTGGGATTTATACCAGGAATGCAGGGCTGGTTCAACATTAGGAAAACTATTAACATAATCAACCACATCAATAAGAAAACCAACCAAAATCATATGATTATCTCAATAGATGCAGAGAAAGCTTTTGACAAAATACAGCACCCATTCCTAATAAAAACACTAGAGAGTTTAGGAATAGGGGGAGCTTTCCTTAGAATAATAAACAGTATCTACCTAAAGCCATCAGCAAGTATTATATGCAATGGAGATAAATTAGAGGCCTTCCCAATAAGATCAGGGGTGAATCAGGGATGTCCATTATCACCCCTATTATTTAATATTGTTCTAGAAATGTCAGCTTTAGCAATCAGAGAAGAGAAAGGAATTAAAGGAATTAGAATAGGCAAAGAGGAAACAAAACTATCACTCTTTGCAGATGATATGATGGTATACTTAAAGAATCCTAGAGAATCAACTCAAAAATTACTTGAAACAATTAACAACTTTAGCAAAGTAGCAGGATATAAAATAAATCCACATAAAACATCAGCATTTCTATACATGACCAACAAAATCCAGCAGCAAGAGATAGAAAGAGAAATTCCATTTAAAGTAACAGTAGATAATATAAAATACTTGGGAGTCTACTTGCCAAGACAAACCCAGGAACTCTATGAACACAACTACCAAACACTCTTCACACAAATCAAATCAGATCTAAATAATTGGAAAGATATCAATTGCTCATGGATAGGCAGAGCTAATATAGTAAAAATGACAATACTGCCTAAATTAATTTACTTATTCAGTGCCATACCAATCAGACTACCTAAAAATTATTTTATACAGCTAGAAAAAATAATAACAAAATTCATCTGGAAAAACAAAAAAATCAAGAATATCCAGGGAAATAATGAAAAAAAAATCATAGGAAGGTGGGTTAGTGGTACCAAACCTGGAGCTTTACTATAAAGCGGCAGTCATCAAAACTATCTGGTACTGGCTAAAAAATAGAGTGGTAGATCAATGGAATAGGCTAGGCTCAGGAAATGCAGTAGTAAATGACACTAGTAATATAGTGTTTGATAAACCCAAAGACTCCAGCTTCTGGGTGTTAAGGGCTAAAATTCTAGCTAAACTGTCTAAAATATCTAATGAGTGGTCGCCAATAAATTATAAGCTTTAGCAAGAGTTAGACTTTTAAGCATTTATTAAGGAGAATAAGAATTTGGTAAAGAGAGAGAGACCTAGATTCCTATCTATTAAAGGGAGAGCACATTTCTAGCTCCGCTCTCTACCAGAGTCCGGAGGAAAGAGCCAGACAGAGCGCTAGTCTCTTCCTTCTTCCTCCCACTACCCAACGTCACTTCCTGATGCCAAAGAAAAGACTCCTGGTCTTGCCCTCAAAGACCTTCGTTTCATGGGTGGAACTCTTCTACAGTAAGTCTCCAGCAGGTGGCGTCATTCCAATCGTTACATGGGATAGGAACTCAGTATTTGACAAAAACTGCTGGGAAAACTGGAAGATAGTATGGCAGAAATTAGGCATAGACCAACATCTTACACCTTATACTAAAATAAGGTCAAAATGGATACATGATTTAGACATAAGAGGTGATACCATAGGTAAATTAGGAGAGAAAGGAATAGTGTACCTATCAGATCTTTGGAAAGGAAAACAGTTTTTGACCAAACAAGAGATAGAGTATATTATAAAATGCAAAATGGATGATTTTGATTATATTAAATTAAAAAACTTTTGTACAAACAGAAGCAATGCATCCAAAATTGGAAGGGAGGCAGAAAGCTGGGAAACAATTTTTGAGGCCAGTGCTTCTGATAAAGGCCTCATCTCTAAAATATATAGGGAACTAAATCAAATTTATAAGAATCCAAGTCATTCCCCAATTGAGAAATGGTCAAAGGATATGAACAGGCAGTTTTCTGATGAAGAAACCAAAGCTATCTATTCCCATATGAAAAAAATGCTCTAAATCTCTAATGATTAGAGAGATGCAAATTAAAACAACTCTAAGGTACCACCTGACACCTATCAGATTGGCTAAAATGACAAAAAAGGAAGATAATAAATGTTGGAGAAGCTGTGGGAAAATTGGAACACTAATTCATTGTTGGTGGAGCTGTGAGCTGATCCAACCATTCTGGAGAGCAATTTGGAATTATGCCCAAAGGGCGATAAAGCTGTGCATACCCTTTGACCCAGCAATCCCACTTTTAGGTCTTTTGCCCAAAGAAATCATGGAAGGGGGAAAGGGACCCACATGTACAAAAATATTTATAGCTGCTTTTTACGTGGTAGCAAGAAATTAGAAGTTGAGGGGGTGCCCATCAATTGGGGAATGGCTGGACAAGTTGTGGTATATGAATACAATGGAATACTATTGTGCTGTAAGAAATGATGAGCAGGAGGAGTTCAGAGAAACCTGGAGGATCTTACGTGAGCTGATGATGAGTGAGATGAGCAGAACCAGAAGAACATTGTACACAACACTCAACATTGAGTGTTGACCTACTGTGATGGACTGTATTCTTCTCACCAATGCAATGGCACAGAAGAGTTCCAGGGAACTCATGATAGAAGAGGATCTCCAAATCCAAGAAAAAAAAAAAAAAGAACTGTGGAGTATAGATGCTGATTGAACCATACTATTTCTTTTGTTTTGGGTGCTGTTGTTTTTTTTTCTATTTTGAGGTTTTGCATTACTGCTCTGATTTTTCCTCTTATAACAGGATTAATGCAGAAATAGGATTAATGTTATTATGTGTATATATATGTGTGTGTATAGATATATGTATATATCTATATGTCTGTGTATATAGATATATAGATATAGCCTATATTAGATTACCTGCTGTCTAGGGGAGGAGGGGAGGGAGGGAGAAAAATCTGAAATTGTAAAGCTTGTATAAACAAAAGTTGAGGACTATCTTTACATGTAACAGAAAAAATAAAATACCTTATATGTTAAAAAAAAATTTTAAAAAATAATTCTCACAGCAACCCTGTGAGAAAGGTGCTGTTGTTGTTACCATTTTACAGATGAGAAATGAGCATGAGGGAGGTCAAGGGACGTTTTTCAAGATAAGATAACCAGTAAGTATATGAACCAAGGTTTGAACCCAGCTCTCCTTGACTCTAAGTCTAGTTAGTCTACTTTTCACTAAACCACAGTCACTCTGTATTACTTTGTCTCAATGTACCTAATCAGAAATTACTTTAGCTTTATATAACTAGGCAGCTTTGTGTATTTTATATCACTTTTCTGATCCTTGGTTTCCTCTTGTATAAAATGAGGGGTTTAGAGAAATTGTTTCTCTTTCCTAAGTGTTATGAGAGAGAGAAGAAGAAGAGGAAGAAGAGGAAGAGGAAGGGGAGGGGGAGGGGGAGAGACAGATAGAAACAGAGAGACAGAGGAAAGAAGAAGGAAGAAGAGAAGGAGGAAGATGATTTGATACAGGCTGTCCCCCAAATCTTATTGTAATGTTAAACCTTTGTAGCTTAAAATGATGCTGTTGTTTAGTCATGGCCAGCTCTTCATGACCCTGTGGGCCATCCTGTCCATAGGGTTTAATTGTCAAAGATACTTGCCATTTCCTTCTCCAGCGGGTTAAGGTAGAGGTTAAGTAACTTGACCAGGTTCACACAGTTAATGAGTTTCCGAGGCAGGATTTGAATTCAGGTTTTTCCTTACTCGAGGCTTCCCAGCTCTCAATCTACTGAGCCACCTAACTGCCTCCTAAAGTGGCACTAAAAGACTGTCTGTAGAATGACAATCTGAGGGGATTGCAGGGTCTAGTGAGACTTTTTAAAGATGAGGACACTCTGGACGTGCTTAGAGCAATAGAGAAGGATCAAGTAGATAGGAAGAAATTGAAGATTGGAAAAACGTAAAGATCTTTTATCTAGATTTCAATATGGCATTTAACTAAATCCTTTATACTTTCTCTGGACTATAGAGGGGGAAGAGACAATTAGCTAGGTTGGCATTTTCCAACCTATTTCAACTGATGGACACTTTTGGACTTGAAATATTTTAATGGACCTCAAAAATATTTGTCAGCTTCAGTGAGTGGGTGTAGGGCTATGGAATGCTCCTATGGTAAAGGAAGATTGGGGAAATGTGGGGAGAAAACTGTGGAGAGGACACAGTGTAAAGGATCATCTTGCTTTGGGTGTGTCAGACACAGGATGTGAGAGGAATAGTGGGGGATGTGTCAGACAGTGAGGGTGAGGGAATCAGAATCATAGATTTGTGGCTAGAAGGAATCTTAGGAACCTGACTCCCCAAATTTATGAATGAGGAAACCAAGGTCCAAAAGGATTAACTGACTTTTCCAAGGTAATTAAAGCCATAAGTGTCAGAATAAGGATTTGAAACCATGTCCTCTGATTCTACCTTCAGCACTATGTAGGGGAGTGATGGTGGATATGTGGATTAAGCATAGAGTGTGAGAAGAAATGGTGAAAGGTATGCATCAAACATAGTGTATGAAAATATGATCAGTTATGCTGAGTTAATGCCATTATCTCAAAATTTACCTGTGAAGTAGTTAGTATAGGTATTGTCCCCACTTTCTAAGTGAGGAACCTGAGAATAACTGGCACTAAGCCACACAGCTTGTAACTGTTGACATTATAACTCTCACTCAGGTCTTCAAATTCCCAGTCTTGTTTTCTTTCCATCACAGGATGTGAAAAGGTAAATGGGAGAGGGCATATCAGACCCTTTGAAAGATGAAAATTTGTAAAAGATAAATGGTTATGGTGTGTGTTTCAGACTTACATTGTTGGGGGGCATAGTGGATGTGATATAGAGGTTTTGAACAGATAATGGGGTTTTGTGGTGTGTCAGACTTTGTATATCTGGGAGATTCAGGAATATAAGTAATGGGGATAGGTATGAGGGAGGCAAGTAGATGTATACAAAGAGGCAGGAGATTAGATAATATTGTAAAGGAAGGCAAATCTTATGGGCAGGATGGGGTAGGGACCAGATGTGCGTGAAGGGGATTGGGAGGAGGCTTTATGAACATTTTCCTCTTGTGACCATGGTGGGGTGAGAAAAGGAAAGTATGAGGCACTAGATTTGATTTTTGCATTTGCTGTGTCGATGAACAGGTTTGTGTAAGTTTCTGAGTGACCCTTCTCACTCCCTCTACCATCTTTCTGGCAAAGACATCTTGTCACTGAACCACTTTTCATTTGGTGTATAGAACTTAAGAGTTTTATGGAACATAAGGGTGAGAAATACTGAACTAGATAATAGCACTGTCCACTGTATTTTGAGCTGGCCAAATGGCTGGATCAGAAGAATGTTGATTGATGTAGCTTCTCTATAGTGTCTTGCCACAGGGCTGTGTCCTTGGCCCCGTCCTGTTCAACATTTTTATCAGTCACTTAGATGAAGACATAGGTAGCTACTTATCAAATTTAGAGGTGACACAGAACTAGAAAGAATAGCTAACTCATTGGATGACAGAGTCAGGACACCACAAAGATTTTGACAGGCCAGAATTATGGGCTGAATCTAACAAAATGAGACTTAATGGGGATAAATATAAAGTTCTTCACTTAGCTTTGCAAAATCCGACTGCGTATGAACATTGGATGGGGGAAATAGGCCTAGACAACCATTAATGTGAAAAAAGACTTGGGGTTAGAGTGGACTACAAGATCTATGAATTAATAATAGGAATGACTTGGGAGCCAGAAAAGCTAATATCGTCTTCAGAATCATTAATATAAGAAATCTGGGATCATGCCACACATAGAATGTTATATTTAGCTCTGAATGCTACCTTTTAGGGGAAAAAACCTACTTACAAATTATCACCCAGAGAAGAGGGAGCAGGATAAGGAACTAAAATGTATCAAATGAGGATTGGTTGAAGGAAATGGTTATTTGTGAACCTTTAGCCCACATAGGCAATATTGACATAGAGGATAGAGAGCTGACCGGGGAATCAGGAAGACCTGAGTTGATGCGGATCTTGATGCTTACTGGCTGCGTGACCCTGAGTAAGTCACTTACCTCCCTGGAAACTCTCTAAACCTAAAAGCTGCAAGAAGGTGCTGACCTACATAGGTGGAGGGATTTTCTTATTCAGAGAATGAATCACAGATCCCTTTTGGTCCCTATCTAGGCTACAGAAGAGAGGATTTAGGGAAGATGTGATTGCCACCTCATGATAGTTAAATGAATGCCTTGTAGAAGAGGAAAGCTTTTGATCTGCTCCTCCCTTTAATATCCACTGTATTGGCAAAGGTGACAAAAAAGGAAGATGGCAGTTGTTGGTGAGAACAGTTTTGTTTATCTGAAGGGCTAGAACATGGCCTTAAGACAAGGAAGGCTCTTCTTACAATTAGGGCTGCCAAACAATCGATCGTATATGGTAGTAAATTCACTGTCCTTGGAGTTATTTAAGTAGAGGCCTGATTATTGCTACAGAACAGCTTTCTACAAGTGCTAGAAAGGTAAAAGGGGCAGCTAGGTGACACAGTTGATAGAGCGGTGGCCTGAAATCAGGAAGACTTATCTTCCTGAGTTCAAATCTGGCCTCAGACACTTCCTTGCTATGTGATCTTGGGAAAATAATTTGACCCCATTTGCCTCAGTTTCCTTATATGTAAAATGAGTTGAAGAAGGAAATGACAAACCACTCCAGTATCTTTGCCAATAAAACCCCTGTGGGGTCATGAAGAGTTAGACATGACTGAAACAAGTGAATTACAACAACAGCAACAAGAAAAGTAAAATTAATGAACTTTGAGGTTCCTTTTAGTTCTAACAGTCTATGATTCTGATACTTTTATGAAGCCTTTTAAAAGATGTATTGACACTATGGTTAATGGTATGGCAATTCTATGGGAAAACTGTAGTTGATAAAGTGCCATGTGAAAATATATAATTGAAAGAGCCACCCAAACACTTATGGCACTTGAAAGAGAGGTCATTTGGCAAATAAAAATCACAGGGACCTTAAGACATCTTCTCATTTTAGATCCTCTCATTTTAGAAAAGAGGAACTAATACCCAAAGAGGAACAATGACTTGCTGATAGTAATAGGGATGGTGTAGTAGTAGTAGTAGTAGTAGTAGTAGTAGTAGTAGTAGTAGTAGTAGTAGTAGTAGTAGTAGTAGTAGTAGTAGTGGCGGTAGTGGTGGTAGTGGTGGTAGTAGTAGTAGTAGTGGTGGTGGTGGTGGTAGTAGTAGTAACAGTAGTGGTGATTTTAGTAGTAGTAACACTTATGTAATGCTTTGAAGTTGACAAAGTGCTTTACATATGCTATTTAATAATCATAACAACTACTCGGTAAGGGGCTATTATTTTTTTCATATTTTGCAGATGAAGAAACCTAGGCAAAGAAGTTAAGTGACTTGCCCAGGGTCACATAGTAAATGTCTGAGGCAGGATTCCAATTCACGTCTTCCTACATTCAAGTCTAGCACTCTATCTACCAAGCCATCTTGTTACCCTAAGCATCTAAACATCAACATTCCAAATATGAATTCAAAAACAACATTTAGAAAGGCTCGTTGTAGTCATACCACTGTGCTTGAAGTTGGGGATAACCTTCAGTTAACTAGAAACAAAGATATGTATCCTGAATACCCTAGGTGCATTTAACAATAGCTTTTCAACATAATTTAAAGGAAATAATTCTTTGTACTTTTAAGCTCTGCTAGCCTAAAACTGCCTGTACATAAGAGTCACGAATATACATTTCCTTTAAAATATGTTTAAAAGCTAGAGCAAAGTGGCCCTAGTGTACTCTGGATATATATCTTTGTTTCTAGTTACCTGAGGGTTCTCCCCAACTCAAAGCACAGTGGTTTGCATACTGTAAGCATTTAATAGCTTAATAAGCTAATGATAAGCTTTAATAGCTTAAAACTGCACTAAGACTTTTGGAGCACCCTGTATAATAGGGGACCTAGATTAACAGCATTATTACCTAATAGACTTCTTTAGAAACCCTGCTTTAATCATTTGTAATTATGTGCCAACAGTATTTAAGTCTTCAAGCAAGTAGCAAACAACCAGTTATTTAAAGAGGTTAAACATACTCCTAACCTTCTTGATCATGTTCTTGGTACACGCAGTTTTAGTGGAGAAAGAGGGTGTTCAGCCAAGGTAAAATTTATACTATCCAAAGTCCAAAGTCCAAATGAGTTGTGATTGTATTGATGGAAAATAGCAGATGGACAAGATAGTCTCCAGGGGTGCCCCCGCCCAGGTATTAACAGAAGAGTAGGAAGATCTCCAATGTCCTTGGTACATCCCAATGGGGAATATGTGAGAAAATATGGGTAAGTGCATAAGATGAGAGGGGTGTGTGTGTGTGTGTGTGTGTGTGTGTGTGTGTGTGTGTGCGCGTGTGTGTGCGTGTGCACGTGTATGTCTATGCATGTTTGTATTTGTGCTGGGAGGAAGTAGGAGTTGTAAACTGCCATCAGAACCTCAGTCAGATGGAGCTTCTGAAGTCATCTCAGTCAACTTCAAACCTGAATGGACATTTCTTTATGACATTTGTCATATTAGTCACCTAGTTTCTTTGAACAGCATTGCCTTCTATGATGGAGAACCTTTCAAAGCAGTCAGTCAAAAAGCATTTATGAGGAGGCATTATAAAATTTCTTTTTAAAAAATAACCTAAAGAATAGAAGATTTACTTAGGAGAGCATGATCCATGATCAAGTATTTATTAAGTGCTACTATGTGCCAGACACTGTGATAAGAGAGATGCAAAGAAAATGGGAAAATAGTCCCTGCCCTCTAAGAGCTTGCATTCTAAGGGGAGATGCAATAACTACAGTAAGTACAAGATACATGTAGAATAGATGGAAGACATTTTATTTTTCTTTATGAACACCTCTAGTTGTAAAGACATATTTCCTTACATTTAAAATCTACCTTTCTATAATTTACCTGCTTTGCTCTGAATTTTGCTTCCTGGGATGAGTCTTATTTTTTCCATGTGATAATCTTTCAGATACCAAGGACAACTATTTTACATGCACACATGAAACATATATATCAACACACATATGTGTGTGTCTCCAGCACATGGGATAGTAACTGGCATATAGTCTAATAATTTAATAAATGCTTATTGATTAATTCATTTTATCCCTCATAGTTAAATTTTCTATTCTCCAGGCCAAATATTTTCAGTTTCTTCGAATCATTTTCATGTAGCGTGATCTTTATTTCCCTACATTACATTTTTCCCTCTCCTTTGGATCAGCTCCATCTTGTAAGCATCTATCCTAAAATGTGATACTTATAACTGGACATAGCAATCCAGATGGGGATTAAATCAGAAGATAGTAGGACTATTCCCTCCCTTATTTCAGATACTCTGCCTCTCAATGTAACCTAAGATCACATTTGATTTTTTTTTTTTTTTGAGGGGTAGGACTGCCATATCATACTGCTGTCTCATTTTGAGGCTGCAGTTTCCTAACCTCCCATCCACCCAAGCTTTTATTTACATGATCCTCTTTCTTTTTTGCTTTGTTTTGTTTTTGATGGGGCAATGAGGGTTAAGTGACTTGCCCAGGGTCACACAGCTAGTAAGTGACAAGTGTCTGAGGCTGGATTTGAACTCAGGTCCTCCTGAATCCAGGGCTCGTGCTTTATCCACTGTGCCACCTAGCGGCCCCAACATGATCCTCTTTTTAACTCTATCTCTTACATCCTGTACTTGTGAAGTTGATTATTAAAAATCCAAATGAAGGACTTGAAATTAAATTGGGATAATTATGATCTTATTGATTCACCTCATTTTTCCAACTTGTTGAGATCAATCTTGGGAATGCCAAAATTGGCACTCTGTCATTCAATGGGCTAGCTGTCCCTCTGAGCTTTGTGTCATATTCATATGTGACAAACATGCTCTCTCTGCTTCTCACCAAATTATTAATAGAAATGCTGGAACTTCACAGGGCCAAGAGCTAAGGGCAGGGATTATTTCTCGTTTGGTTTTGAACTCTTAGGGCCCTCTCTTCAAGTCAACGTCAAACCATTACTGATTTTTCTTTGTAATCTAGTTATTCAATCAGAGCTGAATCTGCTTAAATATATTATCATCTGGTCCATACACTTCCATTTTATCCAAAAGAATGACATGAGAGAGTTCATCAAATGCTTTGCTAAAATCTAACTATAATAAGGCCGCAACAGTCAATCTTCTGTTCTATCGATTTAGTAACCCTGTCAGAAAAGGAAATGAGATTAGTTTGGCATGACTTATTCTTGATGAATCCATGAAGGATCTTAGTGATCACCGATTCTTTCTCTACATGCTTCATAAATTATCTGGAATACTATATTCTAGAATTTGGCCTGCACAAAGTCGTAATTCAATGCTTCTTTGTTGTTTGGATGTGACCCTGACTTCTCAAAGTCTGTGCCAGCAGAATATAAATTTTGGAAATTTCCACCATTCTAGAAGAGATTTAAGTATGGTTCCAGGCACAAATTAAGTTGCCTTCCAAGGGTCAACCTGCTGTTGTTTGTCCTTCTTGCTTGAAGAAGACCATGTCATGACTTGCACTGAATTGAATTTAAGTGAGGGAGGACTGTGCAAAATCATCAACCTCACTCTTTCTTCCAGAGCCATCTGGGTCCAGTGGCAAGATATATACATACATATACATATATACACACACATATACACACATATATACATACACACATACGTGCATACACATAGATACATAAACACACACACACACACACACACACACACACACATATATGAATGGCTGGAGATGACCCTGGATGTTTTTAAGGTAATTGGGGTTAAGTGACTTGCCCAGGGTCACACAGCTAGTAAGTATCTGAGGTGAGATTTGAACTCAGGTCCTCCCAACTTCAGGGTCAGTGCTCTCTCCAAGGGTGAACCTAGTTAAGAGTGGAGAGGTTCATCATCAATAGGTTTTGCCAAATCAACCCATGAAGCAAAGAAAAGATCCTAGTGGCTCCTTCTGCTTTCACAGTGATAGGAATAGAGATAGAGTGGCACAGAAGGAGTGAGAATCATATTACCTTACTCCAGCTCTTTTTTCTTTGCTGAATTAATAATAGTTTACTTTTATCTGGAACCAACTGAATTGGGAGACTAGAAGGAGCATTGTATTGGAAGACCTTCTAGATTGCACAGTGAGCTCTGAAATTTATTTTCTATAATGAAATGGTCAAATTCCTTTCTCTCTTTGAGTCTTCATTTGTTTCCTGTGTAAAATGCAGTAGCTATTTCAGATATTTTTGGAGTTTGCTTCTGGCTCTAAGATCCTATGATTTTCTGTGCATCAGAGACCCTGTTTGCTTTCCTCTGTATGTGATTCAGAGGACATTTGTAATCTCAATGAGGCTATGGCTTTAGAGCCCAGAGCAAGAACAAGAGAAAGGAAACATTGATTATTGGCCAATTCCCCTTGAATGTTTCTGTGTTTATCTCCTGCCCTCTCCGTGCTTAGTACACATGCACATACACAAATAAATTCATTGATTTAATTACTTAGATGCAGATAATTTTTTCAGCTAAATTTTAAATTCCAAATTGCCTTGTGCTCTGGGGAAAGTATAATTTTCACTTTTTCTGCCTAAGGCTGATACCTTCCCCCCCCCCCCCCCCCCCCCCGTTTCATTTTCATGATGACCATGGCGGGTTTAGAATGCAAATGAGAAGGTAGTTTCCTGGTGCCTGACAGGACCCATGATTTCTCTTATAGGGATTTGGAGTTCTGTAATTTCTATTCACATCTTTTGACCTCTGCCATCTAGAATGTTATCTATAGTCTAGTGCATCAGTCTTTCATGAACCTCTAGCCTTGGGGTTGGAGGAAGGTATAGCTAAAAACGTCTTTAGGATACCCAGGCAGTCACTAAGAATTTAAGTGCCTACTTGGCACTGAAATGTCCAAAATGCTTATTTTCTAGCAGAGTAGGGTCATAGGATTTAAGGCTAGAGGGGACCTTAGGCACCAGCCAGTTAAAATATGATTAGAGAAGTTGGCTCTGAAATCTTCATGCTTACTATTTGCATGACCTTGGATAAGTTGTCTAACTTCTCTAGGCCTCAGTTTCCCCATTTATAAAATGAAGGGGTTGGACTAGATACCCTCTACGGTCCTTTCTAGCTCTATGATTCATATACTTATGAAAGCCATCATTTTCTAGATGAGAAATTAAGGAACAGACTTTGATCCCTATGATTTTTCTAGAAGTAATACAGATAGTAAGGAGAAGAATTTGCATTCAAACCCATGTTATTTGACATTCTCTCTTTCCGGGTGAGAAGTGATATAGAGAAGAGCAGGTGTAGATGGCAGTCTACAGTGTAGACTTTATGTTGTCATGGTCAAGTCAACAAATATTTATTAAGTGGCTACTATGGGCCAAGTGCACAATGCTAAATGCTAGGTATACAATGAAAGACAAAAATAGTTCTTTCCTTCTAGGAGTTTACAATTTAATGGGAGAGACAATATGCAAACAAACAAAATGTATATGGGACATATTGGAGATGGAAAGGTAGTGTCATTTTTAGAGGACCATCCCCAGTGGATCCCTTTCTTTGTGGTGATTTTTATGATCAGCCACAGTCTTAGACAGCAGCAGGTGGATAAGTGGAAACTTTAGCCTCTTTCTAGTTTGACATTCTGCCCTTTCTTCCTTATACATGTCAGAAAAAGGGACTTGTGCCATAGGCCTTTTTTTGTATAATAAATATGAAGTCAATCAAAAACCAAATAATTTACTACGTCAGAAAATATGTGCCTATGTTAGATCAATAGTTACATCAGTTTCATGTTGAGAGGCAGAAGTGCCTACTTTGTGCCTGTCACATACACAGTAGGTGCCTAATACATGCCTTGTATCTTACTGATATACCATTTTCCATCTTAAGTCAGAGTTTTAAAGTCCTTCACTGTTTTATTTTTCCTTAACCTCATTGTGGTCAGCATGTAAATTGTTCTCTTGCTTCTATATACCTTGCTCATAGAAGTCTTCGTATGGTTCTCTGAATTTTTCATATTTGTCATTTCTTATGTAGCAATAGTATTCCACTATAGTCAAAAGTCACAATTTGTTCAATCACTCCCTAGTCATTGGGCACTGACTTTGTTTCTTTTTCTTTTTCTTTTCTTTTTTTGCTATCTTAAAAGTTTTGGTATGAATATTGTGACATATACAGAGTCCTTCCTTCTATCTTTGACATCCTTGGAATATATAGGATTAGTAGTAGTGTTGCAGAATCAAAGGGTTAGTATAGTTTGGTGATGTTTAATTTTAATTCTAAATTGTTTTCCAAAATAAGTACACCAATTCACATTTTAACCAGTGTCCTGTCTTTCCATGGTCCATCCAACATTTACTGTTTTTGTGTTTTGCTAACTTTACCAATGTGATAGGTGTACCTACTATCTAGTTTAAGGAAACACTTCCATTCCCCCATAACTTTAAGAGAACACGGTATCTTCATGCCTAATAGGAGAATACAAACTCTTTAAGGGAAGGGATTATTTTCTGTTTGCTTTTGTATTCTTAGCAATTTATAATATTTGTGGAATTGAAAAAGGCACATCACTATCTCATCCTATGTCTCAATTCTATTAAAAGACCCTTGAAAAACAAGTTTCTCTGTATATGTGCTAGAGTAAACCTTAGGTAATAGATTATATCTCTTCCCATTGGTAGCAGGGATATAGGCAGCATATGGAAAAATGGCCCACCAAAATGGTATTCATTTAGCACTATCCACATTTTTACTCCTGCTGTTTATTAGAAAGACACTGACTTTTAGTGATCTCTCTGTCTGTACAGATGATCAGGTAGAGGCTGGATGACCATTGGTCAGGCGTGTGTTAGAGGGCATTCCTGATTCAGGGCTTATGTGAACTGATCACTGAGGTCTTATCTCTGACATCGTATTTATTATAAACAACTTTTAAAGAAGATATGCTAGGGGGCAGCTAGGTGGCACAGTAGATAAAGCACTGGACTTGGATTCAGGAGGACCTGAGTTCAAATCCAGCCTCAGACACTTGACACTTAACTAGCTGTGTGACCCTGGGCAAGTCACTTAACCCTCATTGCCCTGCAAAAACAAAAACAAAAACAAACAGAAAAAAGAAGATATGCTAAAACCATAGGAAGCTAGGTGGCATAGTGGATAAAGCCCTGGGCCTGGAGTCAGGAAGACCTGAGTTCAAATCTGGCCTCAGACACTTACTAGCTATGTGACCCTAGCAAGTCACTTAACATTATTTGCCTCAGTTTCCTCATCTGTAAAATGAGCTGGAGAAGGAAATGGCAAACCATTCTAATATCTTTGCTAAGAGAGCACCAAATGTGTTCATGAAGAGTAGGAGATGACTGAAACAACTGAAGAACAACAGTGTTAAGACTTTGTAGACATAGGAAGGCCAGATATTTTGGTGAAATACTGTATATCAAGGAATGTTACACGTTTAAATGAGAATATTAGAATTTTGGAGGTATATTTCCTTTATATTAGAAAAAAAAGTGGTTTTAGCCTACCCTTATGAACTCATTTTATAATACTTCTTTATGTGCCCTATCTTTGAGCCAAAGTAGACAATTAATTACCTGTTCCTCAGACTTAACATTCCATTTTCTGCCCCTGTGACTCTACACAGGCTTCCCCATAGTCCCTACTTATCTTTGCTTCTTAAAAGCCTTACCTTCATTCAAGGCTCAACTCAGACACCACCTGGAATGAGATATCTTTCCTAATCCCTTTTAGTTGTTAACATTCTCTCTTTCCCCAAATTATCTTGGATTTTCTTATTTGTGTACCTCTTGTATCACCAGGAGAAATTCAGTTCCCAAAGGGCAAGTCCTGCTTTTCATTTTGTCTTTGTGTTCTTACTGTAGGGGTTCTTATTTTGGAGTGTTCAGTGGGGTCTGTAAAATTATTTTAAGGAGTCTGTGAATCTTTCTGTCTCTCTGGGAAAATAATACATATTTATTTTCACTGATCTTTAAATAAAATTTACCATTTCCTTCAATTGTGAAATAGGCAAAAAACATTATTCTGAGAAGGGTTTCTATAGATTTCACCAGACTGTCAAAGGGGTCCATCCATGATGGAAAACAATTGAGAACCTCTGCATGATTGCCTATGATAGTGCTCTGCACATTGTAGGCAATTCACAAATATTGGCAGATTGGAGCCAAATTTCATGCCTCTCTAGGCTACACTCTGGACTTCTTCTACCATTCCTAAGAAATCTGGTCATCCAAAAGATCACTCCAGCCCTGGAATTTGAACATTGAAAATAGTTTCTCCCCTCTTTTTCCTCCAATTAAGGAGAGTTCCCAGGGAAACCAAGTCTCATTATTTCCCCCCTTTGTCCCCTTGCTGTGCTGCTTCCTGTTATATATTGTCTTTCTCTATTAGAATGTAAACTCCTTGAGGGCAGGGACTGTCTTTCCACTCCCTATCCCCTGGCATTAGTATACCCACATGTAAGGAAGTGACTGTTACATAGTATGCATTTAATAAATACTTGTTCAGGAACTGGCATATTGGCCTTGTTTACTTTTACCGGGAAGGGACACTACTATAAAGATATGGCAGATGAGTCTTAATTTTCTTTGCTCTTTAAGTAATGCTTGAGTTGATAATTGTTTGTTCAATGAATTTAAACACATTGAATTAATGAATAAAAGCAGTAAGGTTAAGAACACTCAGTGAACTTAGAATCAGAATACCTGTCTACACATCAGATATATCTACTCATCTTTGACACTTAGAAGCTGTTTGGCTATGAAGAAGACACCTAACTTTTCATTCTCACATTCTTCATTTGTAAAAATGAGTTCATTTGACTTTTAAGCAGTTAGTAAACCTTAAAGGACCATATCAGGTGAGTTGATATCATTATTGTAGGTACCTAGCAGTCAGGGTCTGTATAGTTTTTAGATGTTTGTAACCTGATCCCTGAGCACGATACCTTGTGTAAAGTAGGAACTTCATAATTTTTTGTTGAGATATAACCCTACTGTGATATTGAGGGAGCAGGAAGAGGAAGAAGCACTGGATTTCAAACCAAGAAACTTCAATGTGAATCTTTTACTAGCTGTGTGACTTTGAGTAAGTCACAATTTCCACAAGCCTCTACTTGTTCATCTATAAAATGGTCATTATGATTATAGTACTTACCTCACAGACTTGTGGCCAGAATCAAATGAAGCACTTCACATTGGGTATGTTATAAATCACAGAGTACTATATGAATGTCAGCTATTAATATTAGTATTAATTGAATGAATATACAGCCAATGGCTGTCCATTGAGCAGAAATCATTTCAGGATTTATCTGGGCCATCTGGAGTCTGTTTTAAATGGAAATAGAAGCCACAGTCAGTTAGAAGGTAAGCCTTTCCAAACTCAGTCTTCTGTGAATTGAAAGAGGCCAGTGGAGAAATACATTTGTAGCCAGACTTGGCAGCAGTATGAGAAGTGAGAAGGCCAGGCAGACTGTATTTGATTAAAATAAAACCACAAAAAACTATGCCTAGTTACTGAAACTGTCAGATGGCAGCCTCACCCACTTTTTCTGATGGTGTTCTCCACTTTTCCTTCATGTACACCGGTAAACAAGCATATATCTTCCAGGATTTTGATTGTAAAAAAAAATCTACGATGGGTTTGGTGATTCGTTTAAACTTATGCTGCTTTTGATCTCCAAATGAGAGACTAACAGAAGGAGAAGAGACCTCAGCTTGGGAAGCAAGAGACATGAGTTATTCTGGGCTTTATCAGTAATTTGCTTTGTGACCTTGGGAAAATAATTTCCCCTCTAGACTATACTTTACTGCTTTGCACAATTAGGGGATTGAACCCTGTGATCTTTAAGATTCTTCCCAGCTATGATAATCTACAACTATTTTACAAGGTATAAGAATCACCCCAAACTCTTAAGACTAAGCTATAAGCAACCTAAGAAGTATAGCTGGGAGATGATGGATATTCATTCTATATTAATTCAACAAGTTTTTATTTTATTTTTATTCCCTATTTTTGGTATGGTATTTTTATTCTTAAGTTAGTAAACATCATCTAGAATAAACATTCCTATAATTTAAAAAAATATTGCATATAAACCATAAACCCCTGTTATTTACAACTTGTTTAAAAAATTGTATATTAAATTAAAATAATATAAATATGTTGTTTACTTCCATTTCCATTTTTATTTTCTTTTTCTTCCATTCTTAAAAAATTGCTTTCATTTGGAAAATATTTATTACATGCCTACTGGGTCCAGAACCTTGTGCTGAGTGCTGGAGGAGATATATGATCCTTGCCTTCAGGGAACTCAAAGTCAAATGTATATTGACATTAAAAGTTTTCTTTGGGCTGATATTTTCTTGGGCGATATCTGCCCTCCAATTATCCAATTCTCTCCAGAGGTTGGATTTATGGTTGCAGGCCATCATTTCAGACTAACCTGTTAACACCAGCTTCACTTTCTGAACGGAAATGATACTAGTGACTCCTGGCTACTCATGGTACAAGGAATTTTCACAGTCCTAGTGTTTGTAAGCTGTCTTTGGAAGGGATCAGAGCCTCTGTTTAGGGTAGAACAGTTCCCACCTCCAACTTGACAGTGACCCTAGGGCAAAGGTATGAGATTCTCATTCCCATGTCAATCCATTATAATACCTTTAAATATTAGTTCAAGGGAGTATTTAATGTTTTCCATGTTTCTATATTTGCTAGCTGCAGTGATTTCTAGGCTAGACGACCTAAAATCTACAGTGGTTTTAGGGCCACAAAGCACTGTAATATGAAGGCTTGCCTTTCCCCACCCAGCAGTAGACACTTGAGCTCAAATAATAGGGTTACATGTTATGGATGAGGGAACCCAAATACTAAATTTCATCGGGCACAGGATGATTTGTTGATGATCTTCTCCGGAATATGTTAAGCTTTCTGTTTCATTGGTGGCATGGCTTGTGAAACCATAACTAGGCGATTAGGTCATTTTGTTAATACTTTTCTTTATGGCTGGTTTTCAGAAGATTTTCTTTCTCTTTTTCTCCCATGGATCTCCTTTTCGTCCCTGTCTTCCTCCCTATTGTTTTCCTTTTTCCTGTCCCTCCCTCCTTTTCCCCTTTGCGTTTTGGTGGTCTCCAGGTTCCTTCATGATGGTGAACAGCTCTGGGCGAGCATCTGGACAAAAAGCTCACTTGCTTTTGCCGACCTTGAAGGAGAATGATACGCACTGTGTCGATTTCCATTACTACTTATCTAGCAGAGACCGGTCCAGCCCTGGATCATTGAATGTTTATGTGAAAGTTAATGGAGGACCACAAGGTAACCCCATCTGGAACGTGTCAGGGATTGTGACAGAAGGCTGGGTGAAAGCGGAGCTGGCAATCAGCACCTTTTGGCCACATTTCTATCAGGTATCAATTGTATTTATAATGACTCTTCCTCTCATTTTTCTACCCATTTCTCCTCCTCCTTCCTTTTTGTTTCTTCTTTCTCTCCTATACTCTCTTGAGAAGCACACAATATTAGAGCAGAAGAGAACCTTAGAGATCATCTTGTGTATTATCTCATTTTTACAGATGCGAAAACTGAGGCTCAGAGACAGAAGGGATTTGCCAAAAGTCATGCAGGAAGTTAATGGTAGAGCTAAGCCTAGAACCCCAGATTTCCTGACTCCCAGGTCATAATACCAGTAACTACACTATTTTTTACTAGCTTGTGTTGCCTTAGTAGACTCTTCTTTTAGGGGTAAGTGAGACTGCCACTACAGAGTTTGTTTGCCTGTCCTTGCTTGGTTTTCTTTTCACCCAGACCACATAAATGTTTCAAGATTATAGCCTGGAGATGTACTTTGGGAGTGCTGGTCTAAGTGAACCCTAAGGGGCTATTTTGGCCTCAAGGGATTAGAGGTGCACTGTCTCCATTGCAGGCCAATGTTGCTTGCTAAGGAGAAGCCCTGATAATTTTCATACTGGAAAGTGAGTCAGGATGGGTATTGCTTTTTGGGGAAGCAAAACACCTATGGTTGTTGTGAGGATCAAATGAGATACTGTTTGCAAAAAGCACAGTGCCTGACATAGGCTAAGGGAGGGAAAGTAACCTGTGTAATTGATAAGTACCAGCACCAACAGCAGTTCCTGTGACTCCAGATTCAGTAGTCTTTTCATTATAGCACATGGGCTCTTAATATTTAGATACAAAGAATAATCTTCTCCAAAGGATAAAAGCTCTTTAAAATATGTCTGACAAGATTTCAGCCTCTCCTTGAAACTGGAAAAAATGGTGAACTCAACTACTTCAAAAGGCAGATCATTGGGTTTCTGGACAAATCTCATTTTTAGAATGCCTCTTACTTTGGGGAGAGGGAGGGTCGAGCCATGATTTAATTAGTGTAGGTTATTCAGAGTGAGAAACTCCCTCTATCAATGCAGAAGGACATATGCTTTGTAACTTATAGTCTTAGAAAATTTTATTTGAGGCACAAAGAAGGTAGGCGACTCTCCATATCAGCTTGTGTCAGAAATGGGACTTCAACCCTGGGTCTTCCTAAGTCTGAGGCCAGTGCTCTATCAGCTATGAAATGCTGCTATACCACTGAACCAGAATATGTCTCTCTCCAACTTTTATCCATCAGTCCTATGTCTTCTTTGTCCCCAGGTAAATAAAACAAGTCTTATCTCCCTTTAATAGCATATTTGAATTTTGTTATTTGAAGTCAGCAATATGTTCCCAATGAAAATCTTCTCCAGACAGTCCTCAAGCCTCAGAGACATAACAATGAAAATGACACCATATTCTATTACTTAGTGCTTTCCAAAGTGTTTGGGATGTTATAGTGGACAGTGATATCTTAGATGGAGTTAGATACACCAGTACACGTTAGCATGAGTTGGCAGCAATTGTTTTTTACTCAGTCTTTTATTCCAGTGAGCCTTTCTTTACTCCTTAAAACTTATAGGAGCCATCAAATAAACAAAGAGATGCTCACAACTTGAGACCTTTTTCTCATTTTCTCTGGGTTTTGCTTCTTTTGAGCCTTTCTCCCAGGCTCATATCCCTTTCCTCTTGAACAAACAGTAGGCTGTGCTATTTGATGTAGGTGGGGAATAGTCCATGGTAAGGAATTTAAATATTTTCCCTTCTTGTGCTAGTTTTTCAACAGGAAGGCAGGTCTCTTCCATCCCTGGAATTCCTGGATGTTGTAAGGATCCTTCCCTGCCCAGCTCTGCCTATACAATGTGCACATGGAAATTATATTTAAACAGGCTGCCCACATGGACTAGTCAATCAGTTTAGGTTTTGAGCAAATTGCTTGTCGATTTGCTGAATTTCTTTCCTCCACTCTTCCAAAATATACTTATTGAATGCCTTCTCTGCAAGCCACTCCTCTCCCCTGCTAGCCCACACTGGCGTCCAGTGATCAATAAGTCAGTGCACAGTTACTCTTATTTTTTCGCTTGTTGTCTTTGTTAACGTCTCATTTTGTGTCTTTCACCTCTGCTTTCTGTAGCTAAAAGTACAGGTACATCTCCAGCAGTGCAGCAGAGAAGGAGAGAGACAGACAGACAGACAGATACCACTCTTTGGGATAAGAAAAAGGGGGGGAAATGAAGGCAGAGCTGGTTTGTGGCTTCCCCAGCTGCTGAGCCATAATCCTGCCATGTGCAGCTCAAGGAAGTAAATCAGGTTTAGGATTTCAGGAATTCCTTGCATTGGTTCTGGATAGTTTATGTATTCAGTTATTAAAGCTATATTTCAAACTCCTAAAATTGACTTTCAGCTCCATAGCATTGCCGGAATTTCATTTGGCTTATTAGTGTGCTTTTCTGGCTGAACTAATTTAGCACAGGCCTGGTAATTCCTGGCATTTTAAACATACCCCTCTATGCAGTTGCCTGATTTAAGTAAAGCCACAGCTTATTAAATGCTGGTTAAGCAGTGCTTTGGGCTTTGGGGCCATTCCAGGTGATAGTCATTATATTTAACATTTTTAATGATTCTGAACTTGTCTTTCTCAAGATTTACCCACCCAAAAATACTTTATTAATTTTGCTGCTACCTGTCTCATCCTTCCTCACTTGCCCATTTTAAATGGCTTCCCACAGCACTGTCTTTAATTGCTACAAGCACTGTAAGAGATGGGCTCACCTGTTTCTCATTAACAGCATCAGTTTGCTTTTTCCTTGTCAGACTGAATGGTAGCAACAAAATGCTGAAAGATAGAATGTCCATCACTGTGGAGAGAGATATATAGAGAGAGGTAGATAGGTCATACACACCAAAGGAAAACCTGAATCACCTGCAATGTTTGAGTAGTGGGAAGTTCTGGTTAAGTTCTCCATAGAGCTTCCTCAACTATTTCAGCTCAATTCATTTCAATTCCACAAGCATATATTAAACACCATCTCTGTACAAGGCATTGTACTAGATGCTGAGGTTACAGTGATAAAAATGGAACAGTTCCTAACATCAGGGAATTTATATCCTTTAAGAAAGCGGATTGTTCTTAATACTCAGTATCTTGTAGTAGAATATGTCAGGTAAGAGGCATGGTGGATAGGGCACTGGCCCTGAAGTCAGGAGGACCTGAATTCAAGTTCAACCTTCGACACTTAGTAGCTGTGTGACCCTGGACAAGTCACTTAACCCCAATGGCCTTAAAAACTGATACAACAACTCAATGAAATTACAGTGTTAGAACTGGAGATGATGTTTCCTCCACATCATTGAGCCTAACCCTCTCATTCTACAGGTATGAAAACAGGCCAAAGAAGGTTAAATGACTTACCCAAGGTTACATAGGTAGTAAAGAGCGGAGCCAGGATTTGAATGCAGCTTATCTGACTCCAAATCCACTGTTTGTTTTTTTTTTTTATGATTCCATCCTATGTCTTGATAACAATCACAGAATCTTAGAGGTGGAAGGGACCATAAAGTTTTTAAGTTATGTGATAATAGCAATAACTAGCAGTTATATGGCACTATAAGGTTTTCAGAGGCTTTCATTTGAATCTCATAACAATCCTGTGGGGTTTATTATTTGGAGCTCTTCTTATCCCCATTTTGCAGATGAGAAAACTGAGGCCTACAGCTGTTTTAATATGGCCACAAAGCTAAAAAACACATGGAGCAGGGGCAGCTAGGTGGCACAGTGGATAAAGCACCAGCCCTGGATTCAGGAGTACCTGAGTTCAAATCTGGCCTCAGACACTTAACACTTACTAGCTGTATGACCCTGGGCAAGTCACTTAACCCCAAATGCCCTGCAAAAAACAAAAACAAAAACAAAAAAACACATGGAGCAGGATTGGAATAAAATCTTCCTGACTCCAAATCCTCTATTATGATCCTTGGATATAGGGCTAGAGTGGGCCTTGGAGATCACGTAGTCCAACCCCCTCATTTGAGTATGAGGAAACTGGCTTTAGTGAGTTGTGTTTTGCTCAAGGTTACAATGTTTGTTATTGAGTCATTTCAGTCATGTCCGACTCTTTGTGACTTGGAATTTTCTTAGCAAAGATACTGCAGTGGTTTGCCATTTCCTTCTTCGGCTCATTTTACAGATGAGGAAACTGAAGCAAACAGGATTGAGTGGCTCATCTAGGGTCACACAATTAGTGAATATCTGAGACCAGATTTTAACTCAGGAAGATGGGTCTTCCTGACTCTAGTCCTGGCACTCTATCCACTGCACCACCTCCTTGCAAAGTTACAGTAGTCAGAATTTAAACCAAGTCCTTCTGACTCTAACTCTAGTCCTCTTTCCAATTCACCTTGCTACAGAATTGCCTGTTCTTTGTTATGCTAATAATCACACTACATATCTACATTTTAAAGTAGTACCTGTGCCTTAAGACACTTGCACCCATTATTTCAATGAATCTTTACTGTAGTCCTTAGAAGGTAGATAATGTATGCATATTTTGCAGATGAGGACAGTAATGACCAAAGACATTAAGTGACTGGCTTATCATCACAAAGTCCCTTCTTAAGATCTTATTGATTCCTCTTCTAGTGTTCTTTCTACTAAGCTGCTGTCCTAATTCTGAATTAAAGTGAAAATCTTCCATTACTAGATTTAGAAGGTGTTGGAAAAGGGGTTCAAGCCATAGGGATCTAGGTGATACAGTGAGTAGAGCACAGGGTATGGAATAAGGAAGACCTGAGTCTGAATTCTGCTTAGGCATTTATTAGTATTGTGACTTTGGACAAGTCACTGGACTTTGTTTTATTTTTTGTATTTTTCAGGTCCAAGCAACAACCATTTTGCCTTACACAGAGTATGCACTTAAAAAAATGCTTGTCAATTAAGCAATTAATTTGTTCAGCTTCAATTTCCTTATATCTAAAATGAGGGGCTATAAATTCCCTTCTTGCTCTAAACATTTGATCCTCTGATCCTCTAGTGTAAGGTATGTGATTCCTCTTTTGTCACTTTTCTCTTTTCCCTCAAAAAAAAAAAATCTGGTTAATTGAGGGTTTGGTTAATTGAGATTTTTATCTTCTGGACATGACTGAAGGAATCCATATAAGAAAAGATGCTGGATGGAGAAAATGGGTTTTCTAGTGGGTTTAGTAAATCTTAGTGCTGTATTGGTTTGTCAAGACATGGTTTCTTATCAATGTGTAGTTTTGAGGATGACTTTTTATCCCTCATGGGAGATGTGCCTGAGTGTTTCTAAACACCATGATAGAGGAAGGCAAGACATTGTGTGCAGAGTGCACAGAGGCAGGAGGAAAAAATGAATCGATTCTTTTTGGAACACGGTCCTTCCAAGGTACCAGAGGCTGCATCTGCTTGTGTCACTTTCTGGGCTGAAAGCAATTTGTCATTCTTTCTCATAGAAATTTCATTTTGAAGATACTAAAGAGGCACAGTCAGAACCCAGAAATCATGAAGGGAGATGAATCATTGAAGAATAAAATTTGATTGGTGAGATCAGACACTCCCTCTCTAGCTAATCCATGGTGCCCCAAGAAGATGTGTGCCTTGATAGGAGTCCATGACATATGAAGATTGACCTAAGAAATAGGGATGTTGAACCTGGAGAGAAAGATTCAGGGAAGATATAATAACTACCTTTAAGTATATGAAGATCTGTCAGGTGGAAGAAGGGATTGAATTTGATCTGTCTGGCTCCAGAGGAAAGAACAAGGAGCTTTGGATAGAACTTATAAAGACACACTTTTATACTTGTCACAGAAACTCCCTATTAATTAAAGCTATCTAAAAGTAGAATAGATTCCTTTGCAAGGTAATGGCTTCACCCTCACTGGAAGCCTTCAAGTAGAGGCTGAATTCTGTGATTTCATGATATCTGGATAGAATGTGTGTTAAAGTAAATGACTTGAATCCTATAACAAGCTTGAAAGTTGAAGATTTTCCAAAAGACTAGGAATTACTGGTCATTTCATAGTTAATACTTACCTGAACAAGATTTAATAGTCGCTCTTTTTATTCCTTTTCTTTTTAAATTTTTTTCTTTTGTTTTTAATTTATGGGATAAACAAACATTTCCATAACATAGTATAATTTTAAAAAAAGATTGCACATGAAACTGCAAATCTATTATGTATTCCTTTTAAAGTTATCATGTTAATTTCTTTTTCCCCCTTTTTTCACTTACTCCCCTCCCTTACCCTACAGATGTCTACCATTAGACACAAATAAGTGAGGCTGAAGAAAAAAATAATTTAGACTTCCCAAGTTTTCTAGATTCAAGCTCTTGGTCATTAAAAGGCTTACATCTAGTCCTTGGACTTTTGGAAGTCTCCTAGTGGTTACTTGAAGCAAATCAAGTATAGAAGTTGTTTCTGCTTTCTTTATAAAAGTCATTTCTGGGGGGCAGCTAGATGGCACAGTGGATAGAGCACCGGCTCTGGAGTCAGGAGGACCTGAGTTCAAATCCAGTCTCAAACACTTAACACTTACTGGCTGTATGACCCTGGGAAAGTCACTTAACCCCAATTGCCTCACACAAAAAAAATCATTTCTGTTATCTCTAGCAACTATCCCCAAGTAATTCCCCTATTTGTAATGGAATATAATTAATTGACTTTATGACTTAATAGAAATGGCAAAGCTGTACCTCAACTCAAGAGAATAGAAAGTAGCAAAGGGGAAGTCCATATAGGGAACCTCAGTTAGCTACCATGTTTACAACACCCAGCCTGATCTTTGGAAATTCAAGTGAGCCAGAGTGCCTTTATTTGCTAAACAGATAGCAATATAAATCATGGTTGGTTAGAAGGTATTTGGATATTGTAGTGGTGAAAGAGGAAGAGAAAGCTCTTACCTAAAAATTATAAACAGTGGGCAAGATGACTTTTCCTGTGTCTTCAGAACTTTTAAGTTGCTCTTCAGGTAAAAGACAAGGGAACTAATAGTGTCAGCCTTCTTTGTTCTAGTCAACAATTCAAAAACTCATACATAGATAGCCCTTTAAAACCATGAGGTGAGTAGTACAAGTATTATTTATGTTTTACAAATGAGGACAATGAGGCTTGGAGAAGCTAAAACAACTTGCTCCAGACCAGACAGTTATCAAGGGTCAGATCTAAGGTTTGAGTCTAAATTTCCTGACTCATGTTCAGTGTTTTTAAATGATATTACTTCACCCTTTTTCAGATCATATCTAGAAATGTCATGTCCAGATGCCATATTTTAGAAAGTACATTGGCAAGCTGGTAGTCAAGGTGGCCGTGATGGTCGAGGAACTTGAAACTATGTCATTGGAGGCTCAGATAAAGGAAGTAGGGTAAAGAAGACTTGGGGAAGCTGGTAGTGTATAGTTGTCTTCTAACATGTGAGGGCTTATCATGTGGATAAAAGCCTACACAGTTTATTTCGTCACAGGTGGCTAAACTGGAGACAGCTTTTAGGAAATGTTATAGGATGATGAATCTCAATTCAGCCTGAGAAAGAACTTGAGTTCTTGAACCTTGGTTCATTCACAATTACACAAATCATTATAGATATCCAGCAATAGGACTGGTTCCCCCAGAAGTTAGTAGTTGGTGCTCTGTTTTCAAAATCTAGACAGGAAAACCAATTGTTAAACTAATCTTAGAGAGGTCTCATTTTTCCACATAGGGGTTGGAGTAGATAATGTCTAAGGTCCCTTCAGATTTTGAGTGTTAATTCTGTATTCCTTTGCTTATTCAGAAGTGCTTACTCAGAGACAAATTTTCCTCTCAATATAGAGAGTTGAAGACCAGTGCAATTTGAAAACAACCCCTAGTTATACAATGAGAAACCTTTACTCTATGCCTGGAATGCCCTCCTTCCCTATTTTCATGTGTTGAATTCTTTTTTTGACTCTAAGGTACTTTTTTTTTTAAATTAAATCATGAAAGTATTTTATTATTTTCCAGTTACATGTAAAGATAGTTTTCAGCAATTGTTTTCATAAGGTTCTTAGTTCCAAATTTTTCTTCCTCCCTTCTTTCACTCCCCTCTCCCCAAGACAGAAAGCAATATGATATAGGTTATACATGTACAATCCCATGAAACATATTTCTGCATTAGTCATGTTGTGAAAAAAAGAACCAAAACAAAAGGAAAAAAACTCAAAAAAAAAAAAGAAACAAAAATAAAAGTAGAAACAGTATGCTTCAATCTGCATTCAGAATGCACAGTTCTTTTTTCTGGGTGTGGAGAACATTTTCCATCATGAGTTCTTTTGAATTGTCTTAGATCATTGTATTGCTGAGAAGAACTAAGTCTATCACTGTTGATCATCATACATTCTTGCTGTTACTGTGTACAACATTCTCCTGGTTCTGTTCACTTCATTCAGCTTTGGTCTGCTTAAGTCCTTCCAGGTTTTTCTGAAATCTGCCTGGTCATCATTTCTTACAGCACAATTGTATTCCATTACATTCATAGACTACAACTTGTTCAACCTTTCCTCAAATGATGGGCATTCACAAAATTTCCAATTCTTTGCCACCACAAAGAAAGCTGCTATAAATATTTTTGTATATGTGGGTCTTTCCCCCCCCCTTTTTTTTTTAGTGAGGCAATTGGGGTTAAGGGACTTGCCCAGGGTCACACAGCTAGTAAGTGTCTGAGGCTGGATTTGAACTCAGGTACTCCTGACTCCAGGGCGGGTGCTCTATCCACTGCGCCACCCAGCTGCCCCTTTTCCCCCTTTTATAATTATCTCTTTGGGATAGAGACCTAGTAGTGGTATTACTCAGTCAAAGGGTATGCACAATCCCATAGCCCTTTGGCCATAGTTCCAAATTGCTCTCCAGAATGGTTGGATCAGTTCTTACCCATCCTTTAAAGCCCAACTCATATGCCATCTTCTTCTAAGAAGTCTTCTCCAATCCCTTTGGTCAGTAGTGCTGCTGACTTCAATACCACTTTGTTCTGTACCTCTCTGATGCATTTATAATATATAATATGTTATTATAAAAGCTAACACTCATTATTGGTATTTGAATCCCCAAATAGAATATTAACTCCATAATGACGGGGATTGGTTCTTGTCTAAACTTTGAAATCTTTTAGCATCTAGCATATAGGTGTCTGATAAGTGTTTGCTGAATGACAAATTATGAGTGCTCATAATCAGTTTTCAAGGGTATAGTAGGAACTAGAATCTTAAAAGTGTTGTCCAGTTGAACTTGAAGTCATCATAAAATCTCTGAGGCCATCTAGACCAAACTCTTCGTTTTTTAGATGAGAAAAAAAAAACAAGTCTAGTTAAATTTTTCCCAAATTCACATATATACTAACTAGGAGAGTTGGAATTTGAATCCAGGTCCTCTGACTCCAAATCCAGTGTTCATTCTATTTTATCATTTTGGGTACACTTATCTTGATTAGCTTTTGTTGTTTGCATGCGGCCTGTAAGGGTGCTTCATGTCTCCTCTTCTTTGCTGAGGGGTCACCTATGTTTGCAGTTTTACCTCAAACCTTTGCAGCTCATTCAAGTTCACAAGCAAACTTTTTTTTGGGGGGGTCATTTTACCCAACCTGGTTCAAGCTTTTATGACCTTTAGCCTAAACTATTGCAATAGTCTTCTAATAGGTCTTTCTGCTTCAAGTCTCTCCCAACTCCAGTTCATCCTCCACTCAAAGTGATTTTCCTAAAGCACAGATCTGGCCATGTCACACCACCCTCATCTCCACCCTGAATGCCAGTGGTTTTCTATTATATGCATGATCATATATTTATTATTGTTCAGTTGTTTCAATTGTATCTGAATGTGACCCCATTTGGAGTTTTCTTGGCAGAGATGCTGGAGTGGTTTGCCATTTCCTTCTCCAGCTCATTTTACAGATGAGGAAACCGAGGCAAAACAGGGTTAAGTGAGTTGTCCAGGGTCACACAACTAATAAGTGTCTTTGTATCTTTCAAGGCTCCCTTTCCATTTTGAAACAGCTTTAATAATTAGGAGCTGTTTCCTTGTATTGAGCCCAAATCTCTCACTACCTATATTTTCCAACCATTAATTCTAGTTCTCCTCTCCAAGGTCAAGCAGAACAAATCTAAGCTTTTTTCCCATATGAAAGTCTTTCTACTAAACAGGAAAAATAACTCCAACTCTAGAGTCATAGAATATAGGTTCAAATGCGTGTTTGGGCATTTTGGTCATGCCTGACTCGCTATGACCCCATTTGGTGTTTTCTTGGCAAGGATATTGGAGTGGTTTGCCATTTCCTTCTCCAGCTCATTTTATAGATGAAGAAACCAAGGCAAACAGGTTTAAGTGACTTTCTCAGGGTCACCCAGCTAGTAAGTATCTGAGGCCAGATTTGAATTCAGGAAGATGAGTCTTCTTGACTCTTGGCCCAGCACTCTATCCACCATGCCACCTACTTGCCTTCATTGATCAAATATAAAGCTTTCCTTTTGTCATTTAAAACCTTCTACAGCTTGATTGCTTCCTGGTTTTCTAGTTTTCTTATATTTTACCTCCCTCCATGTACTCTAAAATCTAGCCAGCCTGAACTATTTATAGTTTCTCTCATATGACACCTCATCTTCTGTCTCTGTACCTTTGCAGTGGTAGTCCCCGACATCTTTAGTGCTTTCTCTCTGTCTCTTCCTCTTGGCTTCCCCAGGTTCCTTCAAGACTCATCTTAGATCCCTGCTACTACAGGTGACCTTTCCCAGCTCTCCCTTCTCCAGCTGTTAACATCTCCCACTCTCACTTGAGATTCCATCTCATCTGCTCTGTAGATATTAATTATTTACATGTTGTCTCCTCCATTAAAATGTGAACTCCTTAGGGGCAGCAGCTGTTTTTGCCTTTCTCTCTACTTTCCATGTTTAGCACAGTGACTGGCACATTGTAAGCACTTCATAGTTCCCTTTTGACTCATTGATAAGCAAGAAATACAAAACGATCTTCTGTTGGCAGATGTGATTCAGCACCACACCTATGATGTGAAATTCTTCCAAGAATGGAAAACCTAATAATGCAACAGAGAAAAAGCTCTCTGCATAGAGCATGTTCATATGGGTGGTAGTTTCTTCATGGCTGGAGGCATTTCCTCCTGCCATGGCTACAGTTTGACATGGGGACTTCAGATTGGTCTCTTGACGTAACAATGAGAAGTCCTGGGACAAATCATTTAATTGAAATTTTGCCTAGTTAGATACTTCTCAGGCCCATAAGCACTTGGTCCTTGACCCTCTACAGCATTTAGGTGACATAGGATGGCATGATGCAAAAGCCAAGCCAATGTATAACAAAACACTCTGGCATGAGAGCTTGAAGACTTTTTTTTTACTTCCTCTGTCTAGCCATATAATCCTGGATAAGTGACTTCTCTTTCTGGACCTCAATTTCCTCTTTAAATTGAGGGGATTGAATTAAATAGTATTTTAGGTATCTTCTAATTCCTCTCATATGTTCTGAGTCTATGATTCTATGCTGGTAGCCCAAACTAGGTTCTATGTGGTTTTTTAAATTTTATTTTTTAAATAATAATAATAAAGTTATTTATTTAGAATTTTTCCAAGTTACATGTAAAAACAAATTTTCACATTGATTTTTTAAAACTTTGTGTTCCAAATTCTCTTCCTCCCTCCCCACCCTTCCCTAAGAAATAAAGCAATTCAATATGTTATATAGGTGCAGTCATACAAAACATCTCTACATTAGTCAGTTTGTGAAAGAGAACAGACAAAATAACTTTAGAAAGAGGAAATAAAAAATTATACTTCAATCTGTATTCAGATACCATCAGTTCTTTCTCTGCAGATGGATTATATTTTTCATAAGTCCTTCTGATAACATCCTGCTCATCATTTCTTTCACAGTTACTATTGTTAACTGTATTACCCTCCATCCTATTCCCTCCCCTTGATATTTATTCCCTCTCCTTGACATATTCTATGTGGTGTTATTCTGCTTGGCAGATTCTTGGTGTCTCATGGAGTTATCAGCTTCCATCTGCTCAATTTTAATTTTTAAGGCCTTATTTTCCTTAGTAAGCTTTTGCACTTCTTTTTCCATTTGGCCATTTTTTTCCTCTCACTTGGCCAATTGTATTTTTTAAGGAATTGTTTTCCTCAATTTTTGTGCTTCTTTTTGCAGTGTAACTCTCATTTCTTTCTCCATTTTTTCTTCTACCACTCTCATTTGGTTTTTTAAAGTCTTTTTGAGCTCTTCAAAGAAGGCTTTTTGGTCTTGAGACAAGATCATCTTTCCACTTGAGTCTTCCCTTATAGGCTTTTTGACCAACTCATCTGAGTTTGAGTTTGGATCTTCCCTTTTGCCACAGAAGTTGTCAATGGCAAGGGTCCTTTTTTGTTTCTTGCTCATGTTGTGGGCTATTTTTAAACTTATAAAGTTGAAGTCTGCTCCTGGGGCACAGGATTCAATATTGCAAGCTTCTTACTGCTCTCAGCTGCCCCACTCTCAACTGTATCGAGTTGCAGCAGTGACAAGCTGCCCACTGAGCCAAGCTTTGCTGAAGTGAGCTACCAGCTGAGCTGAGTAGTTTTGAGCCACCCTCCCCTTTCACCCAGGTGAGACAGACCTTTCCTGAAGTCTTCTAAATTTTCTCAAGTAGCAGGATTGTGCCTCTCTTTTTGTAGGTTCTGTAATTCCAGATGTTGTTTAGAGGCTTGATTTAATGTTGTTTTTGAGGGAAATATGGGAAAGCTCAAGCAAGTTCCTAGCTTCTCTCTGCCATCTTGGCTCTGCCCCCTACACTATTTTTTGTAGCACGCATATTCTATGTGGTCTTTACCTCAGGGAAGATATATTTCACACAGGTAGGATTTGTGAGCCCTGGGAGTATGCTTGCTACCATTTTTTTCCCCTTTTTGTGAGGCAGTTGGGGTTAAGTGACTTGCCCAGGGTCACACAGCTAGTAAGTATAAGTGTCAAGTGTCTGAAGTCAGATTTGAACTCAGGTCCTCCTGAATCCAGGGCCGGTGCTCTATCCACTGCGCCACCTAGCTGCCCCTTGCCTGCTACCATTTTTAAAGTGCACCATCACTAACTTTTGGCATATAGGGTAAAAGCAATTCAAGTAGTGGATTTGTCTCCTCCCTTTACCTCTGCAGTCTTAAGTAAGTTATTTAATGTTGGTGGGTGTCAGTATCCTCCTCTGTAAAATGATGGGCCTGGACTAGGTGACCTTGAAGATCTTTTCTAGTGCTAGTTAGGACCCTGTGGCAAGGACAGCTTCCATTCCATTCAAAAAACATTTCTTAAATCCTTGCTGCATTCCAGGCACTCTTCAGTTACTGAGGATTCAAAGGCATACAATGAAAAATCTCTGACCTTTAAGGATGCTACATTCTCCTGGGCTAGCCACTTGAGGGCTCATCTGGCCTGAGTACTCATTTTCAAAGGAAGCTTTTCCTTCTAGATATATAGGCAAGTTGGATTTTAGGAAATAACTCTTGTGTAGGCTTCATGTGAACCACCACAAAGGCTTGATTTGGCTTTTTTATCCAGACAAAATATCTCTGCAATCACTGTTAGGATGGACAGTACTTTTTCAGTGTTCATTCTGGTCAGCAGGGTTTATTTCTTCTGCCTGGAAAAATATAAGACAAAATCTGGGGTTTATGAGGAAGTTCCTATATCTAATCATAGACTCATCTCTCCACTTGGTTGTGATACATAATCTGAATAATAAAAAAGCGTGAGTAAAAGAGACCCTGTAAGAAACAATTATTAGAGGGTCTGTTGGGAATAGGTTCAACTCCATATTAACTCTGTGACCTTGGGAAAGTCACTTATTCCCTGTGAGCAGCTGAGATGCTAAATTAGAGATGAGTTGTCAGTCTGCATCAGTGGACAGAGTTTCTATACTGGAACATCCTCTCATAGATGAGAAAATACCAAGAAATCCCCTAAAAACGGTGGGAGAGGCACAGGAGGAGTAGCTCTGTATGACTGACAACTGTTGTTTGTAAGAACCCGATTTCCTTTGTTTGTTTCAGGTTATATTTGAATCCGTATCTTTGAAGGGACATCCTGGATACATAGCAGTGGATGAAGTTCGGGTCCTTGCCCATCCATGCAGTAAGTATCTTGGTCTAGTGGCAAGAATTCTGGGTCCAGAGGTCATGGTTTTGAATCCCAGCTCTACCATTTCCTACATTTGTGACCAACCTTGGGCAAATCACTTAATTTCTGTGGTCCTCAGTTTCCTCATCTGCAGATCTGAGTGGATTGGATAATCTCTCAAGACTCTTCTGGCTTGGTGTCTGTGACCCTGCAATTTTTCATTTTCCTGATGATGTGGTTCTGACCTGAAGTGGGCTTCACATTTCAGTTCAGCTGGTCTCCCATTCACCTGGTTCAGAAGCATGTTTTTTCTTCTTTCTTCTTTGAAAATACTTCTGTACCCAAGGCAATCAGTCCAAAATAAATCCCTCATTTTGCCAGGCTGTGCAACAGGCAGCCCCTATGTGAATCTGCAGATAGTGCCAAAACATCTCTGCTCAAATCTGACTCCATTATTAAGGGAATAGAAACCCTGATTGTTTATTAGTGTGATTCAGAGCACTGAAGTAGAAGAATTAAAGGGCGCTAGATAGAATCACATGTAATTGTTTCAGAAAGGAAAAAAAAAAAGAATACTCACCAAAAACACTTAGGGAATGAACTGGATGTTCAGTCACAGGGAAAAAGGGGCCTGGAGCTATTAATTCTTGGAAGACAATTTTCAATCCACTCATCAGCGCTATGGAGGCGTTCTGAAAGATTTGCCATCATAGGCTCTTATTGTGGAGTGCTAGAGAGTTACTGTTCTCTGCTCAGCTTATTTGTGTTTCATATAATTCTGTTCCTGTTGTCTGTTTCCTGATGGGCATTTGAATGCATCTCAGCAGTGCCCTAGAAGATGGGGATATATTGTGTGTCTAAGAAAGGAGATACTATAGGATTAGTGACATCGGCTGTGCCCGCTGTGTGTCTGTACCACGCTACAGGTGTCGGCCACATTCCACGTGTGTTTTCTGGCATCTGCTTGTACTCCTCCTTCACCACCACCCACCCCCACCCCGAGGACTGGTATGTAGTAATGGACAGAAACACATTGTATATTACTGAAACTTGCTACCAATCAGCCTGAACACCTCTCTGTGTGGGAATGAGTCTAAGCTATAGCCAGGGCAAAAGCAGGGTGAAGCTTGAGTGCCAAGGACTAGTAATGAGTTTCTCTTGATAGAATGGAAACTTCTTGAGGGCAGGAACTTTCTTATTGTTTTGGTGCCTGATGTTTAGTAGATGGTTAATAAAGCATTTTTAGTAGATGTTTAGTAGATTAACAAATGCTTATTGAAATGAATTGAATCAGTTTGTTTTTCTAAATCAGGGGTTCTTAACCACGGATCTAAGAAGTTCAAAGAGTGATTTCAAGAGAGAATTTGAATGGGAAGAAAACCCACATCTTTATTTATTAATAAATGGATTACCTTTGTAATCCTATGTATTTTATTTTGTGCATTGTAAAACTCTTATTCTGAGGAGTTTATAGGTTTCACCAGCCTGCCGAAGGGGTCCATAACACATATCCAAAATGCATATGTTCTGGATTCAGTAGCTGTAGCAACCTTCTTCTTCCCTTCTGAGAAATCTCAATGCTAAGATGCTGGCCTGAGGGCTGGGGGTATGTATGTGCTTCCCAACTCTGGCTTCAGGTAGAATCAATACTTTACGAAAGTAAGTGTGCAGTGGGTTTTAAGAAAATCTCAGCTTCCTCTCCACCGGTAGAGAACTGGATTCCACATGAGTGGAATGACCATGAGGCAATTACTATGCAGATAGGTTATGAGCAGTAACTAGGGAAAACATGATCCGATCTCTGTGCCTGCATAATGCAAAGCCACCCCATTAATGCACCGCTCAGGCTTACCCATAAAATTCAGAAAAAAATGAAAGACTCCCGTGATGGTGACTACCATTTTCGTACCTTTTAACAGAAAGAGGAAGCTCAAATTGGAAACTTGGATAATAGATAGGAGCCCCTGGGCTGTTCCAGCTGAAACCCTCTCCTGAGGTCGAGAACCAGGGGCCTGTGCCCAAGACAGGCCTTGGTATCCTGCACCTTCTTGGGATTTCCTATTTGGAGTCTGGGGAGAGAAACCATTAGGACAAACTGGCCACACCTTTGATGCTGCTGCCTCCCAGCATTTGTGACACCAGTGGTGAGCAGAGACTGAGCTCTCTGTCTGCCATGACCAGTTCTACAGCAAGTACAAAGGGATCCCAGTGCTTAGAAAACGGGAGGAATGTGCTTGCTCCATAAGGATGGCTTCAATAATTCAGCAGCCCACTTTCCTCTGAAGATTCTCTGGTAGAAAGTTTCAAGTCGTGAAAGCCATGGAGCCCGTGAGAGAAGTGGAAAAGGGATTTCTTCCTTTCTCCCCTCCCTTTTACCCCCTCTTTTGCCTTTTTCCTTTCTTGCCCTGCTATGACTAAAATTCCTTCACATGGTGACAAGCTAAAGAAAACTTGACCCTGGGCAGAAATTACAGCTGCTGAATTTCAACACAACACAAAGAGTTGTGAGAAAGGCAGAGCTGCTGTTGCAAATGGGGGCATACGACAAACAGGGCAATGCATCCCAGATGCGTGCAAGCTGGAAGGCCTATTCTGCTAAGAGCATTGCAGCCTAAATGTGTGGGCCAATATCAGTGATGCTGACAGCAGGCCTCCGTGGACTGTGTTTAGGATCCCAAATTGCTTGGGATATAAAATGATGTCTGTATATTTCTTTGTACTGAGTGGATATTGGCTTCCCCATCTTCCCCAACTCTCTAGCACTCATGCATACACAAACCCATACACACACACACACACACACACACACACACACACACACATACACACACACACACACACTTAATATTAATGCACGGATTAGAAACTTTCCTTGTGGGGCTATTAAATATTTAAGTAGACAGAGAACTTCTTATTCTTCTCACGTCCTCTGGCCTTTTAATTTCCCATTTCTGTCCTCAAGAGCTATTTCTCTATTAAGATATACCCAGAGTTTATCAATAAGTGCTTCCGTTAAATATTCCCAAAGTTACAAGGCCTTTACTGGCCCAATCGCCCCATGTCCCATATTGATTGGTGCTGAGGTTAATAGCGTTATGCTTTTGCCTCACACTTTAAAAAGTGACGGAGAGAGAGGCGTAATGCTTAAAACCACAGCAGAGGAAATGATTTTCTCTTATAAACTCAAACCTTTCGCTTACATTTTATAGCCCATTTAACATTCCCATGTTCCCCTCCTTGTATTGTCACTCTGGTTGCCCTCTGGGGGTTGTCATTTCTCAGCTTTAACTATTAAAAACAGGGCTGCATCAGGAATACCGGCTGGGTAAATGTCAGAGAAGTTTTCTTCATGGTTTCACCATTTCTATCTCTTCCAGTGACTTTTAGACTTCCTTATTTTATTTTCTATCACATCACTGTGGTGAATTTCCTAGTGTTGCATGAACGGCTGGGGTTTTTGCTGAACAGGTCTCTTTCTCTCAATTTTATTTCAATACCTGCTGGGCGCTGACAAGTCCAGAGAGCAGGATAAAGGGCAGAATGATATGTCTTCAAATGCTATACTGATGTTTGTAGAATGAGTTTAATATGACACTCACATTAGAGTATTTTGCCCTAAATGTGCAATAAGCATTGGTCAGCCTCATTCAAGTGTCACCTCTGCCAAGTGAAATCCCAGTACCTTTTTTTTTTTCTTTTTGGTGAGGCAATTGGGATTAAGTGACTTGCCTAGGGTCACACAGCTAGTAAGTGTCAAGGGTCTGAGGCTGGATTTGAACTCAGGTCTTCCTGAATCCTGGGCCGGTGCTCTATCCACTGCGCCACCTAGCTATCCCAAATCCCAGTATCTTAATGAGTGATAGGGTACAAAGATTAGGGGCACAAATAAGGTGGCTTAAACTCTTAGTCTGCTAGAGTCCTGAGGGGTTATCTTTAGTATAACAGTTGTCTAATTATTACAGATGATCTAAAGGGCCCGTTGTCCAATCCATAGGCTGGTTATAATTCTTACCCAATGTTCTGCAGTTCAATTCAGCACTTATTAAGCAGGTGTTCTGTGTGATGATACAAGAGGTGATATAGTACAGTGGATAAAAATCTGTGCTCAGAGTTTAGAGAGACCTAGATTTAAATACTTTGACACTGCCTATCCCACCCAGGGAAAATTACTTTAATCTCTCAGCATTTTAGACAACTCTCTAATGCACTAAGTTACAAAACAGTGGAAATCACAAGTCTGGACAAAATAAAATATATAAGGTATTGCGATAAATGCTAAAGGAAAAGTTTGTGAGAGGAAGGAGTGCACATGCACACACACACACACACACACACACACACACACACACACACACACACACCCCTACACTTCTACCCTACCCCTCAGTGATACGTGAGATAATATATTTTCCTACAATGTAACCAAATCTTAAATGTCAATGATGATTCAGAAATGGAACAGACCTTCCTAGTGTCATTGTTAAATGCAATTATTTAGACAATTGTCATTGTTTGGTGACTTTCATCTTTTTTAAAAAATCTAAGTGTTTGCATTAACTCCTTTGTTCTAGTCCCCCTTTTCTTTGAGCTTCTGGGGTGGGTGGCTTTGAATAAGTTGATCCAAAATTGAACCAGATCCAGGAGCAAAGAGGGTCCTAACTATATTATTCCATTTAGTGATAAGATTGCATTATTGGCCTGAAATTCTTTGGGACTCCAGTAAAAAGGGTTTAATATTGATTAGAAAATGTGGAAAATATTTCAGTAGATTTTTTGGGGGATAAAGAAGCATCCTCCAGTTCATTACCACTGTATGACTTTTGGGACCTATGAATTTTCAGATGCACTAACATAATCCATCATCATGGCAGCATTTGCAGTATCATCTTCCCCCTGCACTCTAAGGGGGGGGGGAATGCATGGTGTTCCAAAAGTGGTAGTGTAATTTTAAATTGTAAATACTTAAAATTTTAAGATATTAAAATTAAAACTGAACTAAAACCCTTGGCATAACCTGTATAAATTAAAGGTAGATGCGAGGATTTAGGACTGCTTTTATCCTGAGGGGATTCAGCACTGCCCATTGAGGGTTATCCCACCTGCACACAAACCCAAACCCAAATTATAGGCCATTACTATTCTTGGATTAAATCTTTTTTTAACATAGGGTGGGGGAAGCATCTTAAATAACAACCTCAGTGATCTCTATCATGTTGCAGTAAAAACTTATTCTTTAGTAGAATGGTCAGTTTTCAGTCCATTTTACACTGTACAAACCTGGCCCATTGATCTGGCTTCATTGCCTCATGCAGAATAAGCATCTTAACTCTCTAAGGGAAAGTAACCTTATCATGCTCTTGGAATTTACCTGGATCATGAGTCGTCTTCTCCAGATCTCAGGGGAACAGAAATGCTAAAGAACCCACCCACTTAATATTCCATTTCCATCCTAGGAAAAGCACCTCATTTCCTGCGACTCCAAAATGTTGAAGTGAATGTGGGACAGAATGCAACATTCCAGTGTATCGCTGGGGGAAAGTGGTCCCAACATGACAAACTCTGGCTCCAGGTAAACACTTTTTTTCTCTTTACATAGCTTTCATTCCATAATCTGATCAGATTTAGTGGTAACATTGAGAATTGAACTGACATTTTCTTGACTAAGTCCAGTGGTTTTTTTCAGTATATCAGTATGGCTGTAGAGAGTATAGCATCATCAATTTTAAACTGGAGGGAAACCCAGAAATCATCTCATCAAACTCCCTCATTTTACAGATGAAGGAGAGAAGTTAAGTAACTTGTTCAAATTCCCATAGGTAGTAAGTGACTGTTCTGTGAGTCAAACCCATGTCTTCTGACATTAAATCTAATGCTCTTTAGACTCTGTAACAAGCACCATTCCTCATACTAGTCACTTACATCCTAAGCATGTGGTGCCCCAAACTTCTGCCTTTAATTCTTTTTTTTCCATTTCTTTAGAATTTTATTTTTCCTCAAGTACATGCAAAACAATTTTAATGTCCATTTTTAAAACTTTGTGTATGAAATTCTCCTCTTCCCTCCCTCCCCACCCCTACCCCCTTAAGCATGTAAGCAATTCAATATAAGTTATACATGTGTAGTCAAGCAAAACAGTTCCACATAAGTCAGGTTGTGAAAGAAAACAGACAAAAAACTTAAAAAGATGCTTCAATCTGTATTCAGACACCATCAATGCTTTCTCTGGAGAAGGAACACATCTTTCCTAAATCCTTTAGTTGGCTTGGATCATTGTATTTCTGAGAATAGCTAAGTTATTCACAGCTGATCATCTTACAGTACTGCTGTTACTTTGTATACAGTACATTTCATTTTGCATCATTTCATGTAAGTCTTTCCAGGTTTTTCTGAGAGCATCCAGCTCATCATTTCTGTTTTGTTTTGTTTTGTTTTGTTTTTTTTTGTGGGACACTAAGGGTTAAGTGATTTGCCCAGGGTCACATAGCTAGTAAGTGTCAAGTGTCTGAGGCAAGATTTGAAGTCAGGTCCTGCTGAATCCAGGGCCCATGCTTTATCCACTGCACCGCTTAGCTGCCCCCAATGATCCCTGCCCTCCTAGAGCTTGCATTCTTTTTTTTTTTTCAGGGAAATGAGGCTGCTTATCATTTTTTTATAGCCCAATAGTGTTCCATCATAATCTCAACCCACAATTTGTTCAGCCATTCCCCAATTAATGGACATTTCTTCAATTGCAAATTCTTTGCACCAGAAAAGAGCTGCCATAAATATTTTAGTATATATAGGTCCTTTAAATTTTTGTTTTTTAATCTCATTTTGGATACTGATCTAGTAGTGGTGTTACTAGTCAAAGAGTATGCATATTTTTATGGTCCTTGGGCCATACTTCCAAATTGCTCCACAGAATGTTTGAATCAGTTTACAACTCCATCAGCAATGCATTAATATTTTATTCCCCCCCCCCCACATGGCTTACAACATTTGTCATTTAACTCTGCTGTCCTATTATCCAATCCAGTAGGTATAAGGTAGTACTCCAAAATTATTTTGACTTGTATCTTTCTAATCAGTAGTGAGTTACAGCATTTTTTTCATATTGCTATAGATATCTTCAGTTATTTCATCTGAAAACTGCTCATATCTTTTGATCATTTATAAATTGGGGAATGGCTCATATTTTAACAACTTTGACTTAGTTCTTTATGTGTTTGAGAAATGAGACATTTATTAGACAAACTTGTTTCAAAATTTTTTCACAGTTAATATTGTTAACTGAATTTCCCTCCATTCTCTTCCCTCCTCATGCCATTTACTCTAATCTCTATCTCTTTTCACCCTTTCCCATCCTCAAAGGAATTTTGTTTCTGACTGATCCCTCCTCCATTCTGCCCTCTCTTCTATCACCTCCCTCTCTTATTCCCTTCCCTTCCTACTTTCATGCAGGGTAACATAGATTACTATACTCAATTGAGTGTGTATGTTATTCCCTCTTTGAGCCAGTTCAGACAGGAGTAAGGTTCACTCACTCCCCGGCACCTCCCTTATCTTCTCCTCTACTGGATAAGATTTTTCTTGCTTCTTTTATGTGAGATACTTTACCCTATTCCACCTTTCCCTTTCTCCCAGTGCATTCCTCTCTCATCCATTAATTTAATTTAATTTTTAAAATTAAATTAATTTTTTTTTGCGGGGCAATGGGGGTTAAGTGACTTGCCCAGGGTCACACAGCTAGTAAGTGTGAAGTGTCTGAGGCTGGATTTGAACTCAGGTACTCCTGAATCTAGGCCTGGTACTTTATCCATTGCGCCACCTAGCTGCCCCTAATTTTATTTTTTAAAGATACCATCTCTTCATATTAAATTCATGCCTCTACCCTCTGTCTAAATATACTCCATTCAGCTGCCCTAATAATGAGAATGTTCTTATGAGTTACAAGTATCATCTTCTTATGTAGGAATGTTTACAGTTTAACCTTTTAATATCCCTTAGGATTTCTTTTTCCTGTTTACCTTTTTATGCTTCTCTAGAGTCTTGTATATGAAAGGAAAATTTTATATTCAGTTCAGGTCTTTTTATTAAGAATGCCTGGAAGTCCTCTCTTTCATTGAATTCCAATTTTTCCCCTCAAGGATTATAATCAGTTTTGCTGGGTAGGTAATTTTTGGTTGTAATCCAAGTTCTTTTGTCCTCATGAATATCATATTCCAAGCTATTTGATACTTTAATGTAGAAACTACTAAATCTTGTGTTATCCTCACTGTGGCTCCACAATACTTGAATTGGTTCTTTATGGCTGCTTGCAATATTTTCTCCTTGACCTGGGAGCTCTGGAATTTGGCTATAATATTCCTGGGAGTTTTCATTTTAGGATCTCTTTCAGGCAGTGATTAGTGGATTCTTTCAATTTCTGGTTTACCTCCTGGTTCTAGAATATCAGGACAATTTCCCCTGACAATTTCTTGGAAGATGATATCCAGGCTCTTTTTTTGATAATAGATTTCAGGTAGTCCAATTACTTTCAAACTATCTCTCCTGGATCTATTTTCTAGGTTAGTTGTTTTTCCCAAGGAGATATTTCACAATGCCTTCTATTTTTTCATTCTTTTGGTTTTGCTTTATTGTGTCTTGATTTCTCATAAAGTCATTAGCTTCCATTTGCTCAATCCTAATTTTTAAGAAATTATTTTCTTCAGGGAACTTTTGTACCTCCTTTTCCATTTGGCCAATCTGGATTTTAAAGGCATTCTTTTCTTCATTGGCTTTTTGTACCTCTTTTATCATTTGGGCAAGTTTGCATTTTAAGGTTTTATTTTCTTCAGTATTTTTTGTGTCCCTTTGTTGATTTATTTTTCACAATTTTCTTTCATCAATCTCATTTCCCTTTCCATTTTTTCTTCTACCTCTCTTACTTTATCTTCAAAGCCCTTTTTGAGCCCTTCTATGGCCTAAGACCAATTCATATTTTTCTTTTTTTTTTTTCTTTTTCCTTTTTTTTGCAAGGCAGTGGGGGTTAAGTGACTTGCTCAGGATCACAGAGCTAGTAAGTGTCAAGTGTCTGAGGCTGGATTTGAACTCAGGTACTCCTGAATCGAGGGCTGGTGCTTTATCCACTGAGCCACCTAGCTGCCCCCTAATTCATATTTTTCTTGAAAGCTTTGGTTGTAGGAGCTTTGACTTTATCTTCTTCTGAGAGCATATTTTGATCTTCCTTGTCACCATGGAAACTTTGATTTGTCAGCATTTTTTTTCTGTTTGCTCATTTTCCCAGCCTATTTCTTGGCTTTTAACTCTTTGTTAAAGTGGGATACTGTTTCCAATGGGGAGGGCACACTGTCCCAAGCTTAAGGAGGTTTGTGCAGCTGTTTTCAGAGATACTTTTAGGAATTTTTAAGTTTTTAGTTATTCCAAGGTGGTGTGCTCTGGTCTGCAAGCAATTACAGGCCTGCTTTTCTGCCCTGGAACTATGAATAGAGTCCAGCTCCACTGTGGCTGCCTGCTCTTGTGTGCTTGTGCTCCTCCCCTGCCTGGGACCTTGGCTGTAATTCTTTTTTTTAATTTTAAAAATTTTATTTATTTATTCATTTATTTTGGTGAGGAATTGGGGTTAAGTGACTTGCCTAGGGTCACACAGCTAGTAAGTGTCAAGTGTCTGAGGCCCAATTTGAACTCAGGTCCTCCTGAATCCAGGGCCGGTGCTCTATCCACTGGGCCACCTAGCTGCCCCGGCTGTAATTCTTAATGCTGTTTTTCTCAGATGCTCTGTTTAGGTTCTCGATCCTTTATTCTCAGTCTGCTTCCTAGGGGTCCTGATAATTTCTTCCTGGCTACACTGAAGCCAGACCTCGATTTTGTCTTCCATGACTTTTGGTCTCTGCTTATTCTCTCCAGGCTTATCTGACCTCTGAGGTCATAGGACATTTGCCTGCATATGCCCTGAATAGTCATATACCATTCTGACATTGTTTCTCTCTGCACTCAGCACTCCCATCTCTCAGCTTGGCACATAGCCATCCAAAATCCCTATCCTGGTTCTCCTGCTAAAGGGCCTTTTCTATCTCACTGTTGCCTGAGTATCAATATGATATGCATGATTAGAATATAACATCCCTAAAGGTAGTTACTCTCATTTTTATATTTGCATGCCTCATTCCTGATCCATAGTAGGCTTATTGATTGACTATAGAAAAGCTGCATAATTAGAGCTTTTACATAAGCTAACTTTCAGTTGTCCATTTTTAAGGAGAGGGCATCGAAATATGGGCTACTACTATTTCATTTCCATTCAGAAAAAGCCCATTGGATGGAAAGCCTGTCTTAGAAAATGGGAATATTTCAAGCAAACTCACTGAATCCTATCTGGCTCTTTTTGAGGCTGTATTTGTTAAACTGAAAGCTAAATATCACAGATCAGGACTTAAAATAAAACATGAAGAGGAATATCATTTCATTAGCTATTTGTTCCATGTGGGAAATTTGGTGTTCTGTGCTGATGCTAAAACAAATGACCGCTCCCAGGCACATCATTGTTGACATATAAAGGGAGTTTGCTAATGAGAAATGGAAATTGATAGAAACAGTAAGAGAATACCTACTTCTACACGAAATATTGGTTCATTACAAGTAACAGATTAATTAATATCTAGCCTTAGAAATATATGACCTAAATTGAACCAGATGAACTTTACAGCATTCAAGATAAGTGGCCATCCAAACTGCTTTAACACATCCAGTGATGTGAACCTTACTACTTATCAGGCAGGGTAGTTTATTTCATTGTTAGATGTCTTTGATTGTTCACTCTTCCCTATATAGCACCAAAATCTGTTTCCCTCTAACTCACCTCAGTTTTTCATAGTTCTGGCTTCTAGAGCCTACCAGGAAAATTCTAATCCTTCCTCACTGAGACAGCCCTTCACATTATTGAAGACAACCATCAATGTACAGTTTAAGCCTTCTCAACAGCCATTCCTAATTCTTTCATCCCATCCTCATATGACATGATTTCTAGCTCCCTTCTCAGGATGATTACCAGCTTGCCAATGCCCTTCCTAAAATATGATGCTCAGAACTGCTTTCCTTAGTGTAACACAGAAGTTAAAGAAAATGTTATTTTTCATTGTAAAAAAAAAAAACAGAAAACGTTGTCCCTATGGTGCCATAAAGTTACCAGTTCCAGTGTATTAGTTTGGAATCCTAAAGGGGTCCTGTGTGATCATGGCAGAGTCTACATAAAAGCAGGCTCATAGAGTGGAAGTTGTAAGGGTCCTTAGAGGTCATCTAGTCAACCCCTCTTATTTTACAGATGGGAATTTTATAAAGAAGAAAACTGAGGCCAGGAGAAAGGAAATAATTTGGCTAAGGTCACATAGAAGCAAGTGTCAGAGCAAGTATATAGACCTAGGCCCCATGACTTCAAATCCAGGACTCTTTCCACTTTGCTGATCAAATACAAAACAAATAGACAAACAAATAAAAAATGAACCATTAGATTTTTGTACAATGAAGCATTACCTGTACACCAATGCCTGTGAAGCTCAAGCAGGTTAATTTCAGCTACAAGAAAGTGAACAGTCCAGATAAGAATGGCCTTTTACTAGCTTACTTTTTTGCTTTATTCAAACCTGAAGTATCGGGGTAAAGTCTGTTATCTCTGTTTTGCAGATGAAGAAAACTAATAGAAGGGTTAAAAGATTGACCTTAGCTCACAAAGCCAATCAGTCCAGCCTCAGAGTGAAACTATTCTGATTACTGAGCCTTTGCCTTCATCCCTAACCATCAGGGTACATGCTCTCTCATACCAAGATATTTTCTACAATTCATTCATCAAAATATACCAAGAAGTAGGAGGGTAAATGTGCCTATAAAAATGAACCACATTTTCAACCAGGCCAGAGAGTAGGCATAAAAAAGGGCCATCTGGTTTTGATGTAGGGGAATGAGAAGAAAATCAATTCATAAGCCCTTAAGATGATTTCTCTTTTCTCTGGTAGCAATGGAATGGGAGAGACACTGCCCTTATGGTCACCCGAGTGGTCAACCACCGAAGGTTTTCAGCTACAGTTAGTGTGGCCGACACATCTCAGAGGAGCATCAGCAAGTACCGATGTGTCATTCGTTCCGACGGTGGCTCTGGAGTCTCTAATTATGCAGAATTAATAGTAAAAGGTGAGTGATCCGGAAAGTATGGGATTCATGTGACTCCAATTCATTCTTCCAAATGACTAACTTTCCTGAGAGGGACCAGAGATTGTTCTCTGCCATGGAAGGGCCTTTTTAAAGGTAAGTAGCAGGAATTTTTGCTTACAATACTTGGTGATTGAGGGTATCATGGAATGGGGACATTCTTACCTCTTTTGTCCTCTCTGTTTTTGAAAAAACACACAAAGAAAACAAAAATAGTTTTATTAAAAATATGGTGTTGTATTTAAAGAAATTGTATGTAAAAGATTATGGAGAAGTTAAAAAAACTGGATGTTAGTTTTATTAACCTGTGATTCACTTATATAATATTCCATATCACAGCTATATATGTTGACATCTTTTTCTCCCTTTCTAGACTATAAACTCCTTGAAGACACATATCGTATCTTAGCTAGACTTATTATTTTCCCCAGAGCTGACCACCATACAAAATAATGTGTACATAGTAAGAGTTTTCATTTTATTATATAATGACTAGATTGCTGATGTTTTTATAGAAGTTATAGCCATCTAACTTCCTCTAGCGATGGGTAATAGGATCATGTGATTTAATGAATGAAACAAGAAATTTTGTCTACATTACAACACCTGAAGATAATCACAAATGAAGATAATATTTTGAATATCCTGACTAAGATTTCATTAGCTTTTTTATTCTGTTATATTATACTATCAAGTCAGCATGAGCTTGTAGTCTCCTAAAATCTCCAGGTTTTGGGAGACTTTGAGGAGGGATTTTGCAGATGAACTACAGTGTAAATGAAATTCCCCAATCTTGTACTTGTGAAGTTAGTATTTTGAAACCAAGTGGACAATTTTACATTTATCCTTACTAAAGGTCATCTTATTCAGTCCCACATTGCAGCCATTCAAGCTTCTTCTGAATCATGATACTGTTATCCAGTATTATTGCTATTGCTCTAAGCACTGTACCTTCCCTTTCAATAACCACATCCTTGTCTAAATGTTCACTAATCATCCCATTATTAATTAATATGTCCTAGAATTGGGCCATGAATTGAAGTCAAAGACCATGGTCCTCTGGTTTGCAGATTTCATTCTCTTTCCAATTTTGAAAATATAGTCTTCCATCCTGCAGTACCTCTTCTGTTCTCTATTATCTTTTCATGAACTCATTGGTTCAAAATGCATGCATAAGAGTAGGGATGAGTTTGCACTAAGATATCTTCACTGCCTCTTGCTTAGTTCCTCCTTATGACCAGCCATACTCTTTTGCAGATGGCCAACCAGGGATAAGGTATGGTCTCAAGTACTGGAAAAGAATAAATATAAATGGTCCATGTGGGGACTTAGGTCCAGCACTTTGGTCTCATTCATGCTGTACTTTACCCAAGTATTTAAGCTGGCTGTTTGGGGAAATGGTAGTTAAAATGTGGGGAAAAAAGCAAAACTAATTGTCATTAGGTAGGCAAAAGAAAACTTAAAGAACCCAACAAAAGAGAACAAAAATCCACAAGAGAAAGAAGCCAAAAACCTACTGAAATAAATCATTTGCATTTTGACTTAATTCAGTCAAAGTTGAAATATGTACAATGATAGGTACATTGCATATACCAGCGATAATGACTTAAATGGTGCAATGTGGGCTGATTCATAGAATCTCAGAACTTGAAATATCCTAAGAGGATTATTAGTTCAGTCCTATACATTCAATGATGATATACTCATATGAGGAAATCCAGAGACCAGAGAAAGGAAGTATGGTGGAAAGTGAATGAAGATCAGTGGAGGCAGAAACAGAAGCTATTTTCATATTAGTAGTATACTATGGAGCTCCTGGATAGGAAGAGCAAATAGCTGAAGAGCTGAGGAAACAGATCACAAGCCTGACACAGAAGCATGACATGGTAGTGATAGGAGACTTTAATTTTTCAGTGATTTGCTGGTATGTACTCTGCCAAAAGGAGAGCAGCTAGTAATCTCTTGCCTTGCTTTTAATTGTAATTTCAAAAGGTAGAACAAATAATAGGAAGAACAGTGATTCTTTATGTGCTTTTCAAAAACAAGGGAGAATTATTTGCATGAGGTAGAAATAATGTGAGGTTTGGAAGATCACTCCATTTAGGATAGAAAAGGAAATGAAAATGGGTCACAGTCTGCTATGAATCTCTGAGATCCAGTTGACTGTGGAATGAAGGTGGGAGTGGGTAATGGTAGGAAGCTCTTGGGAATTAAATTCTGAATATGCAAAAAGAAACAATTCTGATGAGGAAAAGAAGTGGTCTAAAGAAACTGATGTGGATGCACAGGGGATTCATCCTTTTAAATAAAAAAAATGTGTATGGAAGATAGAAACCAGGACAAGTAATAGAGGATGGGTATAAAATCCCTTTACAATCCTGTAGTACTAGCTATAGAATGGTTAAAGGACAGAATAAGGTGGGACTAGTAAGGAAAACTAAGAATAGGAAAAGTTTTCCTTTTTTTAAGCTATTTGAGGGGAAAAGAGAATATTGAAATAAGGGCCTGACTAACTGTTCAAGATAGATGGGGAAATGATAATGGACAACAAAGAGAATGTAGAACTTCTCAATGCTATTTTGTTTCTGTATTCTATGCTAGGGAAAATTTTATGTCAGCTCTAAAAACTATAATCAATATGGCTAATAGTGAGTTGAAATTTGGGGTAAAGAGGGAGGAGGTATGAGTGCTCCAAGTTGCCCTTCATGAGGTCAAGACAGTAGGCCCGAATGAAATATATTCCAGAGTGTCTAAAGAACTACTGTATGTGATTGCTAATCCACTGTCTTTGAGAGATCATGGAGAAGAGAAGACAGTGTAGGACTGAACAAAGCTGCATTTTCAACATGAGCAAGAGAAAGAAATCTTCAAACCAAAGGCCTATGATCTTTTACTTCAATTCCTGGCCCAAATATAGGACATTTTAATAACAGGATAGTTAGTGAACATTTAGACCAGGATGTGGTTGTTGGGGAAAAAACCCAGCATGACTTCATCAGAATCATATTTTTGACTGTTTCCTTTTTGTTACTCAGCTGGCAAATCAAGCACATGCTGTAGTTAATAGTTTAGCTAGATGTTTAGCAAATAATGTGAGTAAATCTCATGGTTTTCTTGTGAGAAGGAAAAGACATGGGTTAGAAGATGATGCAGTAAGGAAGACTTGGAGGTCCTTAAATGAACAGACCATTTTTGAACTGTAGTACTCAGTTTCAACTAGTAAAGTGGAGTATCTCAGGGATCTGTGCTCGGCCCCATGACATTTATTGCTTCTGTCAATGACAGGGATTGCTCAGATGTTGAGCTTCTCAGATTTTTAGATGGTGTAGTGCTTAGAGAGATAGCAAAAATACTTGATGACAGCATCAGGTTTCAGAAGGAATTTGAAAGACTGGAATGTAGGACTTAGTAAGATGATATTTAATTAGGAATTAATAAGGATAAATGTAAAGTTGTGTAAAGTTATTTTCAAAATACTAACTTTGCATGTACAAGATTAGGGAGGCTCATTTAGACAGTAGTTCATTCGCACCCCCCCAAAAACACCCACATTTCCTAAACCTGGAGATTTAGGGGGACTACAAGTTCATGCTGACTCCATAGTGTAATGTCGCAGTTGAGAAAGCTCATGAAACCTTAGTCTGCATTAAGGGAGACATAGTGTTGTAGTCCAGATAAATGATGTTCCTATTGTATCTCTACCAATCAGACTATGTATGGATTATTGTGTCAAGTTGTGGGTATTACATTTTGGTTGGAGCATTGATAAGCCAGAAAACATCCAGAGAAGGGCAAATATAATGGGCTTCAAATCATGCCATATGAGCATAAGGTAAAATAACAAGGCATGTGTAGCTTGGAAAAGATAAAACAGTCATCTTAAAAGTTTTGTTTTTTTTTTTATTAGAGGCAGCTTGAAGAGTGGATAAAGTACAGGACCTAGAGTCAGGAAGCTCTGGATTTAAATCCCAAAGCAGATGTTTACTAGCTCTATGATCCTGGGCAAGTCACTTAACTATTCAGTGACTCCATTTCCTCATTTGTAAAATGAGTTGGTCAAACTAGGTGGCATCTGGGCTCTTCCAGCTCTAAATCAATGATTGTGTGATTTAAAAGACTGTCAACTGGAAAATGGAATAAATTCACTCTTCTTGGAGGGGCAGCTAGGTGGCACAGTGGATAAAGTGCCTGATTCAGGAGGACCTGAGTTCAAACCTGGTCTCAGACACTTGACACAAGCTGTGTCATCTTGGACAAGTCACTTAACTGTCATTGCCCTCCAAAAATAAAATTCACTCTGCTTGAATGAATGAATGAAGTATTTATTAAACACTTAGTATATTTAAAGTTGTGCTAAGCCATGAAGAGATTGAAAAGATATACAAGTAAGACAGTCCCTGCATCCAAGAAGCTCACATTCTAATGTGGGTAGATAAAGTATATGGAAGATTTCAGCTCCAAGTCAGATGGAAAAGTCCTTATGCTACAGCAGGAAAAGAGACATTAGTGATACCTCTCCCTCAATGTCATTCCCAATGATAAAATTATATCAGTTTCTGATATTAAACAACTTGATAGTATCAAGGATTTTGATAACAAGAAATTCATTTTCTGGGTCTTCATTAGTTGTGTCTGTAGCTCCTCTAGGAGCAATTGCCAGGCCCTAGCTCCAGAGCGGCTTTTTTCAGCATAATGGCTGAGGGCATCAGGCCAGAAGCATTGCTTTTTCAAAGGCTCTTGGGTTCTGGTTCCTGTACTGTCTCCATTAGGGTCTGAAGGTGGTAAGGGTTGTTTGACTTGCTTGTCACATGCTATTTACTGTGTCTCCTTCAGTGTGCCTTGTTGTTTTAGCTAGGCTGGCTGGCCTGCCCTGTGAATGGCAGTTGCTTGGTAGTTGGTGGGAGTACTTGTGCCTTTTTCCATAGCAGTTGCTTCCTTAATGATAGCTTTGAGGGCTGGGCTTGGACCCAGTGAGTAGAACTAGGCAATATAGGTAAAAGTTGCAAAGAGTCAAATTGCATCTTGATAAAAGGAAAAACTTACTAGCAATTAGAACTATCCAAAGGTGGGATAGGCTGCCTTGGGTGCTAATGAGTTTTCCCTCTCTGGGAACATTCAAGTGAAGGATGAATGACCATTTGTTGGACACATTGTGGAGAATTTTTTGTCCACGTGTGTTAGACTAGATGACCTCTCAGAGATTCTGTGAAAACCTTTGCATTGGAACAAAATCTCTCTTGTAATTTCCCCTCATTGGTGTTAGCTTTCCTCTTTGGAGACACACAGTTCTTGTCTCTTCCACAAAGTAGTTCTTCAGATATCTGAAGATAGAGATTGTGGCCATTCTAAGTTTCTTCTTTTCCCCACCAACCATTCTTGGTTCCTCAATTCCTTGTCCTGTGATATATGTTAAAGTCTTGTCCCTATTCCTGGTTACCCCTCTCCAGCATATCAAAGTCTTCAGGAACTGACTCAACATTCCAGAAACTATTTTATAAAGGTGAGGAGTATGGGATTTTGTCTCCCTTGTTCTAGGTATTAGGCTTCTACTAATTTCTTGTAACTTACTTTATTAATTCATATTAAGTGTGTCCCTGACCTCTCTCTCACCCACAATTATAAGAAGTGTCTAGGAGATAGTATCCCCATGGCTCTACATCTGTTTCTTAATAATTTCTCTTACTTCCAGATGGCCCTATTTTTAAAGCATCTCATGGTTATTTTCTGTCCTTTTGGCAGCAAAATTCATCCTCCACGAGGCTGAATAAGGGATGAGTGTGGCCTCTTATCACCACTTTTTCTTCTGTCTCAGTGAAATCTCATAATGCGCATATGGCAAGTTCAGTGGAGTTAACCTAAAACTGTGGCAAAAACAGTCCTTTAAAAATGTTACCAATAAGCTGTTAATTGGTACAACCATTCTAGAAAACAATTTGGAATTATTCTTTTAAAAAATGTCAGAAATGTCTGTGCCCATTGACCTAGAGATTCCAATACTGAGCACATATTCCAAGAAGGTCAAAAACAGAAAGAAAGGTCTATATACACTGACACATTTATAGCAGTACTTTTCATGGTTGCAAAGAACTGGAAGCAAAATGGGTCCTCAGCAGTTGGGGAAAGGAACTGTTCTATATAACTGCAGTAGAGTAATATTATACTGTCAAAACAATGAATATGAAGAACTTAGAGGAGCATGGGAAGTAATCTATGAACTGATGCAGAATGAATAAGCAGAATGAGAGAAATAATGCAATGAATGACTATAATAGTGGAAAGAACTACAACAAAAATCAATAAAAATAAGGTACAGTTGAAAACAAAACAATATGTCACCAAGCTGCCTCTTGTGAACTGTGACACAGTTCATAAACAAATGTTCAGAATCTCATGAATTCAGATATCTCTCCTTGGACAAGATGCATTTTGGTAGATTGTACCAAATAACTTCATATGTAGAGATCTCTCCTTTAAAACAGGAATGCACAGTTATCAAATTAAGAGGATTCGAATATTACATAAAATAATAATAACTTGGAAAAAATTTAGTTCAAAATCTTTGTTCTTCAAAATATGAGAAATTAACTTATCCAAGTAATAACTTTGCATAGGGAGGTTAATGTGAACCCATATTAACAATTTATTTATATCAGACATTGACTCCAAGAAGAAACACATAAGATAGATGTTTAGTGAGAGGGAAAAAACACACGCTCTTGTCATATACTGCTATAGAGATAAAATAGCTAATGAAGATTCCTTATGGGCATTATTGAAGACATTGGAAGTTCATGACAAGGGGATTAGAAATAGAGATACATGCTGCACACACAGACACACACATACACAGTGTATGAAATCCCAGCCAAGAGGCTTCATACCTGTCAAAGGAAAAGGGATAGATAATAGAGCGGAATAGGAGGGAAAGGGAGACACATAGACCCCTAAGTGAAGAAGGGAACAATTCACTTCCATTTTTTGTCAGTAGCCATCATCCTCATAATGGTACCCTGGAGGCAGGAAAATTCTGACTTTGTTCCAAAGTGGATAACCATCTATCTTCATCTAAAACTTAAAGTATCATGTCCATACCTATCTGTATCTCAGGGAATAGATTATTTTTATTGAATCCCCTTAATGAAATTGATCTGATTTGTTTTCAAAAATTTATCTGAATTTTATATCTCATGAGAAACATTGAGAAGTGTGACATTTGAACTTGGACCCTAGTCCAGCTGTTATTACCTGTGTGACCTTGGACAACTCATTTAACCTCTGTGACTTTCAGTTCCTTATCTAATAAATGAAGGAGTAGGAATCGATGACTCCTTCCACTTCTCAGTCAATCAACAAACACTGACTACTGACTCCTATGTGTCAAGTATTATGTTAGGTACTGAGCATTCAAATACAACAGATAAAAAAAATCTTACTTAGAAGGTGCTTAAGCTTCTAACAGAGGAGACAACAAGGAGACATTTAAATGTATCTAGAATAATATAAAGTAGTTAAATACAAGGAAGTTTAGGAGGAAGGGAGCTAGCGATTGAAGGGGTCAAAAAAAGCTTCATGTAGAAGATAGTGCTTGAGCATCATCTTTTTTTTTTTTTTTTGTGAGACAATTGGGGTTAAGTGACTTGCCCAGGGTCACACAGCTAGTAAGTGTTAAGTGTCTGAGGCCAGATTTGAACTCAGGTACTCCTGACTCCAAGGCTGGTGCTCTATCCACTGCGCCACCTAGCTGCCCCTGAGCATCATCTTTAAGGAAGAAGTGGAGTCTGTGGGATAAAAGTGCAGGAAATGCAATCTAGGCATGGGGACAGCTGATGCACAGACAGGAGTTGGAATGTTATTCATGTTGAACAGAGACAGAAAGTCAGCTTGGCTAATGACAAAGTGGAGCAAGGGCTAGGGATTACCAAACTGATTCCACCATCCCTCTGTGTGCCCTAAGAATTAGATCTTAATGTTCATCCCCCTGATATTTACTTTTATCATTATTACCCTGATCAATCAACAAGCAGTAAGTCAATGAAATCAATAAGACTACTATGTACCAGAAATTGTGTCAGGTGCTAGTGATACACATAGAAAAGAATGCTACAACTTCTACCTTCAGAGGGCTCACAGTCTAACTTGATACTCTCAACCGAATACTGGAAAAGAAAGAACCAAGGCAAAGAGTGACTAAGTCTCCAAGTAAAATCCTAAAATTTAAGCAATTTGTAGTTTAACAAAAGAATGTCCATTTTAGCAATATTATGCATTTTCTCTGTGGCCCTTTCTAAATCTTTCTGTGTATATATTCATTGCCTTTGCATTTTGGTTATTTTTTTTTTTGAACTATCAAGTTGTAGTCAGTATGCATGGAATTCTTATTCTGTTGACCTTGCTTTGCATCACTTCACATGAGTCTTTATATACTTATTTGACTTATTCATGTTTGTCTCCTTTTGTGCTGCCATGATATTTTCTTTTCTTTTTTTTCTGATAAAAGTATTTTATTTTTTTCCAGTTACATGTAAAAATAGTTCTCAACATTTGTTTATACAAGCCTTCCAATTTCAGATTTTTCTCCCTCCCTCCCCTCCCTCCTGCCATTATATTTTCAACTGATTGATATACCACAGCAGTTCAGGCTTCCCCCAGTCACTGGATATACAGGTTGTTACAAGCTAGACTTTAGCAGGAAAGGTTTCAAACATTAATTTCTCATTCATCAAAACAATCACAACTTATTACTCTAAAGGAAAAAAAATAGTGTGTTGCATAAAGGCTAAATTTGAGCCTCAGAAATGTCTTTCATTTTCTCCTTTTCTGATTGTCCAGCCAGAAAATGGAAATAAGGCAGCTTTTTTCCAGCAGAGCGCAGGCTTCTGGGTAATGGATGTTAAGCTCCCTGCCTACCAGGTAGGCCTTAGCCCACCTTTCACATCAGGAGCCTGCTTTAGAGGGTATTTAGCAGAGCTCAATTAAACCGGTGCCAGGTGATGGGACACTCTGGTGACATGCCACAGTAAGGAATGGGCTGAGCCTGTCACAGAGGCCCTCAGTCCAAGGATGGTGGAATGAAATTCTGTCTCCAAAAGTCACTGATACAGACAAAAGCCTGCCAGTCTCCTGGATGTGGAAGAAGCCTCTGGCAATGGGTAAAAATTGAAGTTATGGAAAGGTCATGGAGCACACAAAGGGCCAGAAACCTTGACTAGATTCACCATCTGAGAGGGAAAAATCATTCACAGGAAAGGCCAGTAGCTTGACTGTCCATCTAAAGGAGGCAAACAGAGGCACTTCAGGGAAGGATGTGTCATAAAGAATGACTCACCACAATTATCTCTTAAAGGGCAATTTCGGTGGCTGAGCAGGGAGACGAAGTACTTTGATACAATCATCCTTACATGCTGTGAAAAATGTTAGTAAAATATTGATCTCTCTTCCTGAATAGAGGTTTAAAAAATCAGAAAAAAATCATTGGATATCTATTTCTGGAGAGAAAATGTTTTCTCTGGGGCTGACTTACTCATAGTTTCCTTTTCCTGAGCTTCTAGTGCCTTTCAGAAACAAACAGGTGGTGTGGGTTAAAGGTCAGGATCCCAGTGCAAGATCTGTATTGTCATGCAGGTTTTATCTCCAACCATCTATCAGTGGGACCTTGGGAAAATTTCTTAGCCTTGGTATGCCTCAGTTACTCTCTGTATTATGGACATAACTTCACCCCTCTTGGAATTGTTGGGAAGTCCCCACTATCATTACATCTCCTAAAATGAAGCAACCAGGGGGCAGCTAGGTGGCGCAGTGGTTAAAGCTCTGACTCTGGATTCAGGAGGCCCTGAGTTCAAATCCAGCCTCAGACACTTGATGCTTACTAGCTGTGTGACCATGGGCAAGTCACTTAACCCTCATTTCCCCAATCAAAAAGAAAAAAAAATGAAGCAACCATATAGAGTTGCTTATTGGTATAATTCTCTGGGTATGGGCCCTAATCTTCTCTTTAGACTGTGGCCTCCATGCGGACAGGGACAGTGTCCCACCTCAACTTTATATCCGCCCAAGCACCTAGCATAGTGCCAGGCACATTGTAATATGTGTTGAATTAGACTGAAGAGATACAAATTTTGAGGCCTTAGTTTCTTAATCTAGAGAAGGCTTACTTTACAGGAGTGTAAAGATGAAATGAGAATTGGAGAGTGGTATGAAAAATATATAAATTGTTGTACATATGATATTACCTATTGTGTAATATACACAATCATAGAATGTAAGAGTTGAAGGAGACTTCAGAGTCTATCTAGTCCAGCACAGACCTGAAGCATGAATTCCTTCTATACATCGCCGATTAATTGGCTTTCAATTTATGCTTTAAGATCTCCTGTGCTGAGAAACTCACTACCTCCCAAGGTGACCCATCCCACTTTAGGACAGCTCTGATGACTTCTTAGTTATATTAAGTCAAAATCTACTCTGATGTAGCTACTATCCTTTGGCTCTCATTTTTCCCTCTGAAAAGCAATTTTATGGTAGACTGGCAGAAATACCCATTTTTATTGCCCTAAGTTCACAGACACATGCATCTTTAGAAGGAATTCTTCAGAGGAAGATATCAAGTAAGAGTTGAATAAAGGCACTGTGGTGGAATCGCTAGAGCTCTGGACTGAAGACTAGGAAAACTTGGATTCAAATCATGCCTAATTCAAATCATGTCCCTGGGAAAGTCACTTGACCTCTATGGGCCTCCTTTTTTCTCATCTGTAAAATGAGGGGGCTCATAATTGATGACCTCTAAGGTCCTTTCTAATTCTAAATCTGTGATCCTATAACATAAGGGGTTATTCCTTTGTGACCCTGAGTGATGATTATTCTTTAAGATGGATTGTAAACCTCTTGACAATGCGTTCTGATGGACTTCTCTATACTTTTCCCTAAAGGAAAGGTTGTTCTGATGACTGTTAAAATGGGAAAGAACCAGGTTGTCACGAGTGAGTTGATTTTCTGCACCAGGATAGGTCTAGATGGAATCATTGATCCCTGCATTTGTGGGCAGGTAGCACAGATGAGCATGGATAAGACAAATGGCAAGGGTATAAGACAGGGATGTTCTGGGTAATACAAAGGGACCCTGTTATGGTCCCCTTCCTAAACAGGTATATAAATGACTGGTTTGCAGGGAACATGTTACAGAGCTCATCTTATACTGGATTGTATGGATCAGTCACTCAAAGGTACTTGGACTAACACTGGTGTGGGTATTATCAGAAGTTCTTCACATGCACACATGCTGCAATGAAAGCAAATTGGAATTACTTAATTCTAAAGAGATGTTTATTGGATTGTAATAATGTACTTGGGTATACATTAGATTAGTTGGTAATTGAGGTTTCACTCAGTTGTCAGTCTTGTCCCTCAACCCACCTGTTCCAGACCAGTGCATCCAACCATGCGTGTATGTGCATGAATACTCACACTTCCCCATCTCTCTTTCTGACACCCTCTCCCTTTTACTCTCCTGCTCCCTCTTAGATGTGGTAGGTTGAGCCAAGTCTATGTGTATTAGCCTGAAATCCTACAGAGAAATTCTAGATGAAATCTTCCTACTCACAAAGCTTGAGTTCAGCCCACAAGGTTTTTATTAGCCCGACTTATGCTTGCCAATGTCATAGACAGAGATAAAGCATCTGATGTGACCGAGTATCAGTAGCTTAAACAACACCAGTTATAATTCTGTGTGTGAGTCATAGCTTCAGTTTACTTATAGAGCATTTTTTTGGTAAGCATCATTTTTCCCCACTGGTTCTGGCCACTGAAGCAGGTGGTAACTTCCAGGGAAGGCCTACTTCAATTTCGGCTCATTTAAAAAATTATATAATCAGAAGTCCATCCCCCTAACAACTGGGTTATTAGTTTAGAACAGGGGTGCTTACCCTGGTATCCACAGACTCTGCCAAAGGGTTCTATGGATAGTTTTCAAGGGATGTGTGAATTTGTATTCAGAAAAAATTAACATCTTTATTTTCAGTAACCTCTTACTGAAACTTAGCATTTCATTCATTTATTTAAAAAGATGATCTGGGTAAAGGGTCCATGGGATTTACCATACTACCAAAGGGGTCCATGGCACAAAAATTATTAAGAGCCCTGGTTTAGACTATTAGGAGTTAGACTAAAGATTCTAGGATTCTACAGCTGGGCTTTCTAACTGTAGAGCCCTTAGGATTATAGAACTGTCTCAGAACAACCTCTGCAGCCAAGGCTATCTCAGAAAGGTCTTCTCATAACCATTCTTAGATCCCTGATTCTGTGAAAACTCCTGGGATGGTACAAAGCTCTGCCACAGGACACCTAAGCAAGACACACAGGCACACCTCTTCTGCCTTCGCTGCCTCCCTGTCAGTCAATGTAGAGAGACAGGGTTGCATTAGGAAGATTTCTCTTTGGGAAAGTCACATGATGTAGTACCTCCCTTCCTAATCCCTCCATGGTTACCTCTGTGGGACTTTCAATCTGCAAACAATTTAAACCACCTAAAACCATAATGATCTATGGATAACCACAAGCAACCTTTCCTGTTCCGTAGATATACAGGTTGCCTCTGCATGTTGACATAAAAGTTGCACAACGAAGCCCACCTATAACCTACTTGATGGCTTTGCCCAGATTTAGTGTGGACTGTGCCAGCTGCTGCCGCTAGCCATGGTACTGATTTTCTGATTTACTGTATTCACACTGCATTAGTCAGTCAACAAGTATTTCGTTGTCCACCTGTAACACTGTTTTATGCTTTGCTGTCTATAGAGATAGTAGCTTTTGATTCCTTTTTAAAAAAGTAATTTGCAAAGGAAGGGAAGGAATTTAAAATAAGGGATTTGGCACAGATGTTAAAGTGAGTGAGGACAGTTAGGGCACCCGTGGTGTTGAAATTAACTCCCACACTCTGAATTCCACAATCTGATTTAGAAAGCTCGGAATGCAACCTCTGTGTCATCCTCAATTCCTCACTTTCACTCAACACACATACCTAACGTATTACCAAATCTTGTCATTTCTCTGTCACAACATCTTTCCTATACTGCTAGGTCCCTATTAGTATCAATGATGAATCCCTTGTAGTAATTGTATTATTTGAATTAGTTCTTTATATTTCCGTTAACCTGGAACCAAATGTCATAATTTATGAGGTTATAACTTCAAATAATGTAAATTTAAATACATGTTACCATGTCAGGGGATTTATTACTTGCGCTGATTGGGACCTAGCTGTATTTCACTTTTTTCTTTTCACTTAGCCACTCTCCTAGTTCAGGCTCTCATCATCTCTGAACCTGGACTACTGTAATAGACTTCAAACTGATGTGCCTGTCTCCAATCATTCCCCACTCTGATCTTTTCTTAACTTAGCTACAAAGGGTGATTTTTCTAAAGTATGGGGCAGATCATGGCATCCTACTCCCTGCACCTCCCCACACACACACACACACACACACACACACACACACACACACACACACACACACACTCAACGAACTCCATAGGCATTTCTCTCCAGAATGAACTAAAAAGTCCTTTGGTTAGAAATTAAAGGTCATCATAGTCTTATCACTTACTACCTTTCCATTTTCTTCCACTGTCTCTATGATACAGCCACATTGGCTTTTCTATGCAGGAAAAGGAAGCAGCTGGACTTGGAGCCAGGGAATTCTGAGTTTTAAATCTGACCACAGACAGTTCCTATGTATGTGACCCTGGGCAAGATTTTACCTCTCTCTGCCTCAGTTTCCTCAATTGAAACATAGGGATAATAATAACACTTGCCTCCCAGGACTGTTGTGAAGATCAAAAGAGATGATATTTGTAAAATGCTTAGCAAAGTTCCTGGTATATTGTAGATGCTTAATAAATACTTCTCCCTCCCCCATATTAATTTACTTGCTTCTAACACTTTGCACTCCATCTTCTGTATATGTATCTTTACAGTGGCTGTCCCCCATGCCTGGAATATTCGGCCCTCTCCCCTCTGTTTCTTAACTCCTTTGGTTTTTTTCAAGACTCAGCTCAAATACCATCTTCTGCTGGAGGCATTTTCTAATTCCCCCAAGGTGCAAGTCCTTCAGCTTTCTAGTTACTTTTACCTGTTCTCTAATCACTTACTTATTTACATGTTAAATTTCCCATTAGTATGTGGGCATCTCCTTGAGGTTAGGAAATATTATTGCCCTTCTTTTTTCTACAGTACTTCATTTCTATAGTGTTGGACACATAAACATTTCTTAATAAAGGCATGTTGACTGACTAACTGTTGGTTGGACAAGACATCCAGCATTTATCTGGGTCACAATGTACTTTATTTTCTGGCTATTCCTCTGTCCATTAACCTTAAAGTAATGTTTCATATGAAAGCCACTGGGAGACATCTATGGCCATCTGGTCTGAGTAAATTAATAAGATTTGCAACCAGAATCAACAAGAAAAAATCAGCTTTGTTATTTGATTCACCACATACAAATGGATATTGTATGATCATGCTTTGGTTTCTTTTATAAGTTATGGCTTTAAACCTATCCAGGTCCATTATATTAAAGAGCATGAAGTATTTTCCCAGCTTTCCTAGTAATATATTTGAATACCTTGCAACAACTAGAAAGAGAGAGGTTAGTTTATTAGGGGTTCTCATTAAATTCACAAAATCTCTACTCCTACAAAACTATTGAAGGAATTTCCAGTGTCTATTTTGGCAAAGATTACACAATACGGTGTAATCATTATGATGGATATCTTATTTCACTGTAGTAATAGATTTGTGATCTCATCAGTATGGGCCCTCCTTCTATTGGTGCAGATCATAACTGGTCCACACCATCTCTTTCTGCATGACTCTTGTCTATGCCCTCCCTTAAATCCTCCAAGTGCCTCTCCTATCTTCCCCCCACCCTCAACCAGCTTCAAAGAGTCTAGCCACCTTTCTCTAGTTGGAATCATTTGACACTGCCAGGATGTAGCATGTGCACTGTAAATTGGTTATTATTTTATCTCACTACTTGGTAGGATGTAGCACCAAATGATTATTTCCTTCTTTTATTAACAATTCCATTTGCAAAATAAAAGGAAAAGTGATTTCAGGTTTTGTCTTTGATTGGAACAGTATACCCTGCAGTGAAATATTTACTAAAGGTTTTGGTTTATATATATCTATTTGCACAAATTATAACTGTAGACAAGGTATCCAGAAAAGCTGAGTGGCACAGAATTTTATGTTCCCCTTCATGTATTGGTATATTTGGCAGTGGAAGAAAGAGAGGAGAGAGGGAGAGAGAGAGATAGAGAGAGACATAGAGAGACAGAGAGAGAGACATAGAGAGACAGAGTCATAGACATAGAGAGACAGAGAGGGAGACACAAAGGAGGGGGGAGGGAGGGAGGGGAGGGAGGGAGAGAGAGAGAAAGAGAGAGGGGGAGGGGAGGGGAGGGAAGGAGGGAGGAGGAGGGAGGGGAGAGAGGAGAGAGAGAACCATACTCATTCACTTTCCTTGTCTGAATATGTCCATGCTGCCCATAATCACCATTGATATTATCAGGCATGCTTTGCTTTCAGGTCTAGGCTGGCTGGTGTTTGTTAGGATATGGGAAATTAAATGCATCCTTTTTAATGAAAATGCTATCTTTTGATATGAGAATCTTGACATTTACTTGCAACGTCATTAAAAAAAACCTTTAGAAAATTTTGATAAATTTATAAAGCAATGTTTGAGGTCATCTAAAGGCAGTGAACTAGACACGACAGGCTGAATGTTTTTGGTAATTGTACTCACATCCTCCTACTGAGTGGGAGCCAGCTGTTCCCATCTGGTTATATCAAGACTTCCACTAGGGATGGTATCTATGTGTGATTTAATCAGTGTCTTGAAAGCATTTAGTCATTCTGATTCTAAAGCACTTACTCCTATCAGCTATGCATTTAACACTTCCTATAAAGGGGGACTTGAAAGTTTCAAAAACAGAAGTAATGCTATATTTCCTCTAGCAATTAACATAATTAACATTCCTAAAATTGGCCTTGATTATTTTATATTTATGTTATTCATAAAGCTGTGGTCTAGTAGTTCAGGTAGCACTGGCTCTGGAGTCAGAGGACCTAGGTTCAAAGTCTCCCTCTGATGGTTACTAGCTCTGTAATTTGGGGCAAGCCGCTTACTGTCCTTGGGTGTCCCTTTCTCATTAGCAAATGGGGGATTGGACTAGATGGCTTTGTAGGGCCCTTCCAACTTTAGATATACAAGACTCTGAGGGAAAACATTTCTGTTTTACTTTTTGATTAAAATCATTGCTAATGCCCAGCATCTTGGAATTCATTTGGAAAACCAGATTCCACCTTCATCAGATATTTTTGGTTATGAGTTTGGCCAAAGGTTAGACAGAAAATAAAGAAATACAGAAAATGCCCTTTATGCTTTGCTGTTTATCATTTTTAAAAAAGCCATTGTCATTATTTGCAGTATGGACTCGTGATTTCGCTTCCAGTATGGAAACTCCCTCTATCTATGGGGATTGGCAATTCATTTATAAATTAGAGACTCATATAGTTCTCTGGAGGAAGTGAGAAGCTAAGTGACTTGCCTAGTATCATCTAGCCAGTATGAATCAGAGGAAGGATTTGAATCCAACTGTTCCTGACTTGATGTAAGTATTGGTATCTTCATTTTAAAGTAAAGGGAAACAAGCTCAGAGAGGGGTAACATGATTTTCCTAAGAGAAGATGCATCAGAGTTAAGAATCCAAAGTAGTCCTGACTCCAAGCACAGAGCTCTTTCTACTATGTCACGTAGAAGCATTTTCCAAAATAGTTTTATGGACCAGAAATTTGGGGGCTTTGACTAAGCAACTTTATCTTAACAGCTAGAAAACCATAGGGAACTTTCCTGAGCTGCTTTTATGTGGATACTGAACAAAATACTCCATGACCTTGAGTAGGTCACTTTTCCCTCAGAGGTTCTCAGTTTTCTTAAGGTAAAATAAGGGGCCAGAGCTTATGTGAACTCTCAGATTCCTCTCCCAGCTCTAAAATTCTAAAATCTGTGATCTATGATATAATATCTTCATTTCCATAGAAATAGAAACCGTTTAGAATCTTTGCTCAAACTCGAGTGTGTGCTATAAAGGAGATTTTGTGGGCCAGTTTGAAAATGACAAGGCAGCTGTATTATACAATATTTCATTAAATAGGCTGCATCTAATTTTCCTTATCTTAACACACATCTTTAACTTTAAAGCCAACCAAGTAATGCCTTAGGGAAATAATAATAACTCACATTCCCAGAGCAGCTTTACGGTAACAAAGCTCTTTACCTATGCTATCTTCTTTGATCTTTGCCTCAATCCTATGAAGGAGACAGGGCAGGGATTATTATCTTACTGTTACAGATGAGGGAAATTAGTCCCAGTGAAGATAACTGACTTGCCCAAGGTCACACAGTTTAGTTAATGACTGAGTTGATTTTGCCTCCAAGCCTAGTGCCCATTCCATGCACTGTGTTACCTGGCTCTCTATCATGAATAAATGAAGTGACAAATGAAGAATCTGCATATGGAATCATCAGGGGAATGCTTAAAAGAGAAGGAAAAAAAGGGACAAAATATATGTGAATACTCCTTGCCCCTGGCAGGACTCTGGTGTCACAGCAACATATGGCATAGCTAAAGATTGAATGTGAATGTTCACAGCAGGGAGAAACAATTCAGTCAATCAAAAAGCATTTATACTAATTATCTGCTCTCTGCCAGGTCCTGTATTGGAGCCAATTGGAGAGATACAAAGAAGTATAAGGCATTTATCCTGCCTTCAAGGGACTTACAATCTAGATAAAGGGAAGACATATACACACAAAAGAAGATAATTGACTCTAGAAGGTGTTATATTTTAAATGACAGATGAAGAATCCAGATATGTTCAGAAAGGAGAGAGAGAGACACTCAGAGAGACAGAGACAGAGACCGACAGACACAAACAGGCAGGCAGGCAGACAGACAGGCAGGCAGAGAGAGACAGAAACACAGAGACAGAGATACACACACACATTGAGAAAGAGAGAGAGCTGTGGGGAGGCAGGTAGGGAGGGAGGGAGGGAAATAGAGATTGACTTATCAATCATAGTAAGGCAGGTGGAAATGTAAGATAGATGATCAATAACCTGCTTCCCCAGAATTAACTGTATATTTGACTAATCGTAAATAGATCATTGGAAACTGGGGCCCCAGAAGTTGTGACTTGTCCAAGGTCTCACCAACTGAGGGATAGAACAAGGGTTTGAATCTTTATCTCACAGTACTGAATCTTGTGATCTTTTCTACCATGCCCTACTGCCTCCATAGAATAGCTTTGCTATCTTCAGAGAGTCCTATGTTTCTAAAATGGTCTTGTAATTTATATACAAACAGACGCACTCAATAAAAAAAATGATTTGTTCATTTCTTAGACTTCCTACAGTAGAATTGGGTGAGCATTTTCTTAATAGAGAAGTTTCCTTAGTATTTAAAACTGTTAAGATATTATGTTGTGTTCAGGGATGAGTTACTTGAAAATATCCTGAAAATTATACTTAAGTTTCAGTATGCCCCTACTCTTTAGAACAAATACCTAGTCCTATCAATTATATTTACTCAGACAATTATTTTGTATATTCATCCTCTGTTGGGGTAGAGAAAAATGCACCTTTTGATAGTTTTATTAACAGCATACATCTAAAACATATAGACACATTAAAACACGATCCTATTTAACACCATGTTTGTCAGTCATTTTGTGACTAAGAACGGGTCAATTACAATAGGATGAAGCAGTAATAGGAACAAGCGGTGGTTTATATTCACAATTATCAGAAGTCAAGTTCCAAATTCTTCTTCAGCTTCCTTCGTAAGTGATCTGATCAAATCAAGTGGTACTTTTTCCTCTTTCTCCCTGTTGCCCACAGCCAGACTCACACTGGTGAAGCTCCCTATTACTGTTCTCCATTCTTCCAGAAACACACAAACAAGACACATTGTCCCAAGAAATAACCTGTTACGGCAAACTGCAGGCAAGGTACACAAACAGAACAAAATAATATAAAATTGAATTTTCCCCTTAGAGTGAGACAAGTGTGCCCTGGGGTTATCAGCCTTGTGCAAGCTTCTGTCAGCAAATTTACACAACTTCCTGACTACAATGACTTGTTCTAGAAATATATGAAGATGCAAGATCAGATAGAAATAAGATGACCAGATCACCCATGTCAGATACTTCCTACTGGTGTCTTTTTCTCACATATGCTGACTGCCTGCATGGAGGAGGGCATCAGGTGAAAAATATAATGAATAGGAATATTGAAATAGGAAGTATAAATGTTGTTATTCCCATTTTACAGATGAGGAAACTGAGATTCACTAGGAGTGAAATGGTTTGTACAAACTCACACAGCTAATGAATATCAGAACCAAGATTAAGACATCATTCTCCTAACTAATTCCAATGCTATTTCTGTTACATAGTGATTCTTTAACCAATGTCCGAATTTCTTAATTCCTTCATCTACTCAGTTCTTCATTTCTCAGGTCTTCCTGCCATTCTACCTCAGCTGCACACTGAGATAATCACACCTTTCACTTCCATGTTTACAAATTCTAAAATCCCTTTACCTAATCATAATCTTTCATCATTCCATCCTTTCCTGTACCTTATGATGCCCAACCCTGTTCTTCTTCCTCATGATAACCTCTATTCTCTTTGCCTCTCTAGTTTTGTTTCACCCAAGCCATTGTCTCCTCTAACTTGACCCCTTGGTGAACCAACTCAACTCTCCACTATTCCCTTCTCTTGAATCTCCTAACCTCTTTTTCTATTACTGATCCACCCCCTACTCAGTGAGCTCCAGTGACTCCCTCTTACCTTCAGGATCAAATATAAACTCTTTTATAATATTGAATACTTTTAAAAAATTATTTTTTGTGGGGCAATGAGGGTTAAGTGACTTGCCCAGGGCCACACAGCTAGTAAGTGTCAACTGTCTGAGTCTGGATTTGAACTCAGGTTCTTCTGAATCCAGAGCCAGTGCTTTATCCACTGCACCACTTTATTGCCACATATTGAATACTTTTAATACCTGACCTCTTCCTAGATTTCTAGTCTTCCTATACTTTACTTCCCTCCACATACTCTACAATCTAACTTCACCAGTTTACTTGCTGTTCTTTGATCAGAGCACTCTATCTTATGTTTTTGTGCTTTTATATTGACTATCCTCTATGCCCAGAATGCTCCTTCTCCTCACCTCTGATTTAGATTTCTTACTTTCTTTGAGACTCAATCAAATCCTACTTTCTTACAGGGAGCTTTTCCTGGTCCTCCTAGTAACAAGTGCCTTCCTTTTTCTATTACCTTTCTGTATGTATTCTATTTTGTATTTCTATTTATTTCTATGCCATATTTGTCTTATATATCCCTGTAGTTATTTACATGTTGTCTCCATCATTAGAATGTAAAATCCTTGAGAGCAGCAATCAGTTTTTGCCTTTGTTTGTATCCACAAGTGTTAGCACAAAGCCTGGCACAAACAGCCTTAATAAATGCTTCTTGACTGACTAATGATATGTTTCATAAATAATGTTTGGTGGAAATCAAATTTTCTTTGTTGTTTGGAAAACTTCCAAGTAATTTGAACATGTAGGCAAGCTAGGACTGAATTTCTAGCATTATCAGTGACTTTTGGTCCTCTAAACTTCCTTGGACACATTTATGACTCAGGAGCAGAGACCATGATAGATTAAGTGCCATGTTCTCTAGGGGTACCACTCTCAGTAATGTGCAGAGTAGAAAAGGTTGCTTGGGCTACCAGCACTTGCAAATAACAGTGTTAGCCTTAATTGTCTTTGAAAAGCTGGGATGGATTCTGGAATACAAACTTAACTTTGGTCTGTAATTCAAGTTGTGCCCTTGCTATGGGTGTACATTATAATCCTAGATTCATTTCCTATGCTGGGGTACTCCTTCCCCTGTAAACATTAAAAACGGTGGCACATATGTTATTCTTGCTTTCTACCCTGAACATGGCTGAGGCAGACCTTGCTTTGCACCGTAGATATGTTCCTAGAAAGAATAACATAAATCCAATTTTTGGTCAATCAAATTTCCCTTAAATGAACTAAGGGGGCATACTATGTATAATAGCTTCTGATTGTGTATGGAGACAATAGCACTACAGTTTTTTTAAACATACACTAGCTTTGGAGTCAGTAAACATGGGTGCAAGTCCTTATAGTCCTACTACCTGTGTCATCTTGGCCTAGGTCCTTAAACTTCTTGAATCTCAGTCTCTCCATTTGTAAAATAAGAGAACTGAGCTAGATGGTCTCTGAGGTGTCCTCTATCTCTAGGTCCATTGTCCTTTGGATTATTTTGCAAACGAAATATTAAAATGAGCCAATGATCTTACTGTGAGTATTCCCTCCACCTTTGCAGTCACCCATGCCTTTCTGTGCTCTTCCAGAGATTGTCTTCACAAAACCTACCCAATATTCCAAAGCACTTCTTCTAGGTCAAGTGCATTACCCTTTGCTTTTCTACAAGACCAAATAAATTCCCCCGAATGTATTTAACTTATCTCTTCCTTTCAAGGTCTTCCAAGACTCTAATGAGATGCTGCCTCTCCCGTAAGATCTCCCTTCATCCTTCCAGTCAGAAATGATCCTTCCCTTACTCCCTTGCACATAGCATTTTGTTTGTATTCTTCTTGTTCACTTACTTTCTTGAAATCTCCCCCCCACCTTCTTTTGTACTGGAATTGTGATTTTACTTTTGTATGGAATTCTCAGCGAGGAAATACCCTCAACTAATGCAGATCCAGAACTGCTTTTGAGCTCAGAGAGTTTTCTGAGGCACCAGACTTGCATCTGAATGCACAGACAGTATGTGGTAGAGGTCTTCCTGATGCCCAGGCTAGCTCTCTCTTTATCATGCATGCCACATTGCCTGCTCTTTCTTACATCACAGTTATTTGCATATTTCTCTGTCAGGTGCTAGACTGCCAATTCCTTAAGGAAAAGGACTGTGCCTGCTCTAATGCTGTCATATCCCAAGGACCTCCTTTAACAGAGTGTTTTTCAGCATGTCACTGATTCACCTAACCCCTCCTCCAATACAGATTTCAACCAATCCACATTTGGTTCTTATCTCTGTCCTTCCATGAGTCCTACATAGGGGGTTTCCCACTGGAGACCTTCTTTCAATTTTTAAATTCTGTTTTGGAGATTCCAGGTTAGCCCTTGTTTTCTGATTGTGCATACCCTTGATATTATCTTTTATGCTACTTCTCACGTTTGAGTCCTTAGTAGCTGTATGTTGTAGCCAGCTTACATCCATTGTTTGTCTTTTTTAAAAAGAAAATTTGCTGACACTTTTTGTTGTTACGTCACTGTCTCTTCTGGATGTATGCCCCACCAGGAGGTAACTAAGAAAAAGACTTAAACAAAAACAACCATTTCAATGATTGTGTCTTAAAACGTGTATAACTTTCTGTCCCTCTAGTCTCTGTACTAAAAGGAGAAAGATATCTTTCATTATTTGATCACTGGGATAGAGAGTAGTTCTTAGGGTTCAGAATGCATCTTTCTTTGATTTCACCATGTGTCTTTGCATTGTCCTTTAGGATTCTGGTTCTTTAAACATTACGGTGTTCTGTGATTCAGAGTCACATAAGTGTATTCTGGAGAATGTTGTCGTTGTTGTTGTTGTTGTTGTTTGTCCTTCATTTTTGAAGAACATAACATTGGAGTGAGGTAATGACTTTTACTGAATTGGATTTAAGTGAGGGAGGGCTGCGCAAAGTCACCAACTTCACTCTCCTGCACATCCATCTGGGTCCAGTGGCAAGATATACATCAGGACGACTGGAGTTGGCTTAGATGTTTAAGACAGTTGAGGTTAAGTGACTTGCCCAGGTCACATAGCTAGTAAATGTCTGAAATGAAATTTGAACTCAGGTCCTCTTGACTCCAGGGCCAGTGCTTTATCTACCATACCACCTCACTGCCCCCTATTCTGGAGAAAAGTGATGTCACAAATCTGGGCTTTTTTGGCAAGGAATAGCTTAAAGTCCTTGAAAGTACTATATAGCTTGCTCAGTTCAACAAAGTCCATTCTCTCTGCTCACCAAATTCTGGGCACAGCTTGCCATACATATACATATATTATATAAATATATTAGACATACACATACTAATTGGACAACTCATTGGGCCAAGTATCATCAATATATTTTTTACAATCTGGGCAACGTACGTTATGTGCATAGTAGGCACTTCATGAATATTTATCCAATCACATTTTGTTGTTATTGTAGATTTATTGTTAATATTCTTTCTTTGCTTCAAATGAGTTGTGTATGCATATACACATATGTACATGTGTGTCTATATATGTGTATATATATATAATATGTATATATGCATAAAATACACGACTCCTGTAGAAATTTCTGCTCTATTTTACACACACTTGGATGTTTTATTGTTCATTTTTAGCTATTCACATGTTGACTTAAATGTTCCCCTGAATTTATAACAGTTGGAAATAAGGCAGATGACCCAAATTTAAGAACTTTCTTCAGAGCATGGGATGTTTTCTTTCAGCTAAGCATATACCTGTTGCTTCTGACTATTTTCCTCAAGTCTTGGCTGTCTGATCCCCTCAAGTCCGATAGTCTTTAAAATCCTGCCCTTCTTTGAATGTCTGCACCTTTCTCTGACCACCTTACCCTTTGAGGACTGCACGCTGGGGAAGCTGGTGCTGCAGCCATCTCTCAGCTGATTCCTACCCACCACAGTGCCAGAGCTTTTGGCTGGCCACAGGGCCCTACCCATTCTGTTTCAAAGGCATTTTCTTTCTGTCAGCCTTTCCTGTCTCTCTTTGGGTTGAAGGGAGGGCTCTTGTCTGGGATGTGGTATTTGGCGTTCATAGACTTTGATCATTCTGATATGTCTCCGAGATACAGAACTATTCTTGACAGAAACCCCGCCTTCAGCCGAAGGAAAAAGGCATCTTCTTTCTAGAGACTTCTCCTGTTGTTTTCTCCCAAGAAGCCCTCCAATGCCTCGTAGGGTAGACATTATTTAATCATGCCTTCTGTGTTTTTTATCTAAGGGCATACTAACCAGTATAGACGTTGCTGTGACATAGCATCACAGAGCCAGACAGCAAAAAGAACCCTGTAAAAGAACCCCAGAGTTTGATGTCCAGGGTTTGAATCCTAGCTCTGCCACATACTAGCTAATTGATCTTGGGGAAGTGACTTCTTGTTCATAGGCCTTTGTTTTCTCATCCATAAAATGGGGTATTTTGGAGACACCCCAAAAAGATTATTGTGAATTGTTGAGAAAATAGGTGTCAAAATGCTCAGTAAAATGTAAAATGACACATAAATGGAAATTATTTGTGTCATTGTTATTCATTTCATTCTTCTTATCTCTTTTTTTGATGGAGTTCAGATAGAAACAGGTTTGGGTAAATTAATCATCCTGCTATTCTTTAATATTCAATGGACTGAGGATTATTGCCAACATGGACTGGTTTTTCATAGTTTAATAGTATTATTTTTACTTACATTTATATCGAAGTTTAATATTTGGAAAGCATTAAATAATTGTGTCATAAATGTGATTTTCAAAAGAGTCTGAGGGTGTGGATAATGGTGTCATTTTAGAGATAAGCAAAGTATGGCCCAAGGTCATGCAGGTGACTCGTACCAAAGCTGGGAATCAAACTCAGCTCCAGTGACTTCAAGTTCAGTGTTCTTTCCGTTGTGCCACAACATAATTATTTTGATATTACCCAGAAATTTTATTATAATTATTCTTAGAAAATGGCCTGTTGTCACTGATGAGTTCTGTCTTCAGAGTCTGAGCCCCTATCCTGCTTCCATCTCTTACCAATTAAAGGGCCTTTGACAAGTTTCTCCCCCTCTGTAACGCTCAGTTTTCCTATCTGTAAAATGTGAGGGTTATTCACTAATTTCTCTTCTAGTTCCAAAATTTTTATCTTCCCCTACCTATGAAATTTAATTTATCTGCCATTTTAGCAGGTTGTATTCATTTCAGGCCTATTTTCCTTTCATCTGGGGGTAGTGGGGTGGGAAAATATGATCAAAGTTCAGAAATGGCTTGTTAGAGAATGTATTGGGACAAGAAACCACTATAGTTTAATGGAAAGAATGATGTATTTAGAGTCAGAGATTCAATTTTCAAAATTTAGCCCTGGCACATGTCATCCATATGATCCTGAGTAACTCACTAACCTTCTCTGATTCTTGTTTTACTGTGGGGAAACAAAGGACAGGGTTTGACCACTAAGTTCCCTCTGAGCTATAAATCTAAGCTACAAATCTAAGTGATCTCCAGGCTCTTATCTGATTTAAAGAAACTTGGATTCTAATCCTGGCTCTCTGTGTGCAACTTGGTTCAAGTACCTTCTAAGAGCCTTAGTTTCCCTGTCTCTAAAATGAGGGGATGAGTCTAGATCATAGGGCCATAGAGTTCAGTCATTGAATCCAATGAGGACACTGACACATACAGAAATTAGATGACTTACCCAGATTCACTAGTTGTCTGAGGCAAGATTTTAATCAAAGTATCCTTGATTTGAACTCCATTACCCTTTGGTATCTTATTTGATCCTCACCTATGAAGTAAGCACTACAGGTGTTATTATCCTCATTTCATATGGAGGAGATTGAGTTTACAAGAGGTTAAGTGAGTTGCCCATGGTCTCTTTTGGTGTCCTAGCTCTGAGTTTCTGTGAGATTTTGCTATTCTCATCCTTGTATTGGTCTAAATGGCTCTATTTTTCTGCATCACATTAACCATGGGACTTTGAATTTAGCTTGTCCTGAGAGGGAATTTATGTTTGCTCTGTTTCGTCTTTTCTTCCCTTTGTCAGCCTCTCACTGAATGGATGTAGACAGAGGCCTGCGAAATGGCCTCACTTAAACCTAATACATGGGGAAGAGCCTTCTCTTAATGGAATTGAGCCTGGCATTGCCGAAGAGGTTATTATTGGCATAAAGGATAATCATCTAATCTCAGTCCAGGCAAAAACTACTCTTGGAACTAATGGAAAGCAGAGTGAGCAAGCACTTAGGTTGATGCTGCCATCTCCTACAAACGTGAATGGGCAGATAGATCAGCTGCATACATGTGCATATACTTTAACAAGTAACTCACTATGGTTTAGTGGTTAGAGAACTGTCCTTAGGCTCAGGAAGTCCTGGGTTCAAATTCTGCATCTGACACATACTGGCTGTGTGACTTTGGTCTGGTTACTTAACCTCTCAGTACTCTTAAGATTCTACATTGAAGAGAAGATACTGCCCTGGGTTTTTAGAGGGATGGAGGGTCTAACACTGATAAAATCACAGATCTGATTTAAAAAAAAAGATTCCCAGGTAATTTGCCATTAGGAATGGGCATGGTTAATTTGAGGAAAGTCACCTTGAACGTGACTCAGAGTGAGACTGTTAGGAAATATCTTGGTTGTGCTTTAGAGGACAACCTAGATTCATTACCACCACCACCATCCTCATCCTCTTCATCCTTTATATAATGATCTGTGTTTGGTGAAGCCTATCTCATTTGATGCTCCCAACAACCCTGTAAAGTAGGTCCTGCTATTCTCCTCATTTCACAGATGAAGAAAGTAAAGCAGAGGTTAAGTGACTTTCCTAAGGTCACACAGCTTGTGTCAGAAGCAGGATTTGAATTCAAACCTTCCTGACTCCAGGGCTGGAATTCTTACCCACTGTGTCACCTTGAGCCCTGAACTTGAACTTTGTAGACAAGAGTTGAGTTTCATCTGTGCTGTGTGACCTTGAGTAATATCACCTGTCTGGGGGGGTACTTTCTTCATCTTTAAAATGGGGGCTATAATACTTACAACCACTCACAGGGTTATTAGGTAGAAAGTATTCCATAAACTGCAAACTACTATAGAAATGTGAATTATTATTGTATGTTTTTTTAAAAATAATAAGATTCATCATTATAGATATTTGCAGCATGAATGTGATAATCCCTGCACAGTCTCACAGGCTGACTGTGAAGATGAAATAAGACATAGCCTAGGTAACACTGTATACTGTAAAGTACTCTTTTTCAACATCATCAGTGATGATGGTGACATATTCAAGGGGATAATGAATAATATCAAATAAGATAGATGTAAAGCACTTTGCAAACCCTGAATTACTATGTAAATGTTAACTATTAATGAGAGCACTAATGATAAAAACAATAAGATGATGATGATGATAAGAGATAGGACAGTAACACATTACAGAAGTGGAAGCATGTTTTGGTCAGTCACATAATCAAACAGCAGGTAACCGATCATCGGTTGCCTGTCTGGCAGCCGTTTGCCAGTACTATGAAACTTGGCCCTAGAGGGGCTTAGAATCCTGTTCGTGCACATGAATTCATTAGTAAACAAGACAGCATTAGCTGTAACAGTATAAAATTCCACATAATTCACTGCTAAATGGTATGTTGCAGACCATTAGAGAATAGTGCAGTAGGGACCAAGGGGCTAACTGTGTGTTGCACAACTTATGCAGAAAAGGATTGAGAGGCCAGCTAGGGACAGGCTCCTTCCCTGTGTCTTATATCAGTATTTCTCTGGCCCTGGCTTTTCCTAGTGCCTATTCTTCTGTATTTTGAAGATGGCAAGGGGCAGCTAGATGGCACAGTAGATAGAGCACTGGATCTGGATTCAGGAGGACCCGAGTTCAAATCTGGCCTCAGATACTTAACATTTACTAGCTTTGTGACCCTGGGCAAGTCACTTAACCCCAATCGCCTCGCCAAAAAAAAAAAAAAATGGCAAATGCTCAGTTTGTCCTGTTTATTCTTCTTGTAGGTATTAGTGACTTTTAAAAAAAATTATCTTTTTGTCTAGACTTGAGATTTTTTTCAATATATGGGAATTCCCAGTGTAAAAACCCCCTTCCTCTTATGAAACTTGTCCATGACTATTAGTCTTAGAGGGCTGCCCGAGGAAAAGAGAAATTCAACAATGATTTGCTCTTGGCCTTTATGGGTCAGGGGTAGGATTTGAACCCAGGTCTTCTTGATTCAAAGCCAGCCTGTTTTCCAATTTTCCATGTCATTCATATATATATATATACACACACACACATAGTACATGTATGTATAATATATGTGTGCGTGCATGCATGTATGTATGTATGACATTTTACCTTTGCAGATATGACTCTTCCTCTGCTTCTCCATCACAACTCCTTATCATTTTTCATTAACATTCCTATGCCATGTGGGCCTCTGCCTTACATCAAGCTTGCCTTTTTCCTCAAGGGCACGCAGTCTGCCTTCCCAAGCTCCAGCAACACATTTGTAGGTCAATTGCATGCTGGTCTTCAGTTAGCACCTTTAATTCACCCTAGTTCAATTCAGTTCATCAAATATTTACTGGGCTTCTATTATAGACAAAGACCTGAGCTTAGTGTGCATGTGTTGGAGGGAGGGATTGGGCGGAAGTTTCACGGTTCCTGACCTCAATGAGCTCTCAGTTTAGTTAGGGAGAATATACTATATGCACGTAACTAAAAACCAAGGGCAGTATTTGTCGAGTGCACGGGGAGGTTGCAGACATGGTGCTTTGATTCATGATGGTGATGATGGTGGGACTTCAAGATCTGAGCTTTCCTGCCAGTAGGACCTCATTCTACTTAAGAACATAGCGGCACTCTCTCAATGTCGTAATAAATCATAAGAGCAAATCTTTAGAGCTGGGAGGGTGCCCAGAGATCATCTAGTCCAATCTCCCCATTTAACAGATGAGGTAGTTGAGGCCCAGTAAAGTTAAGTGACTTAATGAAGATCTCTTAGGTAGGAAATGACAGCGATAATGTAAACCCATTTTACATCTCCAAATCCAGAATTCTTTGCACTGTAGCATCTTAACATCCTGGTAATCTTCACGAGTTACTGTGACCTCCCCAAAATTATCCTAATAGCCAGTCTTTAAAGCATGATATTCTCTGAACATTGAATATTAGCATATGCAGAATTTCAAAACCATAATACTGACACATTTTCAGAAAAGGGAAGGAGGTGTTTAATATTCCTTCCACTACATAATGGAGACAGTGAGAATTTGGACTGGAATGGTGAGAGGAGACTTCATGGAAGAGATGATAGGGGACAAAAATCCTATTGTTTGTCCCCCATTGCCCATTCTTTTCTTTTCCTGTCTACCACAGACCTGGCTTCACTGAAGTGCCCTTTGCACGTTATTAGCATGTCTCTCTAAACCTGGGGCTCTTTGCTACTCAGTTTGGCCTTCTGGGAAGGTTGCAGACCTTCTCAGAATTACAGAGTGTTGGGGCTAGATGGGATCTTTGAGCTGATCTAGTCTCATCCCCTCATTTTATAAATGAAGAAACTGAAGGCCAAAGAGAAGTGATTTATCCAGGGTTACACAGTTAGTAAGCGGGAGAGTAGGGATTCATGTCCTAGTGTTCTGACTCTGATTTCAGGGCTGCTCTGATATCACTTGCTGTCTTTCTACACTCCCTGAGTCAGAGCCCACTACTTGTCCTTTCAGTATATTGAAAGCATTTTATTACTGAGTGCTACAGGGAGTCAGGGTGGCTTGAGAGAGCTTTTGTTGAGCCTTTGCCATTTCATCCTTATCAGAATTGCAATCTTGGGAAAAGAAGACCTTAATTTTCCTTGGGTCCCCAACCCCTTATCTTAACTGTTTGAACCTACTTGGATGGATGCTGGACTGGGTGACCTCCCTTTCATTTCTAGGAATCTGGAGCTCTCCCTTACTGTGTGATTTTTGCAACTGAATACTTTATTAATCACAGATAATAACATGGGCAGCTAGGTGGTGCAGTGAATAGAGGGCAGGGCCTGGAGTCAGGAAGACTCATCTTTCTGAGTTCAAATCTGGCCTCATATGCCTACTAGCTATGTGACCCTGTACAAGTAATTTAACCCTGTTTGCCTCAGTTTCCTCATCTGTTAAATGAGCTAGAGAAGGAAATGGCAAAACCATTTCCAGTATCTTTGCTAAGAACACCTTAAGTTGAGGTCACAGAGAGTTGGACACAGCTGAGAAATGACTGAACAACAACAAATAACGTGAACCATTTGTGATATTGGTGATTTATGTGTCTATGGGTAAGTCACAACTTCTCTTATCCTTAGTTTCTTCATATTTAAAATAAGAAAAATGGTTTCACAACTTTCTTTTGTTTTCTTTTGTGAGGCAATTAGGATTAAGTGACTTACCCAGGGTCGTACAGCTAGTAAGTGTCAAGTGTCTGAGGCCACATTTGAACTCAGGTCCTCCTGAATCCAAGGATGGTGCTCTATCCACTGCACCACCTTGCTGCCCCCCTCACAACCTTTCTTAAAAGGGAATTTTTGTGAGATCAAATTAGATATTGTATATAATTCCCATTGAAGACTAAGTAATATATAAATGTCATTTATCATTTTTATGTTTATAATGCTTCTAAGAGAAACATGGTGGAATATGTTGGATGCCAGCTTCAGAGTCAGGAAAACCTGGATTCAGATGCTGCCTCTGACTCTTACGTATGAGTTGCTTGACCCAAGTCATGTCACCTGACCTAGATTTTTTTCTCAGGCACCTCCCTAGAACTTATTTACTAAGTCATAAATGGATTTGAATCTGTATCACTGAGAATTCCTCACACTGAAAAAATCTCAGCTCTTCTCAATTGTGCATGATGCTGCTACTTCAAGCCTAGATCTGGAAGGGGTCTTAAAGATCATCCAGTCTAACCTTCTCTTTTGATAGATGAAGAAAGCAAAGTCCACATAGGTAAGCATCTTACTTCTAGGTGGCACAGTAGACAGAGTGCCAGGCCTCGGGACACCTGAGTTCAAATTTGACCTCAGATACTTATTAGCTGTGTGACCCTGGGCAAGTCATTTAACCCTCATTACCCCACAAAATAATAATAATAACAACAACAACAACAACAACCACCTTCCAGGGTTGTTGTGAGGATCAAATGAGATTATATCTATAGAGCACTCAGCACATTCTAGGACATTCTATTACTATATTTTGTTGCAGTTAAGTAATTTCAGTCATGTCCAACTCTTTGTAATCCTATTTGGGGTTTTCTTGGCAAAGGTCCTGGAATAGTTTGTCATTTCCTTCTCCAGCTCATTTTACAGATGAGGAAAGCAGGGTTAAATGGCTTGTCCAGGGTCACATAGCTAATAGGTGCCAGGCAGGATTTGAACTCAAGTCTTTCTGACTCCAGGCTCAGTGCTATATCCACTGCACCACCTAGCTGCCCCAGGTGCTATATAAATGTATGTTGTTGTTGTTATTATTATTATTAGTCAATGTTATTTGTATATTACTTGGACTTGAACCCAGGTACTCTGACTCCAAGATAAGGACTTTTTCCATGGTACCACACTGTCCCTTTTACATGTATATAATTTATACATGTGGATATTATCTCAGGAATCATATTATGATTTCAGAAGAATCATAATCCCAGCAAATTCAGAGGGTGATGCAGAAGATATAAGGCAACTGTGTACTGCTCTACACATATTTAAAAGGTATCATCTTGTTTCTCCAAGTAGGATATAAGGGCTCTGTGGGGGAAAAGGACTTGTCAAATATTCCTCTAATATCTAGACAAGTACTGGGTATATGAAAGGTGATTAATAAACTTTATGTAGAGTGTCAATTTCTTCTCATAAGTTCCTGGGTGGAAGCCATCATTTTTAGGTTCTCATCATCATGATTATCATCTCCCTTGCTACAAAATGACATTATGCCACCAAGGAAGAATAGATTACATTGAAAATGAAATAATTTAGATGCTTTTAACTGGCCACCCCCAAAGGCTTCCGACTGGTAAAAATTCAATTTTTTTAATATGTTTTTATAAAAATGAAATATCCCCTTTGATGCCTTCTGATTTACTTCTCCATATCTTGGCTTCTGTGCCATTTGTCAGATCTCATGGTTGTGATGGAACAAAAGAGCTAAGTCTTCCCAGGGGGGCATTGATGGTGAGGGTGGTAGCCAAAGGCATAGCTGGGAGAGTGGCTTCATCCACACCAGCCTCATTGTACCTTCTTGTTCAGTATCTTAGTAGCCAGTCAGTTAAATAGTAAGGTTTTAGTTTTTTTCTTCCTATCTTCCTTCCTTCCTGCCTTTCTTCCCTTCCTTCCCTCCCATCCATCCATCCATCCATCCATCCATCCATCCATCCTTCCTTCTTTCCTTCCTTCTTTCCTTCCTTCTTTTCTTCCTTCATTCCTTCCTTCTTTCCTTCCTTCCTTCCTTCCTTCCTTCCTTCCTTCCTTCCTTCCTTCCTTCCTTCCACTCCCTTTGTCCCTCCTTGCTCCATCCCATCCTTCCTGCCTTCCTTCCCTTCCCTCCCTCCCATCTATCCATCCATTCATCCATCCATCCATCCATCCATCCATCCTTCCATCCATCCTTCCATCCATACATCCTTCCTGCCTGCCTTTTTTCCTGCCTTCCTGCCTTACTTCCCCTCCCTCCCTTCCTCCTTGCTCCCTCCCATCCATCCTGCCTTCCTTTGCTTCCCTCCCTCCATCTATCCATTCATCCATCCATCCATCCATCCATCTATCCATCCATCCATCCTTCCTTCCTTCCTTCCTTCCTTCCTTCCTTCCTTCCTTCCTTCCTTCCTTCCTTCCTTCCTTCCTTCCTTCCTTCCTTCCTTCCTTCCTTCCTTCCTGCCTGCCTGCCTGCCTGCCTGCCTGCCTGCCTGCCTGCCTGCCTGCCTGCCTGCCTGCCTGCCTTCCTGTCTTCCTGCCTGCCTTCCCCTTCCTTCCTCCTTCCTCCCTCCAATCCTTCCTTGCTTCCTGCCTTCCTTTCCTTCCTTCCCTCCCTCTCCCTCCCTCCCACACATCCATCCATCCATCCATCCATCCATCCATCCATCCATCCATCCATCCATCCATCCATCCTGCCTGCCTGCCTGCCTGCCTGCCTTCCTGCCTTCCTTCCCCTTCCTTCCTCCTTCCTCCCTCCAATCCTTCCTTGCTTCCTGCCTTCCTTTCCTTCCTTCCCTCCCTCCCCCTCCCTCCCACACATCCATCCATCCATCCATCCATCCATCCATCCATCCATCCATCCATCCATCCATCCATCCATGCATTCATCCTTCCTTCTAGCTCTCTATCTATTGTGCCATCTACGTGTCTCATCTAGTCCAATCTGCTCAGATTACAGTTGGATAAACTGGAGTTCGGAGGAATAAAATTGCTTTTCTAAGTTGACACTTGTCCAAAGGAACTGGTAAAGACAGGATTTGAAGCCAGGTTCTCTGACTGCAAATCTATTACTCTTTCCATAATGCTTTTAGAAGACTTGCAACTTATGTGAAGGAGGAGAAGGGAATGGAATAAACATTTATCTAGTGCCTACTGTATGTCATTGTGCTAAGGTCTTTAGAAATATGAGTACATTTGATCATCTCAACAAATATAAATTGATAAACAATAAGTGCCTACTGTTTGCCAGCCACTGTGCTAAGTGATGCTGTTATCATTACCATTTTGGAATTGGGGAAACTGAGGCAAACAGAACTCAACTGTTTAACTTGTTCAAAGATAAATAGCTAGTAGGTGTTCGAGGTAGGGATTTCAACTCAGATCTTGATGACTCTAGGTCTGGTGCTCTATTCACTGCATTGCCTAGCTGCCAATGGCTGTTGGATTCTCTTCTTGAGTCCTAATAAACTTGCCTTTGGCCAGGGGTTTGAGGAATAGAGTTGGTGCTCAAGGATATGGTCCACTAGAGAACAAGAAAGCTGTAAAACTTGTGAGGCTTTCACAAAGATTCAGGTTCTGAGGATATAGCAGGAGTATTGTTAGGGCATCCTTGCATGAGGAGTTGGTTTATTGATGGGGCAGCCAAAAAAACAAAGGTCCAGTAACAAGAGCATAGTGTTCAGAATGAAAGAGCTGAGAAATCCATTGCAATCCATTTCGAATCAGATTTTGAAGGAAAGAGGAGTTTGTATTTGATCTTTTTGTTCATCCTTCATTTTTGAAGAGGACCAGTGACATATCATGGGTGATTCCTTGACTAGTATGTGAATTGGATTTAAGTGAGGCAGAGCTGCATAAAGTTGTCAATACATTCTTTCTTCCAAAGTCACTGCAATCCAGTGGCAGGAGGTAATAGGGAGCCATTGAAGCTTATTGCACAAGTCAGTGACATTATAGGATCTGTACTTTATGAATATCAATTTGATAGCTATGTGTGGGATGGAGTGAAGAGGTGAGAGGCTGAAGGCAGGGTATCATAACAGGAAATTATAGGGATGCAAGTGAGAGATGATGAGGGTCCAAACTATGGTGGTTGTCATATGCGACAAAAAAAGGAATGGATATGAGAGATATTGTGGAGTTTGATTCATTAAGATGGTACAAAATGAAGAGGTACTCCAAGGTTGTGAACATGGGATCCATAAGAGGACTGAAACATTGACAAGCTATAGGTGAGCCAGGAACTGGGTCAGCCATGTCATATCAAGATTGCTTGGTCTGAAGAAGATAAAATGGGTAGGGCTTGGGGAGGGGCTGACCAAAAAAAAAATGACTGGCTTCAGGTGACAGAAGTTTTATATATTTATATACACACACATACATACCATACACACACAAACACACACGCATATATATATACACATATATACATATGTATATATATATATATATATATATGGGAATTGAATTTATTCTGAGTTGCCCAAAGAGAGATCTTGTTATAGGGTCACATTTTGACAGAGTATAAGAAAAAAAATTCCTAACAATAGGAACTATTTAATAGTGGAATTGACTTTCTCATCCTTGCCATTGGAGGTGTTCAAGTGAAGATTAGAATGGTCACTTGTGTGGGTTCTTGTAGAAGAATTCTTCCAATGGTTAGAGGGTTGTGCTAGATGACATGTGGGATCCCTTCTGATGCTTAGATACTGTTAATCACTCATTCAAAGACTTTTGTCATGAGGCAGTATCAAGATGTGAATTGACTGAGCAGCTAGGTGGCACAATGAATAAAGCACTGGCCCTGGATTCAGTAGAACCTGAGTTCAAATCCGGCCTCAGACACTCAACACTTAATAGCTGTGTGACCCTGGGCAAGTCACCTTACCCTTATTGCCCTGGAAAAAAAAGAAAAGAAAAAGATGTAAATTGACTAAGGCTGTCAGGTAGCTGTTTATCCCAGTCTGAGACAAATCCACAAGCAGATGTGCCATTGATCAATACCAGGGGTTGGCAAACTTCAGGCTGCAAGGCCCATTATTTGTTGTATGACCCAGAAGCTAAGAACGGTTTCTAGCCTTATGGAGCTAGTGCTAGGCTCTTACATTTTCATTCATTTCTTTGGAAGAGAATGTAAGATGACGACTGTCACCTCTTAGCCAGCCCAAGACTGTCTCTGATGGGGCCACAGAAAAACATGTAAGAGGAGAATCCATGATTGTCCTTAATCTTTTTAGGAAAAAGCTCAAAACCTTTCTTGAAGAAACAGAATGTTTAAACTAAAGAAGAGAAGATGGCCACAGGGACTAAGGGGGATGAGGTAGAACATGGGAAGGGGTGAGGGGGTAGGGGAGTGGGGGGGAGGGAGAAGGTGTCATCACTGTACTCAAGTATTTGAAAGGCTCTCATATGGAGGAAGGATCACTCTGGATCTATTTGGCCCCAGAAATCAGAACCAGGAGCAGTGGGTGAAAGACGCCAAGAGTATAGTTTGGACTTGATATCAGTAAAAACTTCCTACCAATTAAATTCATCTCAAAATATAATGGACTGCCACAAGATGTAGTGGGTTTTGCTCCACGAGGCCTCAGGCAGAGGCCAATTGACCAGTTGTTGGGCATGTTGAAAGTAGGATTCCTTTCAGCTACGTATTAGACTAGTTGGTCACCAAGATCCTTTTTGACTCTCCAAATTCTGCCTTTCTCTGACTGTGGTTTACAGAAGTAATTCAGTGTGAGTCTAGTGTCTATCTCAACAGTTAGAAAAGCAATTTATTTTTATGCTGTGTCACTTTTTGGCACAACCTGTTCCAAAACCCAATCACACCCATTAGCTCATCTTATTTTTATATCCTCAACTCATATGTATCTGAGAGATAATGTGAAAGTGACCTTTGTGTCAGGCTCACCTCAGGATTCCAGTTCCTGAAGAACCACAACTCATGGAGCCTGAGGTGCTATCTAAAATGGAACCTATTGAATGCTGTAGAAGGGGGTAGCAAGGGTAATTTGTATGAAAAAGAGCAAGGGAACAGATGGTATTGGTGCTCTTTTGCCATCATTTATCAACAGGCAGGTTATCAACTTCATTTCTTTTTTAGACTTGGATTTTTTCAGGTCTCTGCTTAGAGTAGAAACATTTTGAGTGCCACATTAAAAAAAAAAAAAAAAAACCTTTTACTTCTATGTAAGCCTGCTGTGCTCCTTGACCTTGTCAGGATAGTTGAAACCAGTGGGAGAAGTAGAACAGAATAGGTTTCTCTTTTTGGAAGCATCCCAGAAATCTTCCAAACAGGTCATTTCCTTTCAGTCTTTCCCCATCTAATATGTCTGGTATAGGTCACTCAATTCATCTTCTTAATCCTTCTAGCCATACAACCATAGGTAAATCACTTAACCTTTCTGAGTTTCATTTTTTTTGAGTTTCATTTTTCTCATCAGTAAAGTAGCCATTCTAATACCTGCTCTGCATACCTTATGGTGAGGAAAGAATCATGCAAATCTCAAAGTGCTTTACCTTTTGCATTATTATTAGTATCATTTATCATCCTTACTAGGACTAGTGATGGGGGTGGCTCTCTGGGGTGAAAGAAGGCTAGGCAGAGCTATATGGGGAGAAATTTAGGTGATAATAAAAGAAAAGATGAATAAAATTTCATTTTTAAAAAGCAGCGTCAAATAATAATGATATTGATAATAATAGCTTGTTCAGTCATTTTTCAATTGCGTCTGACTTTTTGTGACCCTGTTTGGGGATTTCTTGGCAGAGAAATTGGATTGATTTGCCATTTCCTTCTCCAGCTCATTTTACAGATGAGGAAACTGAGGCAAATAGGGTAACGTGACTTGCCCAAGATCACAGAGCTAGTGAGTATATGAAGCCAGATTTGAACTCAGGAAGATGAGTCTGCCTGACTCTACTCCCTGAACTTTATCCACTGCATCATCTAATAATGACTGCCTTAATAATAACTAGCATTTATGTAGTACTTTACAAATATTGTCTCATTTGATCCTTATAACTATGGGAAATAAGTCTTACTGGTATCCATATTTTTCCTAGGATAAAGGAACTAGAGTTGGAAAAACATTATATGCCATCAAATTCAACACCTTCATTTTATAGAAAAAGAGACAGAGGTGTACAGAGGTTAAGTGACTTGCTCAGGGTCTCACAGCTATTACGCATCTGAGGCCAATTTTGAACTTGGGTCTTCTTGGCTCTGGAGTCAGGCCCTGCCCCTATCCATTAGGTCATCTGAAGACAGCTGGGTAGCACAGTGGACTTGAGTTTTGGACTTGGAGCTAAGAAGACATGAGTTTCAATATTTGAGGAAAACTTCAGGGAAAACTGGAAGAAAGTATGGCAGAAACTAGGCATAGACCAACAGCTTTATACCTTATACTTAAATAAGGTCAAAATGGGTACATCATTTAAACATAAAAGGTGATACCATAGATAAATTAGGAGAGGAAGGAATAGTTTACCTCTCAGATCTTTGGAAAGAACAATTTACTACCACATAAGAGATAGAGAATATTATGAAATGCCAAATGGAAGATTTTGATTACATTAAATTAAAAAGTTTTTGTACAAACAGAAGCATTGCATCCAAAATTAGAAGGGAGGCAGAAAACTGGGAAACAATTTTTGTAGCCAGGACGTCATTTCTAAAATATATTGGGAACTAAATCAAATTTATAAGAATCCAAGTCATTTGCCAATTGAGAAATGGTCAAAGGATATGAACAGGCAGTTTTCTGATGAAGAAATCAAAGCTATCTATTGCCATATGAAAAAATGCTCTAAATCACTATTGATTAGAGAAATGTAAATTAAAACAACTCTGACATACCACCTGACACCCATCAGATTGGCTAATTATTTTCCTTTAAAAAGGAAAATAATAAATATTGGAGAAACTGTGGAAAAATTGAAACACTAATGCATTGTTGGTGGAGATCTGAACTGATTCAACCATTCTGGAGAGCAATTTGAAACTATGCCCAAAGGGCTATAAAGCTGTGCATACCCTTTTACCAAGCAATACCACTATTAGGTCTTTTTTCTGAAAGAGATCATAAAAAAGGGTAAAGGACCCACATGTACAAAAATATTTATAGCTGCTCTCTTTGTGGTGGCAAGGAATTGGAAATTGAGGGGATGCCCATCAATTGGGGAATGGCTGAGCAAGTTGTGGTATATGAATGTAATGGAATACTATTGTGCTCTAAGAAATGATGAACAGGTGGATTTCAGAGAAACCTGGAAGGACTTACATGAACTGATGCTGAGTGAGATGAGCGGAACCAGGAGAGCACTGTACATAGTATCAGCAACATTGTGTGTTGATCAACTGTGATAGACTTGACTCTTCTCAGCAATAAAACGGTCCAAGATAGTTCCAAAGGACTCATGATGGAAAATGCTCTCCAAATCCAGAAAAAAACAAACTATGGAATCTAGATGCAGATTGAACCATACTATTTCTATTTTTTTGCTTTTCTTTTTTGAGGTTTTCCTTTTTGCTCCGATTCTTCTTTCACAACATGACTAATGCAGAAATATGTTTAATGTGATGATTGTACATATATAACCTATATCAGATTGCTTGCTGTCTTGGGGAGGGGAAATAGAGGGGGGAAGGGACAAAACTTGAAACTAGAAATCTTATAAAAACAAATGTTGAAAACTATCTCTACATGTAACTGGAAAATAATAAAATACTTTTATGAAAAAAAGAAAAGAAAAAAGAAGACGAGTTTAAACCCTGTCTTAGTTACTTGCTGTGTGACCATCAGAAAGTCACTTAACCTTGCTAAGCCTCAGTGTCCTCTGTAAAATGAAAGAATTGGACTTTATGGCTTCTAATGCACCTTCCAGCCCTTGATGCATTATCCTGTGAAGTGTATGGTATGGAAAAGGACATGGACAGGCTCAGTCATCAGAGTAAGGAATAGTGGATAGCCTGAGTATTATTGTACCAGCATTCTCTCTGCCTCCACATTATCCTCCCACCTTTCTTGTTTCTCTGGCTCCTTGCTGGTTTACCATAATATCATGCTTTCTGCATGTGGGTATCTCCAAGTCTATTTGTGAGACCCTTTCTTCTTCTAATTCTCTCTCCTTTTTTTGGTGGCCTCTTTGATCCTCATAAATTTAACTGTATTCTGTTTACAGATGATGCCCGGATCTATATAAGCAGCCTTGGTCTCTGGCTTGGGACTCAGTCCTGCATCACCACATGCATTTTTGAAATTTCAAACTGGATATCCTAGACAAATCTCAAACTCAAAATGTGTAAAAATCACTTTTTTCCCAAAACCCTCTTTGTCTTCCAAACTTGCCTATTTCTTTCAAAGAAACTGTTGTATTTCAGGTGCCCAAGTTTTTAAACTTGGCATCTGCACTTCTCCACACTCCATATAGGCAATCATTTGCCAAATCTTGCTGTTGCTCCTTCCCTAACATCTCTCAAAGCCAAACCTTTCTCTTTGCTCACACAGCTGTCCCCTAGGTTCAGGCTCTCATGACTTCTCACCTAGAGTATTGCAATTAACTCCTTGCTGGTTTTCCTGCCTCAAGTCTCTCCTCACTGCAGACTGTTTTCCATTTGGTTACCAAGTCATCTGCCATGAGCACAGATCTGATCACCTCACTCCCCTACTCACTTATCTCTACTGCTTCACTGTTTCCTGAAGACTAAAACTAAAATTCCCATTTCAATTTGAAAGAACTTCATAATTTAGTCATTACCCACCTGTCTTTTCAGTCTTGATATTTTCCTTCTCTTTCTAACACCGTAACATTCAGCCAAACTGGCTTCTGTATCCCTCCCACGTGGGACTTCTCTTATCTCCATGCCTTTGCACTGACTGTCCCAGCTGCAGGAATGCCCTCCCTCTTCACTGCTTTCATGTACACGTTCTCCCTTTCTCCCTTTAGTGCACAGCTCAGGCTTCACTTTCTTCCTGATCCTCTAACAACTAGTGCCTTCCCTCACAAGATGCCTTTTATTTAACTTTGTATTTGTATATGTTTGTATTTGCATAGATTAATATTTATTCACTTTTATATATGTATGTTTGTGTATACATGTGTATATAAATACGTGTGCTCTCCCCCTTTCAGCCTTAGAATGTAAGCCCTTAAGAGAATGAATCTCTTCCATTTTTGTCTTGGTAGCCCCAGCACATGGCACAATGAGTGCCTGATGCATAGTAGGCATTTAATAAATGTTTGTTTATTGATTGAATGATTACCCATCACAATCTGGCTCAGCAAGCATTTATTAAATACTTACTATTTGCAGTGGATTAGGGATTCAATCCAAAAGGAGAGCACCTGGCTATTAGGAGCTTACATTATATTTGAGGTTACAACATGTTATAGGGAGAGGGTGAGGGACTCATCCTATGATTTCATTGGTGTAGGGGGCTCCCAATGAGGAAACTCCTACCAATATAGTTTGGCACCTTCTCTGAAACTTAGAGTTGTAGGGAAATTAAATGACTTGCCCAAGATCATATTACCAGTGAGTTTGTCAGAAACAAGACTTGAATGTGGATCTTCCTATTTTTGAGGTCACTTCTCTACCTATTACACCATGGATGTCCATATTTATGTAAATCACCATAAGGTATTTGTGTAAAGAATATTGCAGTAAGAATTAGGGAGCTCATGGAAAACTTCATAATGAAGTTGGCATCCTGAGTGGAGCACTGAAAGAAGAAAAGGATTTTGAGAGGTGATGATAAGGACAGAATGTTTGCCAGATGGTAGAGTAGCTCAGAAGTGGGGGATAAAGTACCAAGTTTGGGGGAGTGCTGGAAGAGTGGTTTGACTGAATGGTACAGGTTAGTTATAAAGAGGAATAATAGAAAATAAGACTGGAAGCTGACTGGGAGCTAGATTGTAGAGGTTCTTCAATGACAGGCTGAGGAGTTTGTATTTCATTTTAGGAGTGATGGGCAACCACTGAAATTTTGAGCAAGAGAGTGATCTAGTGGGCTTTGATTTTAGTAATCAGTAATTATCAGTAATTTGGAGAATAAATTGGAGAGGAAAGAAGCCACCATTAGTGTCCTGGCCTCCTCCCCATCACATACTCTGCCTACGAGTGGAGCTGATTCACTTGTTGTCCTATCACACATCCTACACTTTTCCATCTCTGTGTCTCTGCTCATACTATATCCTGTATCCTTGCCTCTGTATTTGCCTTTTGGATTCCCACTCCTTCTTTGAGGCCCTGCTCAAATGCCAATGTCTCCAAGGAGCTTTCCCTGCTTCTTTACATATTTTGAACTCACGGGGCTTCTGTATACCTTTCTTCTGCATTTGCCTTACTCAGCTGCACACCGTAGTGCTTTGCATCCATTTCTTTTCTCCCTTGCTAGACTGGGACCTCCCTGAGTTCAAGAATACAACCTTGCTTATTACTACGTTTCCCCTAGTGCCAAGCAGAGGACATTATCCATAACTGGTACCCTATTTGAATCTGAATGCTGGATGAATTATTATTGTCAGTGGTAATGATTAGAGCCAATGATTCCACAGTGCATTCTATTTTGTCATTGCCTTTTCTCATTGCAACCCCCTGAAATAATAATAATCTAGCACAGATAGACAGAGCTTTAAAGTTTGCAAAGCATTTTTCAATGATCGCATTTTATTCTCACAACCACCCTGGGAAGTAAGTGCTATTATTACCCCCCATTGTACAGATGGAGAAACTGAGGCAGACCGATTAGGTGACTTGCCCAGGGTCACATGGCTTGTAAAAGTCTATGGTGGGGGCAGCTAGGTGGCGCAGTGGATAAGGCACTAGCCTTGGATTCAGGAGGACCTGAGTTCAAACTCAGCGTCAGACACTTACTAGCTGTGTGACCCTCGACAAGTCACTTAAAACCCCATTGCCCTAAAAAAAAAGTCTATGGTAAGATTTGAACCTCTGGTCTTTTTGACTCTGAGTCCAGTCTCCATCTACTGTAACACCTGGCTGTCGCGATGCATATAATAGTTTTATGGTTGAAAGAATTTCCCAACAGTTAAAGCTTTCTAATAGCCAAATGGCCCACCTCAAGAGACAGTGAGCTAGTCAAAAAGCACTTGTTAAGTGCTCACTGTTTGTCAGGTATGAGTTCCCGATCACTGGAGGTCTTTAGGCAAAGGTTGTGTGAGTCCTTCTCAGGAAGGTGTTTCAGTTATGGAGAAGAATAGTCTCTGGGAGTTTTTCTTGCTCTGTAATTCTATGGTTCTAGGCTAAAGATTGCCACTTCCATTTTACAAATGAAGAAACTGTGACTTAGCAATGGGAAGGGATTTTCCAACAGTCCTATAGTGAAATTATATATTTTACAAAGGATAGGGAGTACTGGGGTTGGGGTCAGAAGATGAGATTAAGTTCCATTCTACTCATTTATTTGCTGTGTAATTCAGGACAGGTTACTTCACCACTGACCCTCAGTTTCCTCATCTATAAGATGTGCAAATTAATGCTTATCCTTCCCCCATAGGATTGATGTCAAGATAAAATTGTGTAGGAGCATAATGTGAGCAATAATTTAAAAATATTTTTCCCTCTTTTTTTTTTCCTGGGGACAATCCTTAAACACTTACTCAGCCCTTAAAAATACTTGCATGGTGCCAGGAAGAGAGAAACACAGTGTAGAATGTCTTTGGGATCACTAGATAAGGTAGTCTGAGTCCTGGTTTTGGAGCCAAGAGGACTGGGTCTCCTATAAATCACTCCCCTCTTTGGGCTTCAGGGTCCCCATTGATAAGATGGGTGGGTTTTACTAGCTGCATGCCCAAAGTCCCTTCTTATCTGAGAACCAATGAACATAATCCTAGCTGTTTTCATCTCCAATGCAGATCAGGCTGTTCTGAGACATAATTGACTGTAGTAAAAAAAATGGGCATTCTAAGAAGTACGAGTCTCTTGACTAGACTGCTGTGTAGGAAATGAATGGAATTTGCCCCTTCCTAATTAAATCTACCTTTGGCAAGAGGTAATATGCCCAGCCTACCTTAGAGCTCTTGCAGGGGTATCAGCAAACCCCATTGCCCTTTCAAATCCTCTTCAGGAGATTTCTTCTTTAATTGCTTCTTGTTTCTGTTTCCTCATGTGGGAGATTTAGAGTTTGTAGCTCTTGCTAATGACAGGGCTACTAAAAAAGATCATCTATTTTTGTATTTGAGCTTCAGAGAAAGGAATAAAAATAATCATCATGAGAGTTTTTTTTTTTTTTTAGGAATATAAAATCAATTCCATTTCACAACATTCTCACCCTCCCTGTCTTTCTTGGAAGGAGTTCTTTTTTGTTTCTTTTAATGATAGGAATGATGATTTACTCAATAATGATGATTAGGATAATCTCTCCCTCCCATTTTCAAGGGAGACACAGTATAGTGTAGTGTATTGAGAGGTGGCCTCGAGCCTAGAAGAACTGAGTTTATGTCCCGACTCTGAAAGATAATGGTCCAGGGAGGTAGCTGGGTACTAGAGAGGCTAGACTTGGAGTCAGGTAGACCTGAGTATAAAACTTGCCTCAGACACTAAGGCTGTTTTTGTGTGTGTATGTTGTATGGGTACAGGCATGTATGTTTGTGTGAATATAGACAAGTCATATAACCTCTCTCAGCCTCAGTTTCCACATATTAAAAACAAAGGGGTTGAATTCAGTTGCCTCCAAGATGTCTTCGTGCTTAAATCTATGAACCCATGGTTCTGTAAACTTGAACAGGCCATTTTAGCTCAGAGCATGAAGTAACTCACTAAGACTGCAAACTGTAGGAAATATTCTAATTCAAAGATTCTTAAACTGTGGGCCACAACCCTCTATGGGCTTGTGTAATAATGTGGGGGTTGTGAAAAATTTGTAACTCTATGCCTCAGGACAGCTGGATCTGCATTGGAGATGAGAACAGCTAGGACTGTGTTCATTGGTTCACAGATAAGAAGGGACTTCGGGCATGCAGCTCTTAAACCCACCCATTTTATCAATGAGGACCCTGAGGCCCAACAGTAAAAGGTTATGTAGACCTATTTTTTATTCCTATATATCTGGGATGGCATAAAAATTTCTTGGGTGAAAAGGGGTCATGAGTGGAAAAAGTTTAACAAGCCATGTCTAATCTTCAAGGGTAGTAGAAGCTTCTTCTTTTCTTTCTTTCTTTCTTTTTTTTTTTTGCATGGCAATGAGGGTTAAGTGACTTGCCCAGGGTCACACAGCTAGTAAGTGTCAAGTGTCTGAGGCCGGATTTGAACTCAGGTGCTCCTGAATCCAGGGCTGGTGCTTTATCCACTGCGCCACCTAGCCGCCCCCAACAAATAGTGTTTTTAAGGGAAAAAAAAAGAGGAAAAAATCAGCATGATTAATCAATACACCAAAAAGTTTGAAAACATGTGAATGTGCATGCCAGTTATGGATGTTTCTAATGTTCTATATAATACACTTTTAAAATCAATATTGAGGGGCAGCTAGATGGTGCAGTGGATAGAGCACTGGCCCTGGAGTCAGGAGTACCTGAGTTCAAATCCAGCCTCAGACACTTAACACGTACTAGCTGTGTGACCCTGGGCAAGTCACCCCAATTGCCTCACTAAAAAGAAATTAATTAATTAATTAAATAAAATAAAAATAAATAAACAAATAAAATAAAATAAAAATAAATAAATAAATAAAATCAATATTGATCACTAGGAAGTTCAGAAAGCCTAGACCTAACAACGGCAAGCCCCAAAGGAATGGTTCTATTGAATAAGTTTGGAACATTCACTATAGTCTTAGACAAAAGTCTTCTTACTGCCCAGAAACCACTGAGCCTTAAAAAAGGAAGTCATAGTTGATGTTCTCCAGTAACAAGCCTAGAACCCAGGCTTTCTCACACCTTGCCCTGTCTGTGCTATCAGTTCCTCTGTGGACACACCAAGGTTTGCAAGCCTGGGAACACGTCCTGTCTTGTCTCTGCTTGAATTAAGGGAGCAGAGTGGATAATCCAGTGAGATGTTTACCTGGCTACTGGAACGGAAGAGAAACTTGCCTAGGAATGCACCAACCGGAGAAGAATGGAATGACTGAGCCCCACACCTTGCCAGCTTCATCTTTGCAGGGACCCCATACCTGTTTCTTTTAAGGTGAATACATTTGTGTTCATGAATACAGATGAGTGGGCAGACGATGAGTTTCAGGGAGGGGCTCCTCAGAGGAGCCTGCAGCCTTCTAGTAGCCATTAGAATTACAACTGCGGATGCAGCTGATGTTCTTTCTCTCTCCAGAAGCCTTATATTGATTGCAAGAAGATAGCTGGAGTGAGAGAGTTCAAAATGAATTCTGAAAGGCAGACAGCCTGTTGGCTTCAGCAAGGTGCTAATGAGTTCCCCAGCTGGCTTAGACTTGACCTGGGTGTTCCGAGCAAAAGAGCTAGTGCTTGTATTTTGAGAGACGCCCATGAAGGCGATGAGGTTGATTAATTCAGTGCTGGAGTTCCTGGGCTGATTTCTTGCCCCAAATCTTTTGTTTCTTTTTCCCTTAATCTCCAGAAAACAAAGCAAAGAACCATCCCTGGCCTGGGAATTGTTTTAATCTATTTGCTCTTTGGAATGAGCCTCTTTTTGTAGGATAAAATTTGTTGGCCTCACCTAAAATAATATCATTCAGCTCACATTCAAAGTGCTCTTCCTGCTCTCCCTCTTCCCCAATATTAATTCTTCTGTGGCCAGACTGCTTTTATGTAGTGGCAGATTCACCCTGTTTCAGGGAAAATATGAGGCTAGATAAATCAGAGAGAGGGGCAGGGTAAACACAACCATGATTTACCCTTAGAAAGAAAATATGCACAAGGAACATCAGCTTAAATTCTGTGGCCCCTGGCAGGATGTTCAGAAAGGACAGTCTTACCTATTCTGACCCACTGGCAAAGCCAGGCCAGAGTAGAAAGGGTTAAGTTGGCTGCCCACTGCTACTGAGACAATGGGGGGGGCATCTAGGTCTGGGAGGAATGAGATGAACTGTGAGCCCTCTGGCTAAACAAGGTGGATCACTGAGGTTAATACCAAGTCCCAGCAGGGTCAAATGGGCTAGCTATTGTCTTTTCTAAGAGCTGCCTAGGAGGCAGCTAGGTGGCAGCTATGTGGTGCAGTGGATAAAGCACCAGCCCTGGATTTAGGAGGACCTGAGTTCAAATCCGGGATCAGACACTTGACACTTACTAGCTGTGTGACCCTGGGCAAATCACTTAACCCTCATTGCCCTGCAAAAACAAAACAAAACAAAGATCTTGTAGAAAGAATTTTCTAGTTGAGACCTGCCTAAGTGCAGAGGATTGTCAGGGGAATCAAGCTATGAGATCTGAAGGTCCAAGAAGAGGGAAGGTGAACCTGAGGATCTAAGAAGATCTGAACTTTAGGCCATGGTGGGTCAGAGCAATGCTAGCTAGGCAAGATGCTTGTGAAGAGACAGTGTGGTAGAGTATAGAGTACAGGATTCCGAGTCAGGAATATCCGGGTTCAAACCCTGCCTGAGGCCCTTCCAGTCTGTGTGTCCCTGGGCAAGTCACTTTATGTCTCTGGGCCTTAGGTTTCTCATCTGTAAGATGAGTGGGGAGGACTCAGATGACTCCTGAAGTTCCTTCCAGGTCTGAATCTATGATCCTAAAAATCTCTGATCTATTATTTCTCCTAATGCTAGGGGCTTATGATTATAATATTATAGATGGAATAGACCACCCTCCCCTGTCACCCTGCTGAAAGTTTTGAGTCTTTCATTTTTTTTTAATTCTTTTTTTTTTTTTTTTTGGTGAGGCAATTGGGGTTAAGTGACTTGCCCAGAGTCACACAGCTAGTAAGTGTCAAGGGTCTGAGGCTGGATTTGAACTCAGGTCCTTCTGAATCCAGGGCCAGTGCTCTATCCACTGTGTCACCTAGCTGCCCCGAGTCTTTTATTTTTAAAAAGTTTTTATTGATGCTTTTATTTGTATATCAGCCATTTTTGGATATTATTTGATTTCATTTCCTTATTGAGACGGGAGAAGAACAGCTGACCCAAATTAACCAACACAGTGACTGCATCATACACAATATATAACACTTCTCACCCATTGTCCCCTACCTCTGACAGCAAGGAAAAAGTTTAAGCCTGTGTAGTCCATAGCCCACCAAGCCTTTTCCCACAAGGGCCTCTGGTTCTGAGATCATACATAGCTGAAAATTTCATTGGGGACAGGATGACACCAAAGAGGGTTGTTAAGCACACAAACACACTTTCTCCCTCCCCCTCCCACTCTCCCCATCCCCCTCCCTCCCCCTCCTCTCCCTCCCCCTTTCCCTCTCCTCTTCTCTCTCCTCTCCCTTCTTCCCTCCCTTTTCATCTCTCTTCCTCCTCTTCTTCTCTCTCTCTCTCTGCCTCCCTCCCTCCCCCTCCTCTCTTTTAACCTCCAGTTCTCTGGCTAAAGTTTCCCTCATGTCCAGGGTCTTCAGAACATGTGGCTACTGGAGTGTCTTCCAGCAAAGGTATTCTGTATGATAGAAATTTCAGATAGAGATCACCATGGAAAACACTGAAGATTCAAAAGAACTCAGAGCTGCCTGCACAGAAACAGAGACAACATAGACCTTCTGCAATAGCCCATTATACTCCCCCTTTTCTTCCCCTCTCAAAAGTAAAGGCTCTTTGTGGGCCGGCTGAACTGATATTTCACATTCACCTGAAATCCTTGACCTCCCAGGTCAGGATCTCCTGACCAACCAGCCAGGGGATGGCTCTGACTTCCTTGAACTCTTTCTTTAGTTCCAAGCTGTATGCTCCTCTTGGTAGTGATGGTTTTCATCTCTGCTCAGCAATCTTTCCTTTGATCCCCTGGTATCTGAATTAGGGAACTCTCCACCTAGAAGCTTGAGAAATCCACTTCTCTAGATGACTAGTTGCTGGGTTGTGCTCACGGAAGAAAACACCAAAGCAGAAGACAGCTTGTAGGGATTCAGACTCACCTACCTGGTCAAGGATATGTACCTTCTCCTGAGAGGCCGCAGCTGCCATTGCTACTTAGGTGGAGCTATACCTTCCCCCGCCCCTCTCCTTGCTTGAAAGACCAAGGGAGAGAGAGTGCTGGCAAAATATGGCAGGGAAGGGACACAGAAGCTAGATGGAGTCTTTTTTCCCACTTCTCTCCACGACCCCAGAATTGTTGATTCCTTCTCACCTTCTATACGACCCTTAATTGTGTTGGACTCATGAGAACCAATCAGGAATTTCTGCGTCATTCTAGCAAAACACATGTCCTTCAGCCAGTGGGCAGAGCGAGTAGTTTGCTGTGTTCGGTGCTCCCCTTTCTGACATGGTCCCTCCATCATCTCGTTGCTTGGACTGAAGGGACTCTTGATCCCCCCAGCCCAGTGCTGGTCAAGCCCTCTGCTGTGTATATAAAGAATGTTGCAAACTTCATAGTAGCATGCGAGTAACAGTTATAGTATGAACAGTGCTAATAGTTGGCATTTATGTAGCACTTTAAAGTTTGAAAAGCACTTCATATGTTAACTCAGTATCTCCAAGTGGTACAATCAAAACGAGGTTATTGTTACTGACCAGGAAAATCAGGGAAGCCTTCTTGGAGGAGGTGGCATTTGAGTTTGCCTTTAAAAGATGGAAAAGCGGCAGCTAGGTGGCACAGTGGATAGAGCACCAGCCCTGGATTCAGAAGGACCTGAGTTCAAATTCAGCCTCAGACACTTGACACTTACTTAGCTGTGTGACCTTGGGCAAGTCACTTAACCCTCATAGCCCCTCCAAAAACAAACATACAAACAAACAAAAAAAAATGGAAAAGATGTCATCAGACTAAGAAGCAGAGTGTTTTAAGCATTTGGGAACAGTGTAAACAAAAGCAGCCAAGAGATGAGGGGGTCAGCCCTGTTCTGGGAGTCAAAGTGGTTTGGCTTGTTGGAGCACAGAGCACATGGAGAAGAATGAGGAGAGATAAGGCTAGAGAGGCAGAATGGCATCCCACTGGGGAAAGCCTTAAGTGTCAGGCAAAATGTTTGGAACCTGACTCAGTAGCTAACAGAGAGCTGCTGAAGATTGCTCTGTGTGTGTGGGATGGGGGTGGGGGCTGGGGATGATTGGATTAACATGTAAAGAAGATGAGTGACAGTCTGTAAAGGCAAGAGCTTACAGAATGCTATGGTATAGGAACTATTGAGGGTCCTCGGACCTTCTCTTGCTCGAGTCCCTGCAGCAACAGGTTCTCTTGGGGGTGGGAGGAGGAGGGAGTGGCCAAGGCAATGAGGAAAGAGCAAGGAAGCCCCAAGGGTGTCATGAGGATGCAGGAAGGGAGAAGGTGTGTGACTGATCATTTGCAATTAGCTTCTCTCCTTGAGCAAAGCCTTACTGCCTTGGAGCTTGTTAACAGAGTTGGTGATTTCTCTGACCAGTGGACACCCGGACTCCCTAAATTCCGAGGATTTGTCTGGCAACCAGAAATGCTGCAGCACCCTCAGCAGACTGATTGGTACTGCTCCCTAGCTGCTTGATCGTTAAGATTCGGAGCGCATTTAGCACAGGGAGGAATTGCAGTAATGACAAGTGGATCCTTCCATAACCTCCACTTAATTGGATGAAGTGACAGCCCCAGCAAAGACTCAAATAAAATTTGGCACAATTAGACACTGCTGAAAGGCTGGGGCCAGAGCCGGATGCTGAAATCCCCTGTCTCCTGGATATAATGAATGCTGGGTCCCAAGCGTTAAGGTAGGGGCTGTGTACCCAGCAACGCACAGAAGGGGGCTTATCACTACACCCCTGAAAGAGCCTTCTCTTTCCTCTGGCGTGCCTCTGTCATCAACCTTCTGTTTCGGGCCTAGCAGCCATGAAAGGTAATATTAAGAAGACCTTGTGTTTCCATAATGATGGGAGGTTTACAAAGCATTTTCCCAATAAAGAGTATTCATCATCATCAATAATCAACAAGCATTTATTAAATGCAAGCTTTGTGCCAGACACAGATTCTAGGAATATAACAGCAATAATAACAATAATAATGGTGATAATAATAATTATATTGTCGTGTCTGGTACAAGAGTTGTGCCGAGGATGCTGTCAGCGAGTCTGCAGAGGATGAGCTTACAGCTTAATACTTTGATTCAGCTACCAAGAGCCATTATTTAACCACCTGTGTTAAGTCCAGGGAACATTAAATACTACACGTTAAAGACTACAATGAACCTTACTGGGAGTTGTGAGGAAACGGTGTCATGTTAGGATGCAGAGGAACCGAGAGCCTCTATGTCCACCTTAGTAAAGCTCTAAACATCCACCAGAAAGAGTAATGATTAAGAAGAAAAAACAGAATCAACTTTTGCCCATTCATCAAATCCCAAACTGCACATACAGTTGCTAGAATCAAGCGAAAGCACAAAGTGGAAACAGGCTAATGTAGGTGGGAGGGAGTGAAGAATAGAAGCTGCTAGGTAGCTCAGGGATGGAGTGCCAGGCCTGAGTTCAAATGTGACCTCAGACACTTAAGAGCTGTGTGACCCTGGGCAAGTCACTTAAACTCTATCTGCCTCTGTTTCCTCTTCTGTAAAATGAGAACAAAAATAGCACCTTCCTCCCAAGTTTGTTGTGAGGATCAGATGAGATATTTATAAAGCTCTTAACACAATTCCTGGCACATAGCACTGTATACTTGTTCGCTATGATGATGATGTAGCTAGAGACAAAGCCAGAACAATGGCTATTCCCCAGGCAAACCAGGAGGCTCCATCTGTGATGGGAAACAGGATCAGAGTAAGTCAAGTCAGCAAACACTTGTAAATCACTTACTATGTGCCTGACACTGCTAAGTTTTAAAAATACAGATATAAGTTGAAAGAAAGTCCCTGCCCTCAAGGAGCTTAAATTCTTTTTTTTTCTCTCTCTTTTTTTTTTAAATTTTACATATAAGGTATTTTATTTTTTCCATTACATGTAAAGATAGTTCTCAACTTTTGTTTATACAAGCTTTACAATTTCAGATTTTTCTCCCTCCCTCCCCCCTCCCCTAGACAGCAGGTAATCTGATATAGGTTATATCTATATATCTATATATCTATATACATATACATATATATATCTATATACACACACATATATATACACATAATAGCATTTATCCAATTTCTGCATTAGTCCTGTTATAAGAGAAAAAAATCAGAGCAATGATGAAAAACCTCAAAATAGGAGCTTAAATAAGAATGATAGCTCATAAAAAGGAACTCAAAATTGGGGGTGAAGAAAATATGGCAACCGGTGCTTGGGCATTGTAGAGAGAATCTCAGAGAGTCAGGAATATATGCTGGAGAACAATGGCTGGCCTGGGCCACTTTCTTATAATCGAGGTTCTGGAAGGAACCAGTCAATCAGAAAGAGATGTCACAGAGGTGAAAGGCACTTACAGTATGTGAAGTTCAGGGGAGTAAGCTTTTGGTGTGAAAAGGTTTCTGGGCCTTGTAGAGAAAGTCTGGGATAGTCAGGGGTTCAGCTTGGAGTCCTATATGAGGGATAGCACCAACAGCCCTATAAGAGGCAGGCCACTACCACCCAATAAAAGGTGACTGAGGGGCCAAACTTTTTTTTTTTTATTGTTGGTCACTCTTTTCAGTCATGTCCAACTATTTGTGACCCCATTTGGGACTTTCTTGGCAAAGATGCTAGAGTAGTTCAGCATTTCCTTCTCCCCCTCATGTTACAGATGAAGAGAGTGAGGCAAATAGGGTTAAGTGACTTGCCCAGGGTGACACAGCTAGTAAGTATCTGAGGCCAAATTTGAACTCGGGTCTTCCTGACCCTAGGCCTTGTGCTTTATTACTGTGCCACCCAGGTCCACAACAGGCCAAAATTAGGGCCATCCAATACTCAGTATGATGATGGGGCCACCTAGGGGTCCCATTTGTCATAGATGACAGGTCTAGAATCGCATCCAGGCAACCCATAGCTGATCTAGCAACCAGATAACCTGTGCTTATCCCAGAACTGGGGGAGCCTTGGACTGAAACCATAGCAGGAGACAAGGTTGGACCATTCCTGCAGAAGATGAAATATGGTCTTAATCACTGAATATTGGAGTGGAGTTTGACCCAAGCACAAGCTCCAAATCCAAAAATTGAAGGTAGAAATATAGGTAATACAAAAAATACTTTGGACTGAGAGAAACTCAAGGGAGTAAACCTAGAAAAAGAGGGTAATTCCATAAGAAGTCCAAGTAGACCCTCTGGAAAAAATGTCCTAGTCACAAGGACTATAGGAATGACTGGAAGAAATGAAATGGGACACAGAATGGAATAGCTTAAGAGGAAAAATGACAAAGAGAATCAATCCTTTGAAACAGTGATAAAACTTGTTCAAAAATTGATCTCCCTGAAAACTAAAATGGGTCAAACAGATGATAACTTCATAAGACAAAGAGAAATCTTAAAAACTAAATCAAAAGACTGAAAAAAAACCAAAAAAGTAAGGTTGTTGTCAAAATAATAGTGTATGATAATTGTCAAAAGCAAAAATAGGCCAAAGAAAGAAAATCTCAGAATTATCACTTCCTGAAAATAATGACCACCCAAAGCCTTCTGACCTGGTTCAAGAAACCATAAATGAAAATTGTGCTATTCTCTTCGAACCAGAGGAGAAAACAACAATAGATTGAATCTGTTGCTGTTTGAAAGAAACTCCAAATTGAAAACTCCCAGTAACATCATAGCCAAAATCCAGAGCTTCCAGGTCAAAGAAAAGTGAACTCTATTGAACAAGTTGAAAAAAAAGTAATACTCTAATGTGGTGATATTTGTAAAGTTCTTAGCACAGTGTGTGGTGCCTAGAAGATGCTAAATAAAGACTAGCTATTTTATAATACCATACTAGTAATAACGATAGCCAGACTATAGGACTTAGAGGTCTTCAGAGTACTTTATTTTTTATCTCACTTGAGCTTCTCAGCAATCTCATGTGGCACATACAACAGGCATTTTTAGCTATAGGGAAACTGATGTCTTTGCCACATGAATAGGGCAGGAATTATAATCCCAAGTCAGTTGATAGGGAAACTGAGACTCAAAAACATTAAGTGAATTGCTCAAGGTCATACAGTGATTGAGTTGCTGAACCAGGTTTCAAGCCGAGGCTCTCTGATTCCAAATATGGTTCTTCTAAAAGCTGCACATGGACACACACACACACACACACACACACACACACAAGTAATTTTCAACTATCTGATTTTATATTATTTGTGCCACTGTGGGTTATTGCTGATGCTTTTTCTCAACAAGACCTCTCTTTTCAGTATCTGGAGCCTCAAGTTTTCCATTTGTACTTCCCAGCCATCCACCATGAAGCAGCACAGCTAGACACAATGTCCTGATAGTGCTGACTTCCTTTTTTTCTGCTGGCTTCTCTGTTTCAGCTGGCCACACAACAGGAGCTTGGGAAGCCTGTTCTCATTTAGTGATGTTCACCTCCAATGAAGGAGTTATTCAGCTTGGTAGAAAGCAAAGTTTCCTCAGTGCTCCAGCTGTCCTAAAGTGTGAGGGGCTACCTTGGGAGGTCATTGGTTCTTCATTACTTTAGTAATGAAGTCTTTACACAGACATTGAATGAATCCACTTGTTGGAAAGATGATATAGATGTCACTGGATCCTCTCTGAGATCCCTTCTAACTCTGAGACTAAGATTCTAGGAAACCAAGCAGTGATGCACCCATAACTTGTTTACAGTAGCATTGCCTTAGACTACACTGGTTGGTAACAGTGGTCCTTTTTGGAGGTTAGACCCATGTGAGCTGCATATCCTGACAGCCAGCCTGCTGACATGGCTCAGCTGTTTCTCTCTTCCATCTATTGAGGTGTCCAGACAGAGACAAATTCCTGATGTAGTTAGGTCAGTGCCTCTGGATTGTTTTGCTGCATTCTTTCTGTGTTCCTGTGCTGCAAACTTTCTCTTTCTTTGTTTCTTTTCCCCTTCCTTCTGTCTTTCCTTCCTTTCTTTCCTTTCCTTCCTTCCTTTTGCTTTTTCTATTTCTCTCTCCCCCTCCCTCCTTCCCTCTTTACTTTCATCCTTTCCTTCCTCTTTTTCTTTTTTGATTCTTTCTTTTTTTTCTCTTTCCCTTTTTTCTCTCCCTTCCTTCCTTTCTCCCTCTCTTCTTTCCTTCCTCTCTCTTCTTCTTCCCCCCTCATTTCCTCCCTTCCTTTTTCCATTTCTTCCTTTTCCAATCTGTAGTCAATGTTTTGAGCACATCTTTCAGCCCTGCTTAGAAATCTTTTTGTATGTTTCTGCAAACTTCCAAACCTTCAGAGTCAGAATGCTCTATGTTGGCTCCTACCAGATAGTGCTGAATGAGGGTTTCTATATACTGGGTTCATAGCACTCTGCCCTCTAAAGTCTGGCTTGGATGGGTGGACTTACTCTTAGCCCTTGGCACTGAAGATAAACTATAGATGCTGCAGTTGAACTAACTCTAGGTTAAACTTGAATGGACAATTCAATATGTGCATCCTCCCAATGCCTTCATCTTTTGCTTTTATTATTCCCATTGGCTGTGCAGTGGAGGAGAACTTTGGTGATGGGTCCATTGTTTCTCAACAGCCCCAGGGAAATGGTGGAGGGGTAAGAGGAGGTTGAAATCTTAGTCTCCTTCCTTCCTTCCTTCCTTCTAAGGAACTCCGATATGCTAAATGAGGCAGGCACCCTGAGGTCTGCAGAAAGTGGAAACAGAAAGTTTTTGCAATTAGTATCCAGTCCTTTCCCATTCCCTCTCTCTCCCCCATGTGGCTGTCACTGTCCTCTCCTTTAGCTCACAGCCTGAAACTTCACTACAAAGAATGAGGATGTGTAAGTGACATAAAAATGGCAGAAAGAGCTTAGGTTGTGTCTCCTTGGATCCAATAACTCTGTCTTAGTGTGCACTTTACAGGCCCATGGTCGCCTGGAGCTAAGACTGAATTGCAGAGTGCTGGGGAACGGGCAGAGTGCTGGGTGCACAGCAGGATGCAGACGAAAATTAGCCTGAAAAGGCCTGCCTTGTTTGTTTTCCCTAATTTCTGCTCTGCCTTTTTATTTTTCCTCTTGATTACAACCAGCACAGAGAAAAGTTTCTAAATCTTTTATTCCCCCCTTTTGCATCTGCTGTTTTGAATACCATCACTGAGACACCCCTGGTAGTCTCAGAGGATCAGCTTGAAAAGCAGCCGGAGCTTTTTTTTTAGTGAAGGGTGGAAGTGCAGCTTCACCAAACCCACTTTCATCCTGCCTCCAAGTGAGCTTGCTTGCTCAGTGGATTCCTGTGATAATGTATTTTTTTAAGAGAAATGTCAGCTCACCCACACTGCAGATGGTCCACTTCTTGATCTTTCTTCAAGAGCAGTAAACACAGACAAGCAGACTCATTGTCTAAATCAGCATTTTGACATCATCCGCAGAAAATCCTCAGTAGGGGTGGCCGGTGCGTTGGGCAGGAAGACAGGAAATGTAGGCTCCAAGTTCTTACTCCACCAAAACTTACTCTATGATCCTAAGCAAGTGTCTTCTCCTGCCTGTGCTTTAGTGGCCTCATCTGTCAGAAGACGGAGTTGTTTGACCTAGATGTCTTATAAAATTCTCTAATTCTTCATGGCTTTTCCCTTGTTGAGTTCCTCCCAGAATCTCCATTTTGAGGAAGGTGCCAGACCAGCTGTCCTCCATTCCTCTCCTGCCCTTGCTTCTGACTTTCCAGACTTCATCACTATTTCCCCTCACCACTTGAGGCTTATATTGGCCTCTTTTCAAATTCTTCCTGCCCTCCAGGGCCAAACAGGACACATTCTACACAACAACTCTTCAAATGCTTGAAGGCTGCTCTCATGATCTGCCCTTCCCACCTTAGTCTTCTCTTCTCCAAACTAACCATCACCAGTTATTGCAACAATTATTCATATGACAAAGACTCAAGACCCTTTGCCATCTTTGTTGCCCTCCTTTGAACAATTTTCAACTTATCAATATCCTTCTTAACCTGCCATGTGCAGAACTGAACATAGCATTCCAAAAAGGTCTAATGAGAGAAGAGTACACAGGGATTCCTATCATTTTTTTTTCCTGGAAACTATGTCTCTCTTAATATAGCCCAAGATTGCATTAGTGTTTTGGGCTACCACAGTACACTGCTGACTCATGTCGAGGATGTGGCCCACAAAAAACACCTATTTCTTTTCAGACAAAATACTATCTGGTTATGCCTCCCCCTTTTTCCACTTGTGGAGGTAACTTTTTGGACTCCAATGTAAGACTTTATTTTTATCCTCACTCAATTTCCTCTTACTAGATTCAAGGCAGTGTTCTCACTGTTAAGATCTAACTATCATCTAGGGTCATCCCAAATCTAATCTATGCCTTCATCTAAGTCATCACTGTCTTTATCTAGTCAATAGTACAAGGCCAAGCATAAATCTCTAGAATATTCCACTAGAGGCCTCCTGTCAAGGTGACATGGAGCTGTGAATGCCTACTCCTTTGAGTCTGACCATTCATCCCCTTTGAAATCCATTTAATTGCATGGCCTTGTCCACATCTTCCATCTTTTCCACAAGAATAGCATGAGACAATTTATCAAATGCTTTGATAAAAAATCCATATAAACTGGATCTTCAGCATTTCTATGATATATGTTTAGTAGCTCGGTTCTTGATAAAGCTTTGCTGTCTTTTTAACAGTAGCATTCTCTTTCCTCCTCACTTTTATTTTAAAAGAAATTTTTATTGATTTAAAAAATCTTTATATTACCTACTTTTCCCAAAAGATCTTTCTCCTTTCCCCTTGCCAGAGATCCACAACCTTTCTTTTTTTTTTTAAAAAATGGTATCTATTTAATTTTCTTTTTAAAGTATAGATGCATGGGGGCGGCTAGGTGGCGCAGTGGATAAAGCACCGGCCCTGGATTCAGGAGTACCTGAGTTCAAATCTGGCCTCAGACACTTAACACTTACTAGCCGTGTGACCCTGGGCAAGTCACTTAACCCCAATTGCCTCACAAAAAATAATAAAAAAAAAGTATAGATGCATGTTGGTCATTTGATTCTACCCCATAATCATTGAACCTCACATGCAGAGATACAAAGTGGGGATCCCTATGTCAGTGGGTTAAGGTACAGAAGCTAGAGTGCCTTGGACCTGAGTTCAAATCTGACCTCAGGTACTTACTAGCTATGTGACCCAGGGCAAGGCACTTAAGCACTGTTTGCCTCAGTTTCCTCAAGTGTAAAATGGGGATAATGCCTACCCTGGAAGGTTGTTATGAGGATGAAATGAGACAATACTTGTAAAAAGTGTTTAGCATAGTACCTGGAACATAGTAGGCACTTGATAAATGCTCATTTCCTTCCATTCCCCTCAGTCCTTCATCTGCTTCTCTTTTCAGATGTTAGTAACAATCTCGTTCATGATCCATTTTATCATTTACCTTGGGAATAAAAGTTAGATCAGATAACGGTCCATGGGGGGGGTATTCCCTTCCCATTTTTGAAAATTGGGACACTTAACCTTTGCCTGCTTGTGGTGCCTATCCAGTTCTCGATGAGCTTTATTTTTCAAATGTCATTCATTGTAGCACAAGAATCAGAACTGCCACTTCTTCCCAAATCCAAGAATATAGTTGGTGAGTGGAAGAGTATCATAGAGACAGGTTTCAGTTCAATGTAAGGAAAACAAACAAACAACCTTCCTAATAATGAGAAAAATCTATTGCCTCAGGAAAGAGTGGAAAGAGGACTCTGTTTGAAATAAGGAGATCTAGCTTTGCTATTATGTGGTTTTTGTATCTGTCAAGGGATAGGCTCTCTGAACCTAAATGATTTTTTTTTAATCTGTAAAATGGAAATAACAGAATTTCTACTTCATAGAAGTAAGTCTGTTGTGGATAAAGTGATTTGTAACCTTAAAAATGCTCCAGAAATATGTGAGTTGTGCCCTCTAACTGGAGGATTTCAAGTGGAAGACAGATGAACACTTGTCAGGGATATTGTAGAGCAGAAGACTGCTCATTTACAGGGTGGATTAGATGACCTTTTAAGTCTGAGATTCTGCCATCTCTGAGTTGTCCCTTTCCTAACCCCATCCAATTGTTTTCCTAGTTTCACAAATTCTATCTCAGATTTATTTTGCCTCTACCTCATGCTTTTTATCCCCACCATCACTACCATAGTCATTTTTGTCATCTCTTCTCACTTGGACTATTTTAATAATCTTCTAGTTGGATGCCTATAGCTGAACTTTCCTATACGTGGTGCCAGATTAATGGTCTTAAAATACAACTCTGGTCATATCAACTCCCCTGCTCAAAAATTTTCAGCAGCTCGCTATTACTTAGCAGCTAATAAAGTCCAAACTCCTATGTGTTCTAGTCTTCCATCCTCATTTGTCTATTGTTAGTTTGCATTGAAGTGAGCCTTTGTTTCCTAACTGTTCTTTTCCCCCTGTTTTCCCCCCTTGAATGTCAGCCTTAGTGGTGCAAACTTTTTCAAATTGTGTGTTTGTGAAAAAGACCCAATCATGATTCTGATTTGGGGTAAAGAACCATCAGAAGCAGAACTCCGGGAATGGAAATATAATTTTGCTACAGTTATTCTCAAAATACTCTTCTTCATTTGATATGAAAAAAATGGAAACCCAGAGAAGGTCGATGATGACGATGATGTCTATAGTACTTTAAGCTTTAGGTACTATAATTATCCCCATATTATACATGAAGAAACTGAGACTAAAAGAGGTTAAGGTACTCCTAGAGTCAATCAGCTGAGGTAAGATTTGAACTCAGGCCTTTCTCTGTCCAAGTCCACTGGTCTTTCCACTATGCCACCTGAGAGCCCACTGTCTTAAAAAAGAATGTTCCTCTGTCTCACTGGAGTTTGTAAAGTGGCCCCACGTGGGTGACAGGCTGTTTTGTTGTCCCTATCTCCTGGTTACTTTGCTTGTTTAATTATCATTCATATGAACTTCCTAGGATATTCTGTGAAATCTCTGATTCCATGACATAGAATTCCTAAGTCAGAACTTTTGTGTTTACCCATCAAGATTGTGCACAGGATTATCAGAAGATATGTAGCAATGTGAAGTTCTTATGAATGTGTCACATTTGTGATGGGAATCTAAGCAGGCTGAAGCATACTCCTATATCATAATTCATGTGTTAAGGAAATATTATATAATATTCTAAAGGATACGTGTGACTCAAAATGGAAGCAGGGGGGTAAGAAATTGATCATCGTCTTGGTGTTACACTGGAAACCACAAAATGCACACACACACACACACACATATACATATATATATATATAAATATTTAAAATTTTTATTTTATTTTAAATTTAAGAAATGAAACAAACATATATATTTTACTAATATCTTCTGTTTTATATCACTTTCATTCCTGAAGATAGCTCTCTCTTCTTTCCTACCCAGAGAACAATCCCTTGTGATAACAAATAAAAGAGAAAGAGGGAAAAAGAACAGTTTAGCAAAACTAACCATCATCTCAACTGAACCTGACAGGATACACAGTGTTCCCCATAATCCTTCACTTTTGCAAAAAAAAGGGAGGGAGACTAAAGGGGGGAGGAAGAAACAGAGGCAGACCCCCAGGATATCAAGTAGATGCTTAAAGAATGAGAAATTCTCATGGATTGTGCCCCCTCTGTACTGGTGGAGAGAGTACCTACATTGATGAGATCACATATCCTTTGAAGAATTGATGTATTATTGTGAATTTCATCCCTAGATCCTAGCAGTCTCTTGTGCTTTGCTTGTTGGACAGTACCCCCTTTGTGGCTAATCAGTCAGATCAGCCTCCGAGCATTTATTGAATGCCTACTTTGTTGGTCCATAGTACAATCTTTTGGGACTTGGGAGAGAGCTAGCTAAAGATCACTCTTATTTTTCTTATAGCTTAGGGTAGTTTTCCTTCCTAAAAGCATGATTGTTCAAGTAGCTCTGTTGGGGGTGGGGGTATGTAAAGTGAGGTGGAAAGGCTTTGAAGTTTTTTCCTGCTTAAGTAATCCTCTTGAGACCTGTATCCAAAACCTCAGCAGAAATAAGGAACCACTAAAGCTGCTTTTTGTCTCAGTTCCCCACCCTTCCAGGGCCCCCAAAACACATTTGTGATAGCTCTTAGCATAATTGCTAACAGCAACAAAAAGAATTTAACAAATTCACTTGGGAAACATTTATTAAGCATTTATCAAGCCAGGACCTATGGTGGGCACTATGGGGTATTTGGAAATGATTGTGGCCTGGTCCCCTACCCGCAAGAGCTTTTCTTTCTGCCTACCTCACAGTAATGCTTTAAGGAAGGCATTTGCAAACTTTCAGCCCTACAGAAATGTGAGCTATTAATAGAACGGGAGGAACGCAGCAGGTACCAGACTGTGGAATAAAGTGGAACATGACAAGTGTGTAAGGAAGGTAGGGAGAAAATGCTTTGGGAGTTTTAGTATAATAATAATAGCTGCCATTTGTATAGTACTTCAAGTTTTGAAAAACACTTTATGTACATTTTTTTTTATTTGAGCCATTGCAAAAACCTGATGAAGTAGGTCCACCAAGTAGGAACAGCCCTATTGTATAGATGAAGAAAATGTGGCTGAGATGAGGTAAGTCACTTGTTCCTAGGTCACATGGTACTGTCAGAAGCAGGCATCAAATCCAGGCCTACTGCCATCCAGCCTTCTCTCCACTACTGCATGCTTGCTTCTCCTATGAGAAAATTGAAATCAAAACAGAAGGAAACAAAAGCAAACACTAAATTTGGAGCCAGAAGACTTGGGTTTGAATTATACCATTGCTGCTTACTGCCTGTGTGAGCTGGAATAAGTCAGTGACTCTCTTCTCAATTGCCTTATTTGTAGAAAGAGAGTTGGAGAAGGCAATTCATAAGACTCCTTCCAAATCTAAATTTCCCGAGGCCCTAGAAGGACTACATCCACAGAGATCTGTCTAGGCTTAAGGATAAGGAGGAGAATACTGGAAGAGGCAGCCTCTAGTATTGAGTTGAACCTTGCAGAGTGTCAATATTCACAGAAAGTGGACAGAAAAGAAGAAATGGAAGATGGGAAAATTGGAGAGGTGGAACAAATTACATTTTTGGACCCTGAATTGACACAGATTACTCTGTGTGTGCATGGGTATGTATATGCAGTCGTGTTTGATAGCTAGGGGCAGATAGTTGGTAGCAGTGGATAGACTGGTGGGCCTGGAGTCGGGAAGACTTATCTTTGTGAGTTCACATTTGGCCCCAGATACTTACTATCTGTGTGACCCTGGACAAGCCACTTAACTCTGTTTGCCTCAGTTTCCTAATCTGTAAAATGACCTGGAGAAGGAAATGGCAAACTACTCTAGCATCTTTGCCAGGAAAACCCCAAATGGGGTCACAAAGATTTGGGCAAGACTGAAACATCTGAACTAAAAAAAAGTGACTCAGCCATCACCCTGTTTCTCAATATCCCTTTCCCTCCTTCCCTCTGCTATTAGGATCTCATTGGTGAAATCTCAAGACCCATTGCCTGTCATTAAAGGCCATCACCACAACCTTGCTCCTTAAGAAAGATTTTGGCCATGAGAGACTGTTCCAGAGCACAGTAAATGGAAAAGAATTGATCTTTCAGCATAATACCTTGGAATCTCTCGTGGGGAAATACTCTAAATTAAGAAGCATGTTTTGTGGCTTAGCTTTAAATGGAAAATAAGCACTTCTTTCTACAAGGAAGCCAGTGAGGGGGTTAAGGAGGGGGTGGCAGGACCTTCTGAAGTGTGTTTGGGGAGCTTTGAGGAAACAAAAGAGCCATTCACTGAGAGGCTCCAGGTTAGGGAATCAAGCAGGTGAAGCAAGTGGGCAGGAATGGGGGCAACTAGCAGGCAGGGAAGGGGTCACAGCTTGCTGGCCTCCCTGAGGAGGGCCTGGTGCTGGGAATGAGTTCTTTGCAGAACAGTTTGGAATTGGAATCTCAGCTGCCAGGGAGCAGTTTTTGGCCTATATGCTGTTATTTCTGCACCACCCACTGAGTCTCAAGAGATGGAATAAGAAAACTGTGGGTGAACCGTCACCCAGCTCTGCAGCATCTACAGGGGGCCTTGGCAGCTGCTGGGGCATTGAAGGAGCTGCTCATCCCTCCCTGGCAGCCTATGAATGCCTCATTTGGGGGCTATTGCTGTGACCCACAGCTTTCTTGCTTGTGTTTTCCACCAGGGCTGATTGTGTGGAGTATTGAAAACCAAGAGCAAGCCAACTGAAATGTGACAGTAATGGCAAGAGCAACAACCTGAAAATCCCTCAGCCCTCTCCTGTCCTACATTTCTAGACTTTGCCTTCCAACCATTCACCTTTTACTTCATTTCAACAAAACCAGTGATGAAATGTAGAACTCTGTGCTGAGCACCACAGATACAAAGATAGGGCTAGCCCAGGGCCTGCTCTCAAGGCATTTGTAATTTCATATGTTGGCAAAGGGAAAGGACAAGTACAAGAATTACTGTGATACACGGAAAGCGAGATAAAGGAAAAGGAAAGACCTGGGCTTTCATGGATCATGGGCATAGACCTGCAAAGACCCTTAGAGGCCATCTGGTATAACCCCTTCATTTTACAAAAGAGGAAACTGAGATCCATGAAAGCTAGATGATTTGCCCAAGGTCTCATAGGGAATAAATGCAGAGGCAGGATTTGAACCCAGGTTCTCTGACTCTAAATCCATTTATCTTTGCAACTGTACACTTCTGGTTAATATCTAAGGAGGTGATAGCTATTCTTCCTGCTTTCATTAAAAGTTATCTACTCTTAGCATCTAAAATCACTTCCTGCTTAGCCTCTCAACATCACTGCAGGCTCCAATAGGTGAGGGCCACTAAGAGAGAGATCAGAAGGCAATGCTGATATTGAAGAGTCAGGGGAATGAACACACTAGCCTTAATACCTCCCAGCTACAAAGATTGGAGGCCTTCTTTCCACATGGACATGACTCTTGCTGTTGGGTGCCAGTTTCAGAGGTGCCAGTATGTGCTATCTGATGTAAGTATTGTGATCTGTCATTTCAGTGATCAGGGTACTTCTTCCCGTGGGTGCAGATGGTAATTCATCCATACCTTCTCATCCTGACATGTGGGGCTCTTCCCTATATTCTTCCATTATACATAAGGGATCTACTCCAAATGCTGGGGGAGGGGACCTTAATTTAGATCTCTGGACATGGCATAGATACTTTGGTGGCAGAGAGGGGCACCATATTGTCCCTTTCATTACATAAAAAATTAGAATTTCAGAATAAGCTTTTATCTTAAGTGTAAATGGGCAATTACATCTATGATTTTTGGCTCCGTACTTCAGTTCTTATGTAAGGACAGGCAAAAGACAAATAGTCCACCCTGTCTCAGACTTCATAGGCATATGACAAACTAACAGATTAAGAAGTCTCTTTTCCTTTCCTTGAAACACAACAAACTGTGCCTAAGGCCATTGACTGACTGCTTATGAACACAATATAACTATGTGTTTTCTTTATACTATATAAGCACCTGTGGGAAATAGCTCATATTGAAAAGCCCATTTGCCCCAGAAAGAAACACTTCTCTACATGTCAACTGAGGCTTCTCCCTGTCTTGGCTTGTTATGACATGAAATAAAACTTTTAAAAGCGAATTTTCTTGCCATGACAATGCTGATGGAGTCATCTTCTATTACATGAAAACATCACTTGTAAGCCCTCCATAACAACCAAGGTGTAATGTAGGTTGGAGGGAGAAGATGGGCCAACCAATGATCTACCACCATTGCCTATAATGGTGTCATATTACTGGGTCCTGCCACAGCCCCAAGTCCTTACTGGGAAGAAGGAGAAAGCAGACTATGTGTTGTTTGGGACGAGTAGCCTTCTTTCCTCTGTGATTCTTTCTCATTGCTCTCCCCCATTATCCCCTGTGTCCAGGATTTTGAGGAGGAATAGAATGCTAAAATGGCTGCCCAAGCCCTTTAGTGTTTAACATGAGCATCTGCCTTTATCACACCATCTTGCTACCATCACCTCTGTTCTGATTACTTGAGGACCCCTGTCTTGTGACTAAAATACTCCTAGTTCCTTCTCCCCTCCGTCCTTTTGATTTAATGTCAACATCTGTTGAGGTGACTCTACTACATTGTCATCCCTATCCACTTTGGTCCTACCTTTCCATGGTCCCTGTTATCCTCTTCTTTGTCTTTCTACCAAGCCCTTGGAAACCCATACTCTATCACTGACAAACTCCCTTTCATTCTAATTCATATCCATTCATCCTCTGTCTGTGTTTTGCCCATGAAATCCTAGCCTTCTTAAGAAGAACTCTCTCCAAGGCTAATGTGTACTTTTGTTATTGTATAGTGGAACAAGAAAAGGCATTGGCTTACTTTTTTGCTCTCAACTTTTCAGTAGTGTTAAAGTTTTCCCTCCATATACACACATATACCTTTCTGTTTATCTATCATCCTTTCCATATCCTTATCAATCATTCTCCTTTCTGAAGGGGTTTATTACTTGCCTTGCAGTTTTCCTCTCTATACCACCCTCTGCCTTTCTACTTGTGAATTATACCATAATTAATATTGGTATACCTTCAGACACCCTGGTCATTGACCTCTCAAATTGCCGTAATCTACATTTCTGTTACATGGTGGGATTACACCTTAAATTTTACCATAACCCCAAACTTTGCCAATTCTATGATCCTGAACTCTGAAATCCTCCTCTTTGATTATAATAATTTCTCTCTCCCTCACTCCCCTTCTCCGTTATAGCCTTACTTTATTCTCTCTTCAGCTTGATATGCAGTTAACAAACTTTTATGAACATTTCTGTATTCACTCAAGCACTTATTTTAATTTTAATTTTAATTAATTTTATTATTTATTAATTTTTTTTTGCAGGGCAATGAGGGTTAAGTGACTTGCCCAGGGTCACCCAGCTAGTATGTGTCAATTGTCTGAGGTCACATTTGAACTCAGGTCCTCCTGAATCCAAGGCCCATGCTTTATCCACTGTGCCACCTAGCTGCCCACACTCAAGCATTTATTAAACTCTTTCTGAGTATCAAATACTTAGAGTTTTCTGTATATCTACTCCCAGTACTGCTAACAGTTAGGTTCACAAAGACAAAAAAAAAGAAAAGAAAGAAAAAGAAACAGTCTCTGCCCTCAAGGAGTTTATATTATAATAGGGATAGCAAGGACATGTGCATAGATAAGTCAATACAAAATCATTTCAGGATTAGGAGGAGGGGCTTGCCAACTGGAAGTATCAGGGAAAACTTGATGGTAGCACTTAAGATGAGTCTTGAAGGAAGCTCTGGCTTCTAAAAGGCATATGTGAATAATAAAGAATATTCCAGGCAAAGGAAAAAAAAATCTGGGCAAAAGTAAGGAATATTATGTATGAGTAGAAGCAAATAGGCTTATTTGGTTGGAAGAAGACTGGAAAAGTAGGCTCAAGTCATGTTGTAAAGGGCTACAAGTACCAAACAAGAAGAGTCTGGTTTATCTAAGGGACAATAGGGAGCCACTGGAGCGTCTTGAAAGGGGGAGTAACATGATGAGAACTGTATTTTAGGCATATCAATTTTATAAACTGCATGGAAGAGAGCTCATAAAGAAAAGAGACTTGAGGGAGGGAGGCCAGTTAGGAAAGAGAATCACTCCCAATTCCCTTGTCTAATTTGATTCTTGATAATCCCCAGTTATCTCTGGAACTTTGAATGGCTGAATGTATCATCTCTCCATATAAGAATGTAAACTGTTTAATATTGTTTAGTCACTTATGATTGTTCTTGTTTGTAAGTGTAGATATTTTGCCTTATGGAATATCATATTACAAGCTCTTCACTTCTTTAGGATACTGGTTGGTAAATCTTGTGTGATCCTGACTGTGGCTCATTGGTACTTAATTCTTTCTTTATGGCTACTTGCAAATTTTTTTTTTTTTTTACTTTGGAAGTTTGGATTCTTCTTATATTCTTGGGATTTTATCTTTTAGATTTTCTTTCAGGAGGTAATGTATGGATTCTTTCAATTTTAGCTTTACCCTCTGGTTCTGCAATAATTTCTTAAAATATGATATCTAGGCCTGTTGAGTCATGGCTTTCAGGTATTACACTGATTGTTAAATAAATGATTCCACCTTGATCTCTTTTCTAGTCACTTGTTTTTACTATGAGATACACCATATTTTCTTCTATTTTTAAGACTTTTGACTTTATTTTAATATTTTTTGATTCTTCATACAATCATTATCTTATATTTAGTCAATTCTGATTTTCACATGTTTTTCCCTTTGGGCAATGTTTGTACATCTTGTTTCAAGTAGTTAATTCTCTTTTTATATTTGTCATCCACAGCTCTGATATATTTTCCCATTTTTTCTTCTACTGTTCTCATTTGGTTTTTTTTGGGGGGGGGCAGGGCAATGGGGGTTAAGTGACTTGCCCAGGGTCACACAGCTAGTAAGTGTCAAGTGTCTGAGGCCAGATTTGAACTCAGGTCCTCCTGAATCCAGGGCCAGTTCTTTATCCACTGCACCACCTAGCTGCCCCTCATTTGGTTTTTAAAATCATAATTTAGTCCTTTTCCATTTTTTTGCTTTAACTCTTATAATAAACCTTATTGGACTAATGTTAAGGCAACATTTTTATTTGAGGCTTTGCTTATAGATGTTTTGAAGTCATTGTCACCTTAATTTCTGTGTCAAGCTTCCTCATCTCGTTCTTCTTGCCTACTTCCTGACTTTGGACTTTATGTTAGGGCTGAGCCCTGCACTTTTCTGTTGTTGATGTTTGGCCTAACCTTCTGTCTGTGGAAATTTAGTTTGATTTGGGGACCCTACCTTTGGGCTGAGATTGGAAAGCCTTAGGCCCTCAGGGTCTCTTCTGTGTGGGAGGGGCTGGCACCTCCCCCCTCCCCCTCTGCTTCCGCTGAGACAAAAAGCCCCGTGGGCTGTATAAGATGCCAGGTCAGACAGCTGTGGGGGGAAAGCCCCCAGCTCCCTCTGACCTGAGCAGAGCTATCTGAAAGATCCCAGATAGCCTGTGCTGAGGCACGGGATGCTAGAGCATCCCCCCCAGCCCCAGCTGTAGCCCTGACTGGCGGATTAGCTTGGTGTGTGGGTCCAAAAAGCCCTGAGATTTGAGTGGAGATAAAAAAGGTATATATAGACCTGGGAGTTAGACAGCAAGAGAGGTGGACAAGGATGGACGAGAGAGGCTGAGAAGAGGTTCAGACAAGGAGACAGGGGACAAGACAAACAGTAACGCAGGACTAGGAGCAAGAAGGAAAGGCTGGCAGACAAGATTAGAGGGGCGGCAAAGGCAGCAGAGGGTAGACTGACCAGGAGGCAGGGGAGAGCACGGAAGCAGTCAGCACAGGGTACAGGTTGGAGAAAGTGAAGATTAAGAGGAGTTAGAAGAAAGTAGCTGAGCAGGGAAAGTATAACGTGCCCTGAGGTGAGAAGTGGCTAAGGCCCTCATTGTATTCAAGAAGTTCCAAAGAGAGGCAGTGGAAAGAGATGCACTGCAATGCAGTCACGTTGTACATTTTATTTCCCTGTATTCTTAATTTGAAATAGTATCTCATAAATAAACTCTGCTTTGATTATTTAGTTAAGAGGCTTCTTAATATTTTGCTTATCAATTGCGAGTGGAGCAGTGTGGTGGAACTTTAGAAATGGCCCATACTAAATTAATAGCAGTCAGATAGCTAAACAGTCAATAGTCCCCAAGTTAGTCATCCACAGTTTAGTCCCCCCAAATTAGGCTAATCATCAAAAATATTTTACATTTGAATGGCGACTGTGGCAAGACTTACGGCCCAATTATAATTTCTCTAAGTTAATAACTTTTCATATAATCATAATTTTTCATAAGTCCAATTATATAATTTTTCCAAGTTAGATTAGTTAGTTATTAATAATTTTTTTACATGTCCTATTATATTTTTCTATTGATTTCAGAACTCAGGCTTGGGTGGTACAAGCTAAAAGTCTCCTTACCACCTTCCTGATCTAAGCTCTGCGAATTCTTGACCCAGGATTGAACCCATAGGCATCTCCCTGGCACAGTGCTGCTAGACTCAGCCACTATTAATTGACTGGGAGATTGAGAGTATTTGAGCTGTAGACTTTGCTTTGGGCCAGGACTCCTTGCCCTTGTTATTCTATTTCAGGCTTCCATTCTGGGCCAGAGACTAGAACTGAATCCTTGCTCTGTCCTCAGGATCAGGACTTGGGATCCAGGACTGTGTAGTGGATGACAGAGTTGTCAGATGGCACCCGTTCCTGTAACTTATGTTAGTGCAGGGATCACTGGTATCTTTTCTTATACTGGTATTCAGTCTTAGTTCTCTTTTAGTCTCTAAATGCTAGAATGCTCCTTATGCAGTGAATACCTGGCCATGACCCCTGTCCACAGTGTAAGTATCAGCAGACCTCTTTGTCTCTTTCTCAAAGCTTCCCTTACCTGGAAAAATAACTCACTGTGATTTTTTCCTGAATTTCCCAATCAAAATTCATTCTGGTATATTTTCTGGATCTTTGTGGAGGAGCTGGTCTGTCCTACTCCTGGTTTTCCTAACTCCTTGGTCCTCAGTCTCCTGATCTATAAAATGGGAGAGTTGGACTAGATAACTTCCAAGTTCTCTTCTATAGCTATGATTATATTATCCTTTCTAGCTAGGTTTAGAGGGAAAAGGGGAAAATTAAAAAGTCAAATAAGGTAGTTGGACTGGAGAGTCTCTAAGTTGCTATTTCTTTTTTGCCATCGTACTTCATAGTTTTAAAGCTGAAACAAACCTCAGAGGTCATCTAAGTGTCTTTTTCTTATAGTTAAGAAAACTGAGACCCAGAGAAATTAAGTGAATTGCTTGAGGTCACGTTGATAATTAAGCAACAGAACTGTAATTCAAATCTAGGTCTTCTGACACCAAGCCCCTACAAAATTCTCCACTCAAGTCAAAATCCCCCAAATTCAAGTTTCTTTTTATTCCTTCTCTTGTAACATCTCCAAAAGACCTTGTCTTGTTGGTCAGAGGACAGATTCCTTCTCTCTACCCCTCTACTGCTACCTTTCTATATTCAAAACTTGTTATCATATCTCTGTACACACTGCTCCCAAATTGTTGAAATCCTGTCAGACATACTTCCCTCTTCAACTACCAACATCCATATCTCCAATCAACTTCAGTCACACATAGGGAGTTACTTACACCTTAGACTTTACTACTGAGGTTGAAAAGGGTTACGTGACTGGACAAAGATCACACAGGTAGTAAATGACTAAGGCAAGACTTGAACTCATCAACCTACTATTGGGAAGGATTGAAGACAAAAGGAAAAAATGACAGCAAAAGATGATATGGATAGACAGTGTCATGGAAACTTGGACACTTTGACAGACTTCAAGAGGTAGTGGAGGATAGAAGGGCCTGTTGATCAATGGTCCATGGGGTCATAAAGAGTCAGACATGACAATGATTCAACAACAACAACAACAACAACAACTTCCTGACTACTAATCCAGTGCTCTATCCACTATGCCACTCAGTTGCCTCTTATCGTTGTTATTGAGTAGTTTCAATTGTGTCTGCCTCTTCATAACCCCATTTGGGGTCTTCTTACCAAAGATATTGGAGTGGTTTGCCATTTTCTTCTCCACTTCATTTCCTCAGATGAGGAAACTTACATAAACAGGGTTAAGTGACTTACTACACACAGCTAATAAATGTCTGAGACCACATTTGAACTCAGGTCATCCTGACTCTAGACCCAGATCTCTATCTAGCTCTTTTTCCAAGTACAAAACAGGAAGAATCATTATGTATTATAGAATTGTATTCCTAGCGTAGGAAGGACCCTCAGAGGGCACAGACCCTTCATTTTATACATTAGAAAATGGAGCCCATGAAGGGTAAGTTACATGCTGAAGGTCACACAGATAGTTCAGCCAGAAGCAGGATTTAAATTCAGGTTCTCTATCTTCCGAGCCATTGCTCTTAGTTGGCCACTGGCAAAGAATTCATAAAGGGATCTCAGATAGGGAGTTAAGCCATCTGTAGCTGCTCCCCATCTTCCTACATTAGCAAATGGCATTTGAAATCTCTTTATGAAGCAACTTGATCTTGTCTGGGAAATTTGTTTTGGAGAGGCTTCTTCTTCTGGGGGGAATTAGAAGAGGGAAAGGCTTTGAGGGTGTTTAGTTAGGATGTTGGGAAGATAATTCTTTTAATGCAAGACAGGTTGATGCTAAATAGTAAAAAAAAAAGAAATAAAAGTTTTTCTTGATCAGTTTTCTTAAAAAAAACCAACAACAGTGATTTAAATATCGTGGCCATCTGTTCTCTATTATTTCCAAAACTTTGGGTTGAGTATCTTGGGGGAAAAACTCAAACGGCCATCAAAATTGTTTTAAGTAATTAAAACTGATGAAACTTGTAGGTTTTTTACCTAATCTCTGGATGATTTGATTGGAGTCAACCAGATGTAAAAATACTGTGACAAATTATTTTGTGTCTATATGACACAGTTTTGACAAAATATCTTAAAAACAGCTGCTAAGTATGTGAGCTGGGGATTTGGCAGTACCCAAGGACAATCCTCCAAACTCAGGAAGACAGGAATAAATCCAAAATTACATTAGTTCTGAGAATGAATATGTGTATTCAGAATGGAAGTTTCTGTCAGGGCTGCATGTTACACAGACCCTTGAAATCTGCATCTTTAGGGGAAGCCCATGGCTTTGGGGTAGGGATACAGGCAGTGACTTGTATTTATTAAGGGGATAACCATGCCATTTCCTCTTTGCTGGTATTTTGCCTGATGTCCAATATGCCAGGGAGTCTTTTTCCTCCATCAAATAGTATAATATAGCCTCATCTATGGAGACTGGTTGGCACCAAATATAGTTTGGTTATGGTAAAATCTGGGTGAGAATCTATAGAGAAAATCTATACAGACATTTTCCTTCAACAATACAAGACATTGTGGTTTATTTAGTACCATGAACTTTGGACTTGGAATGTTCACAGGACAATGGGAAGGAAGTGCGTTAACGATCAGAAGAACCCAGGTTAAGTCCTGCCTCTCTCAAGTATTACCTGCACTTAATGATTTTGGATAAGTCATTTCTCATCTCTGGATCCCATTTCCTGAACTATAAAATGAAGGTGGTTGAACTCAATGATTTCTAAGGACCTTCTCAGACCTAAACCCAGGATAATTTATTCTGCAATCTGGGTTCATTACGACTTATGACATTTGGTTTAGATGAGTCAAGTCACTTAACTGCTCTGATCTTCACTTTTTCTTCAGTGAAAGCATTGCCTATTGTCACAGGGCTGTTGTGAGCATTAATAACTCCTGCGGAAAGTACTGTGTTACCTGTAAATGCTACACATGTGAGGTGGTGTATATACCTCATCTCTTTTATGTGTAACCCATTCCCAGTTTCTACCCTACCCCCAAAGTAGCTGTTTAATAAGCATAAATGTCTATATTCTCTAGACCAGGGGTTCTTAAACTGTGTGTGTGTTTTGAAACCCACTGGAAGTTTAGTGAAGTTTATTAACCTCTTCTCTCACTTTTTTTAAGAGCATAAAATGAAATGCATGAGACTAAAAGGAAAGCAACTACATTTAAATGTAGTTCCAGAATATTTTTTTTAAAAGTCATAGATCTGGGGGGTAGCTAGGTGGCACAGTGAATAAAGCAGCAGCCCTGGATTCAGGAGGACCCAATTTCAAATCTGGCCTCAGATACTTGACACTTACTAGCTGTGTGATGCAGGGCAAATCACTTAACCCTCATTGCACCACAATTTTTAAAAAAGTCTATAAAGAATATTATGGGGGCAGCTAGGTGGCTCAGTGGATAAAGCACTGGCCCTGGATTCAGGAGGACCTGAGTTCAGATCTGGACTCAGACACTTGACACTAGCTGTGTGACCCTGGACAAGTCACTTAACCCTCATTGTCCTGCCTTCCCCTCCCCCCTCCAAAAAAAAAGTCATAGATCCTAGGTTTGGAAATCTTTAGTTTGGGCAGAAATAGGGTGGGAAACATCATGTAGTCAGTCAACAAGCACTTGTTAGTGAGAAGCAGCATGGTTGAGTGGATAGTGGAGTCGCCTTGGAGTCAGGATGATTCCTGATTCATAATATTCTAGCAATGTGATGCTGGACACTTGACCTCTCTGTAATTGTTTCCTTGTTTGTAAAATGATGGGGTTGAATGGGATGAACTATAAGGTTTCCCCCTACCTGTAAATCTATGATCCCATGAGTGCCTACTGTGTGCCAGCTAGCTAGATAAAAGGCTTTCTTTGAGTGTGTGAATGGTTACATGGAAGAGGGTTAGAATCAAGCCAGGGGGGAAACAATCGTCGTGATTATGAGTTTGCTGCTTGAGAGCTAAACAGAACATTTTAAAATTCAAGATTTGCATTTGAGGCATATGGTGAAAGGTCTTGAAAGCAAAGTGGAATATTAAGGGACATGGTATCATATGGTTTGGGAAGAGAGGGGTGCAATCAAAGGAAGGCAGTGCTAATACCCCCTCTTCCTGAAACACCCACTCACTCTCAGAACCTAAACCACAAGCTTACCCACTCTAAACCACCTGGGAGGCCACTCTTTGTTCTGGGTGTATGCATATAAAAGTGTTTGTGTGCATGCATGTGCTTGTGTGACATATTTGAGGTTTTACAAGAAAGTATTTGGGTTGCACATTTCACAAATTGATAAAACTTTAAAATTCCTTCTAGCTCTGCCATTCTATAGGTGTGTTTTTCTGGTCCTTGGTTTTCTCTTCTGTAAAACAATATGGTTTAAACTAAATGGTCTCTAAGGTCTGAATACTTTCTTTGTCATATTTTCAACTTTCCTTTCCACCCTCAGCTGGAAACCATTTTAATCACTTTGCATCTTCCCAGATTCAAATTGGCTTTGTCAGGGCAGGTCCCTGCACTATCATGTCTCCCTTTCTCCTTCTTTTTGCCTTAAATAATCACCCAAGGCATTTGAGGAAAACATATCATGCTAATACAGAAAGCTGGAGGTGCCTCCACATCATGTTGTCCTTGGCATAATGAAGGTATCAAAGTTCACCAGTTCCTCTTCATAAAGGCAGCTCTGTGTCAGGCAAACAGCCTCCTAGTCTGTACATGGAGGTGCTGTTTTCTAATAGAGGAACACGTGTAATTTGCAATGCCATTGTAGAAGAAACGAGAAGATGGGAAAACTAGTGGCTGAACAGGAGGCTTGTTCTTGGAGAGGAGATAAAATGATTCCTGACAGCTCCCTCCTTAATGATGTACTCGTTCTTGTCAAAACACCATCCTGAGCTCTACTGCCATCATTCCTGTGAGCACTCTCAGGAATCAAAGAAAAATTCAAATCAGCATTTTAGAGCTGGGCTTTTGCCACAGCCATATTTTCACTACAGGACAATCCCCTCTTTGGGGGCCTTTCTGCATGCCTGCAAAGGACATGTCTTCCAATGAATTGTCTTAGGTAGCCTTGAGATAGAGAACCCCGGGGGAGTGGTCAATACGACAAAAACAGAAGCCTTGGTATTGGTTTCTCTTAAGTGTAATCCAACTCTGGAAGTCATTTTTTCTAGGTTAGCAATGTGGAGAGAATCAGAGAACTCTAAGCCAGTTCTCTTATTTTCCAGAGGAGGAAACAGAGGCCCACATCAAAAAATAAATTGCCCAAGATCACAGAATATTTTAGAGGCTGAGAAAGGTTTTTGAAAAGGTAATATTGGGAGCAGCTAGGTGGCATAGTGGATAGAGCACTGGCCCTGGATTCAGGAGGACCTGAGTTCAAATAAGGCCTCATACACTTTACACTTACTAGCTGTGTGACCTTGGGAAAGTCATTTAACCCTCATTGCCCTGCCAAAAAACAAAGAAAAAGAAAAAAATAGAAAAAACAAAAAGAAAATGTAATATCCCCTCCTGAATTTTGATCTTATCTCTACAGCTTGCTAATTGGGTGGCTGTGAGCCAGTTATCTACTTTTTTTGAGCCTCTCCTTGCTCTGGAAAGGGTAAATCCTGTCCTAGTTTTTGTTTGTTTTTGTTTTTTTAAATGAAGAAGGAAACAACTTCAAACTATAGGAGAGTGAACTGGATTCCAATTCCTGGAAAATCTCTAGTTTGGATTATCAAAGTGATGGTTTATGGGAATTTAGAAAGGAAAACAGAGATCACAGGTTCATTAGTAATAGTTCTTGCCAATCTAACCTCATTTCTTTCTTTCTTTTTTTTGACATTTACAAGACTGGTGGATCAAGAAATACCATATTATTTGAGATCAATTTTCTTATTGAAACTTACTCCACTAGCTAAGGAATCTGTGATTAACATCCATGTAAGTTGGTTATTCTACTATTGTGGGTTGCAGTCCCCACCTTCCCTTCCCTCCCCACCCTCAGCTAAGCTTTAACAAATTGCTTGATTAGTTGGTCCTACATTAAATAAAAATATAAATAAAAGTCAACTTTTGGCCAATATTTTGACATTAAGCCTCTTCATATTTAGCTATGCTAGTCTTCTTTTGCTAAATATACATTCCATCCTTCATATTCCTTGCCTTTCCAGTTTGGTGGGACAACAAAGATTTGGCTCTATTGGAACAACCTCTAAGAGGGCAGATTGATTTATTTTGCTTTATTTTCTTTAAGTAAATCTGTATTGATGTGTTTTGGTTTTATATCAACTATATTTCCCAATACATTCTGTCACTTTTCCTGTCCCAGTGAATCCTTTTATAACAAAGACAGAAAAGAGGGGGAAAAAAGTTACAAAAAAGAACACATCAAAAAAGATTGATATTGGGGGTGGAGCCAAGATGGCAGAGGAGAGACTGTGACTCCCACAAATTCCAGATAAACCTGTCCACTCACTCCCAAAGAATGCCAAAGAAAAAAAAAACAGAGTAGCCTAATGCACATAAGAACAGAATGAGACTATTTTTCAGCAAAAGAGGGCAACTGTGATCACTTGTTAATCTGGCTGAACAGCTCAGTGTGGTCTGGACCCAGCCAGGAACAGAGAGTGCTTCCAGCCCACCTCAAGGTCTTCAGCACCAGAGGATTCTTCTGAGGCTCGGCTCACCGACTGTTGAGGGGCTTTGGTGCTAGGCTTTGGTGAAATGGAGGCAGTCTCTGCTGGAGTTGGGGCAAAGCACACTGCTTCTTAAACAGTGGGCTGAATTGAGTGGTGGTGGCCCAGTAGGGGAGGGGCACAGGCAAGCCAAGCTTCTGACCATAGATAATCAGAGTTCAATCAGACTTCTGTTTCCCTGTCAAAGAGAAAGCAGCCATGGTTACTCACAGGCCAGGCAGGCCTTTAAGACGGAGTTAAAAGCTAAGAAATAGGCAGCCAAGATGAGCAGGCAGAGAAAGCAGCAGAGCATCAAAAACTTCTTTGGGGAAAAGGTAGACCAGAATACACCCTCAGAAGATGAAGATAATAACAAGGCTTCAGGGCTCCAACATCCAAAGCTTCCAAGAAAAATATGAACTGGTCTCAGGCCATAGAAGCTCTCAAAAGGGACTTTGAAGAGAAAGTAGGAGAGATAGAAGGAAAATGTAGAGACAGGGAGAAAAGAATGGAAAGAGAAATGACAACAATGCAGGAGAGTCATGAGAAAAAAGTCAACAGTTTGAAAAGTCAAATGGAAAAGGAGATAAAAAAGCTGTCTGATTGAAAATAATTGCCTAAGAATTAGGATTGAACAAATGGAAGCTAGTGATCTTACAAGAAATCAAGACCTGGTAAAGCAAATCTAACTGAATAAAAAAAAAGAGGACAATGTGAAATATCTCCTTGGAAAAACACCTGACCTGGAAAACAGATCCATGAGAGATAATTTGAAAATCATTGGACTACCTGAAACCCGTGACCAAAATAAGAACTTAGACACCATCTTCCAAGAAATGTAAGGGAAAATTGCCCTCATATTCTAGAAGCAGAAGGCAAAATAGAAATTGAAAGAATCCACCAATCACCTCCTGAAAGAGAACCCAGTAGGAAAACCTCCAGCAATGTTATAGCCAAATTCCAGAGCTCCTAGGTCAAGGAGAAAATATTGCAAACAGCTGGAAAAAAAGGAATTCAAATACTGTGGAGCTACAGTAAGGATAAAACAAGATCTAGCAGCATCTACTTTAAAGGTCCAGAGGGCATGGAATATGATATTCCAGAGGGCAAAGGAACTGGGAGTACAGCTAAGAATCATGTACCCAGCAAAATGGAATATGATCTTTCAGGGGAAAATAGCACTTCAGTGAAAAAGAGAACCTTTATGCATTTGTGATGAAAAGACTTGAACTGAATAGAAAATTTGATTTTCAAATACAAGACCCTAGAGAAGCATAAAAAGGTAAACAGGAAAAAGAAATCATGAGGGATATTAAAAGATAAAACTGTTTACATTCCTACTTGAGAAGATAATACTCCTAACTCATAGAATCTTTCTCAGTACTAGGGCAGCTGAGAGGAATATACTTAGATGGCACAGGTGTGAATTGAATATGAAGGGATGATATTTGTAAAACATTTTTTTTGTTTATCCTTATTTTTCGTGGAGCAGGCAGGGTGGGGTGGCTTATGTCTGGGGCCAGATGTGGGCTCAGGACCTCCTGGGCCCAGATCTGGTGCTTTGTCCACTGTGTCACCTAGCTGACCCATGATGACATCTTCAAAATCAAGTTAAAGGGTAATAGGAATGCACTGGAAGAAAGGGAAAGGGAGAGGCAGATTGGGGAAAAGTAGTTCACATAAAAGAAATAAGAAAAAGCTTATGGAGTAGAGGGGAAGATGGGGAAGGACTGAGGGAGTGAGGGAGATTAACTCTCATCAGAACTGGCTCAAAGATAGAATAACACACACCGAAGAGGGGTTAGTAAAATATCTTGCCCTGTGGGAAAATGGGAAGGAAAGAGTATGGGGGGAGAGAGACAATGGAAGGAAGAGCAGATTGGGGATGGGGGCATTAAGAAGCAAAACACTTTCGAGGAGGGATGGGGTGAAGGAAGATAGATAATAGAATAAATGTCAAGGTGAGGGATTAAGATGGAGGGTAACAGTTAACAATAGTAACTGAAAGAATTAGGATGCTATCAGAAGCATGAAAAATGCAAACCATCAACAGAGATAGAACTGATGGTATCTGAACACAGATTGAAGTATAATGTTATTTGTTAGCTCCTCCTTCTAAAGGTATTTTGTCCATTTTCTTTCACAACCTGAGTAATGAGAAGATGTTTTGCATAACTGAACGTAGATGACATATTGAATTGCTGGATTTCATAGGGAGGGATGAGGAGGGAAGGAAGAAGAAAATTTAGAAGATAAAGTTTTTAAAAATCAATGTGAAAGGTAATGATGAACAGGAGGAGTTCAGAGAAACCTGGAAGGTCTTACATGAACTGATGCTGACTGAGAGGAGTAGAACCTGGGGAACATTGTATACAGTGACAGCAATATTGTGTGATGAACAGTGGTGATGGACTTGACTCTTTTTAGCAATGGAATGCAATGGTCCAAAACAATTTCAAAGAACTTTATAATAAAAAATATTTTCAACATCCAGAAAAAAGAATTGTGGTTTATGAATGCAGATTGAACCACACTGTTTCTACTTTTGGGCTTTTAAAAAATTATTCTTTTTTGAGATATTTTCCTTGTGCTCTAACTCTTCTGTCACAATGTGACTAATGCAGAAATATGCTTAATGTGGTTGCATTACATCCTATATTAGATTGCTTTCTTCCTGGGTAGGAGGGAGGGTGGGATAAAAATTTGGAACTGAAAATCCTATGAAAACAAATGTTGAAAACTATCCTTATGTGTAACTGGAAAGTAATAATAATAATAAAAAAAGATTGACATTAAATGCAGTTTTTCCACTCCCATAGTCACCCTCTTTTGCAAAACAGGTGGGTGTAGGTTAATTCACACATTTCTTCTCTGGAACCAAGCTTGATCATTCTAATTTCACTGCATTCAGTTTAGATTATTTTGTTGTTTTTAATTCTTTCTATTTATATTGTTGTAATCATTGTGTATATTTTCCTACTTCTGTTAACTTCACTTTGGATAAGTTCATATAAATCTTCTTCTCTTTCCCTGTCTTCTATACTTGTTTATTATAGTACAATTATATTCCATTAAAGTAATTTACCCTAACTAGTTTAGCCATTCTCCAATAAATGGAATTTACATTGTTTTGTGTCCTTTGATACCACAAAAAAGTATTGCTACAAATACTTTGGTATATGGAATGTATATTTTTATCATTGACCACCTTGTGGGGGACACACTCAGCAGTGGCATCTCTAGATAAAAGGAATGGACATTTTAGTTATTTTGTTAGGATAATTTCAAAACATTTTCCAGAACAGTTAGATCAATTCACAGTGTTACCAAGAACCTATTAGTGTCCCTCCTTTCCTCAACCATTTCAACAGTGTCTATTTCCAGTTTCTGTCATATTTATCAATTTTTTTAGTACAATTAAAGATTTGGAATTGTTTTGATTTGGATTTCTCTTATCATTTGTGCTTTGGAACATTCTTTCCTATGGCTGTTGACAGTTGCGTGTTTACTTCTTTACCATGGTAATTTGAGAAAGACTTCAGTAAACAGTTTCAGGTGTAAAATGGTGTAAATATAATAGGGATCACAGATTTTAAATGTGGAAGAGACATTAGAAGTCACCTTGCCCAATTCTTTCATTTTGCATTTGGGAAAAGTGAGGTGTAGAAAGCTCAAAGTCAGATAGTGAGTTTAGTTGCCTAAAGTCAGATAGTGAGGTGGCAGATCTCAGGTTTGAACCCAAGTTTTCCTGCCCTAAATCCTCATAGAGTTATCAGTTATGAGAATCAAATGAGGGAATAAATGTAAATTAGACATTGTATTATAATAATGATGATTATGATGATCAGAAACAACATGAGAGGATGTTATAATTATCATCATTATCATTTTAGTTTGTGTTGGGAACCTTTACATGGATCCATAGTCCTGAAACCAATAATATTTATAGATATTTATAAAATGTATCAATATTTATAGAATTTATAGATTTTATATAACGTGTTAGGGTTTACATTGTATTACATAAGTAGTCATAGATTTTTAATTAAATGAGACTTTATAGGTCATCTGGTCCAATACCCTTCACTTTAATAGATTAGAAAACTAAAAGCATTATATCATTTCATTAAATTCTCTCATTTGCTCCTCATGACAACCCTGTGAGTTTAAGGTTGATATGCAGTACTGAAATGGATATCAGAGCTTTGGATGTTCCTTCCAGCAATAGAGATCACAACCTATCCATGTATGTTCACCCTGTGTGATTGTTGCTTATGTCCTTGCATAGGTTTTCCATAAGGAATTCATCCAATGTGCTGGACCTGGCATGGCAATAGAACAATTCAGGTTTATAACCCTCATGCCACATGACCAGGCCATCTTCTTTTTTTCATCATACATTTTCTTGGTGACATCCTTTACTCTAGTTCTTCAGAGTTCCTTCCTCAATATGCATTGCAGCCTACTCACATCTACCATGTGCCTCTATATTTCCCTCTTTGTGAAACTTATTTTTAATTCCTTTGAAAGGATAGTCTCCCACAACTTGCCTAATCATCCATACAAGGGAAATCACATTGATAAAGAGTTTCTGTTGTCTAAATCATGACAGGTAGTTGGTAGAAAAATATGAAACCTTTTTAGCAGCAGATAGCTATATTCATGCTTAAATCTATATCTACATATCTTGGATAGACAGTGCAAATGGATCAGGAATTGAGAATAGTATTAAGCAGGAGGAGGAGAGCAGGTTTGTTTGCCTTTGGGAAAGTGCAAAATCTCTTTAATGACTCCAGATTTCTCCCAAAAGGAAAAGCCTGTTTTTAATGTTAGTATTCTGCTATTGGTGGCATATAACTCTTAGTTTTACAACACTACAGTTGTAGAAGTAGAAGCTACAGATACTGTTGCATCTATTTCACAGAAACCAAGGCTCAAAAAGTTTGAGAGACTTGCCCATTCTCACACTGTTAGTAAGTCCCAGAGAAAGGTTTCAAATACAGGTCTCACCAGATCTAAATCTTGTTCTCTTTCCACTGTATCACTAGGTCTCCTGGAAGCTTGTTGCATAAGGTAAATGCTCTGTAAATGTAATCATGGCTCAAAAGATAAACATATTACCTTAGAAGGTTTCCGCTGGTGTGTAAATGAATGGCTGTTTATTTATACTAGAGATACAAAGATAGTTCACCATTATGACAACAATTAACCTAATTAACCATATTAATAGAAGAAAATATTCAGAACCATATAACTATATAAATAGAAAAAGGAAATTCTTTTGATAAAATACCATACACATTTATGCTAAATATACTACTAAGCATAGGCATAGAAGAAACATGATAAAAAATACATATCCAAAACCAAATCTAGCATTATATGCAATAGAGGAATAATAGACACCTTCCCAATAAAGTCACAGCTAAAGCAAAGCTTCTCCCATTCTCTTTGTTATTTGTCACAGTCCTAAAAATGTAAGTGATAACAATAAGAGAAGATAAATTAAGGGCATAAAGAAAGACAAAGAGGAAACACACTTTCTAGACTTTCTGATAGCAACATGGTTTGCCTCAAAGATCCTGAAAATCTTACATAAAAACCCAATTCTTAATAGTTCTAATACAGTGAGAGGATACAAAATAAACTCACAAAAATCAAGAATATTTTTATATAGCATAATAAAATCCAGAAAAAAATACAGAAAGAGAAGACCCTTCAAAATAATCACAAGATGCATTAAATGTCTGGGAATCAAACTTCAGGGCACTCTTACTTTCATTCTCTCTGTCTCTCTGTCTCTCTGTCTCTCTCTCTCTATATATATACATACATACATATATACATGTATATATATTTCACTTATTTCTAGAATCCTCTTTATCAAGTCTGTTTGATTTATTTGCCTCTCATTCTTTAACTAGTACCAAATAGTTATGATGATTACTGTATAATGATGTCTTGAAGTTTATTCCAGCTTCATTTTAATATTTTTCACAATTTTCCTTTAGTTTCTAGATTTTTTTCACCAAATGAATGTTATTTTTTCTAGATAAATATATATCTAGATATAGATATACACAAACATATATATGTGTGTGTATAAAATATAGAATACTGCTTAAAGAAATAAGAAATAACAATTGGAGAAATATTGATCACTTATAGATTTGAATGCCAATGCATATTAGTATAATAATAGCTATTGCATATAAATTAATGTATAAGTTTATTTCTATCCCAATTGGATTACAAAGGATACACTATATGTATCTAGAAAAAATGACATTCATTTGGTGAAAAAATAATCTAGAAACTAAAGGAAAATTGTGAAAAAATATTAAAATGAAGCTGGAATAAACTTCAAGACATCATTATACAGTAATCATCATAACTATTTGGTACTAGTTAAAATGTAGGAGGTAAATAAATCAAACAGACTTGATAAAGAAGACTCTAGAAATAAGTGAATTTGATAAGTCAGCATTAATTAAACCCAAGAATATAAATTACTTTGGGAATAACTTCCTATTTGACAAGAACTCATGTAGAAGTTAAAAAGTAATTTGGCAGAAAGTAACTTTAGAATACTAGCTTATTTATCTTATATATCAAAATAAGTTCAGAATGGACATGGGACCTCAATATAAAGCCACGCCAGAAAAGAACCAGATTATATTTCTTTCACTACTTATTTTACTATTTTATATATTTCCCTGTGGTTAGATGGAAGAATGTTTAACAAAACAAGGGATGGAGGGATCACAAAAGATCAGATAGATCATTTTGATTAATTAAATTGAAAAGTGTGTATAGAAAACAATGGGACTGAGATAGAAGGGAAGTAGTCACCTGGAGAATGTCATTGCATCAAATATATCTAATAAGTTGTGATATTCCAGATACTTAAATAATTAACACTTTTATAAGACCAAAAGTCATTCCACAGTAGATATGGTAAAAGGATATGAAGAAACAGTTCTCAAAAACAACCCCAATTCCAAGTTATTTAAAAATTTTTTTAAAATAAAAGTATTTTATTATTTTCCAGTTACATGTAGAGATAGTTTTCAACTTTTGTTTTTATAAGATTTCAAATTTCAAATTTTTCTCATGCCCTCCCCTCCCTCCCCCCCAGGTAATCTGATATAGGTGTTTGTATGTGTATATATATATATATATATATATATATATATATATATACACACACACATACACATATATACACATACATACATACACATATATACACACATATATACACATACATACATACATACATATATATATATAATTAAACATATTTCTGCATTAATCATGTTATACGAGAAGATTCAGAGCAAAAAGGAAAAACCTCAAAAAAGAAAAACAACAGTACCAAAAACAAAAGAAATAGTATGATTCAATCAGCATCCATATTCCACAGTTCTTTTTTTTTCTGGATTTGGAGAGTCTGTTTCTTCATGAGTCCTTTGGAACTTTCTTGTACCATTGTATTGGTGAGAAGAATCTAGTTTATCATAGTTGATCAACACATAATGTTGATGATCCTCTGTACAATGTTCTTCTGGTTCTGCTCATCTCACTCATCATCAGTTCATGCAAGTCCTTCCAGGTTTCTCTGAACCCCTCCTGCTCATGGTTGCTTACAGCACAATAGAATTCCATTATATTCATATACCTCAACTTGTTGAGCCACTCCCCAGTTGATGGGCAGCCCCTCAATTTCCAATTTCTTGTGACCACAAAAAGATCAGCTATAAATATTTTTGTACATATGGGTCCTTTTCCTTTTTTTATGATCTCTTTTGGAAAAAAGATCTAATAGTGGTATTGCTGGGTCAAAGGGTATTGTTAAAGGCTAAAATTCTAGCTAGTCTGTCTAAAATTTCTAATGAGTGGTTGTCAATAAACTATAAGCTTTAGCAAGAGTTAGACTTTTAAGCATTTATTAAGGAGAATAAGAATTCGGTAAAGAGAGAAAGAAAGACCTTTATTCATCTATCTATTAAAGGGAGAGCACATTTCTTGCTCCCTCTCTGCCAGAGTCCACAGGAAAAGAGAAAGGGTCGGAGTGCTAGGCTCTCCCTTCTTCCTCCCACCAGCAAACGTCACTTCCTGATGTCAAAGAAAAGAAGCATGGTCTTGCCCTCAAAGACTTTCACCTCATGGGTGGAGCTCTTCTATAGTAAGTCTCCAGCAGGTGGCGTCATTCCAATCGTTACAGTCCCCACTTTGTTTCTTCAAGAGACGGGGCGTTTCCTTGATGAAACAGTCAAAAATAACAGAATATAATAACCTATGCTAACTAACAAGATGTTAATAACAACATAGAAAAGGGAGAGAGGAACTATTAAAGGGAAAGTCAGAGGGGGGGTGTGATTTGGTAAGTCCACCAAATTAGCTGGCTTGTGGCCAAACTAGAGAGGGTGGGTGGGTCCTTAAGATCCCTTTGTGGTCACCAAAATTGTGAGATTTAAAATTGGATATATATATATTTGACTATATTACAATGCCAAAAGCAAGACATAGTAAATTTTGCCTTGTTATAGTTGATCAACTCACTCGGTGGGTGGAGGCATTTCCCATCCCCCAAGTCACAGCTGCCTTTGTTGCCAAAATTCTTCTTAAAGAGATAGTACCTTTTTTGGTACTTTTTTGGCCCATCAGCCCGCATTGATTCTGACAAAGGCACACATTTTACTGATTTGGTTTTATCCCAAATCTACCCTTTCTTGGGAATGACTCCAAAATTCCACACACCCTACCACCCACAAAGTTCAGGCCAGGTTGAATGTATGAATAGAGAGCTTAAGAGTATGATTAGCAAATTATATACTGAAACTCATTTGCAATGGCCTGATGTTCTACCATTGGCATTATTCTATCTACGCAGTAGACCAAGAGGAGAACTTCATATATCTCCTTATGAAATGCTTTTTGGTCACCCTCCTATCCAAGCTAAAACTTTTTCCCCAGTTTATACATTACTGGTGGGAGGTGATACTTCTGTTGCCTTCTATATACAGGAATTACAGACTAGGCTACGTGAACTCCATGAGGCAGGAGCTGTGGTCCAGGCAGGACCACTAGACTTTTCATTGTATAACTTCAACCCAGGAGATAAAATATATGTAAAGAATTTTCAGAGAACCAGTGGAACCCAGCCCGCTTGGGAGGGACCTTTTCAGGTATTATTGACGACTCCTACTGCCATTAAGATTGGTGAAAAAGACTCTTGGATTCATTGCTCTCATGTAAAGCCTGCACCATTCATAGGTAAAGAGATTTCAGATAAAACTCAAGGAGACACTAAAGAGTAAAAAACCCTAACAATAGCAACTGTTAAAGAGCAAAGAGAGCCCAGGAGCAATAAGCAGTTCCCATTTGATAGTCCCACTGATCAGTTACATGCTTTGGGACTCAGTCTTCATAAAGTACTGGGAGATGGAAATTGCATCTTTAGGGCCTTGGCAGATCAGCTAGAAGGTCACTATAGGAATCATCTCAGACACAGACAAAAATCTGCTTCTTATATGATTAACCATATAACTGAGTTTGAGTCTTTCAGAATAAATGACTCCCCTTTTGAAGAATATGTTAATGAATTAAAGAAACTTGGAAAGTGGGGAGGAAATTATATGATTGTAGCGTTTGTTAGACAGCATCAGCTGAATGTTACAGTTCATCAGTTGAATCAACCCCTATTGAAAATCAGTGGCACAGACAAAGCTGATGCTAGAGAACTCCACATTTTCTACCATAGAGAACATTATGACAGCATTAGAAAAATCAATGACATTCAGAAACCCCTACCACTTTGGCATGCAGAGAATTGGGGAACCAGTTAAAACAATGTGGTATACCCTAAATACTAGCAGCTTAAATGCCGTAAAATTTAACAAGCATTTCCTTCTACAGGCAAACCACTGAAGCACATGGCCTGGTTTTCTGGCCCACCTCAATCTGCCCCCCCCCTTTTCCCTACCTGTACCTATCCTTTAATCCTTTTTGGTTTTTGTTTTGGCTTTAGCACAAAAGAGTGCATAGCAAATCTTTTGCTTTTTGGTTTTGGTTTTGGCTTTTCTTTGTGTTTTGACTTTTCTTTCTTTGGTTTTTTAAAACTCAATTTTGTAAACTAAGTGACTTTTCAAAGACATTTTAAGTATATGCTATGGGTGGGGCCATTGGGCCTCAGAAGCTACCGGAATTCTTTTTTTTTTTTCCTCTTTCTTTTTGAGAGAACCATGAGTTCTAATAAGTTTTCTTTCTCTTTTATGGGATTCTGTTTAAAAAAGAGGGTTATTGAACTCTATTGCTTGATCTATCAATGAACATATTGAATATTGAATCTTGCTGATTGAAGCCTTATTCCTTTTTGATAAATTGATCACCACTTTAAGTATCTGCTACGGTTATACTAGAAAATTCATGTATAAGATGATGTGGTTTACTTGCTAAAAGAAGATTATGTAATAATGTATAATCAGTTATTTACATTAATTTATCATTTATATGTCATTATGCTCTGGGTGTGGTTTGGAATTGTTGTATATATCACTAGTATATCCTCAGTTATACAGCATAGCACACATTTTTACCATCATACTGTCTTTGGTGAAATTAATATGAGATTTAGGAAGTATGGAGATTTATCATTTCAGAGATTAACTTACTGTGAACTTTAATGCAGGCGCTGGAGAAAATATATGTGCAACAAAAGGAGAGACAGGTACACATAAGTCCATGGTTTGCTTATGAAGGCTACTATGTAGAGCACAATTACTAGACACAGTCCAGTTTCGTCCTCTCTCCCTCCTAATATAACCTAATTTAACTGAACTTGTTTTCTTTTTGTCTCACTCATTCTAATCACCTGTGGCCTAGCACAATCACTGGCTGTCTCAAAACCATGAGATATGGTGTGATAGTCTTTCCATACATTTTTCAGGTGTCATGAACACATACTAAATTTGGCTTTGATCCAGACACATGGTGGTAAGAAGTATTATAGATTGCATAACTACCTCAACCCTCTATTATATAAAGGAGGGAATGTAATGGAATTTATTAATTTGATCATTGACAATGCTATGCTAAGGTTTAGTAAAAATCCAGCAATTCAAACAGTTGAAAAAGAGAATCCAGTTTTCCAGATCAGAGTTTAGAGCCCAGTTTTCCAGACCAGAATCCAGCTTCCCCCTGATGACATCTTACCACTTCAAGAAGACAAGAGAACTCAGAGACTTTATATGAACAGTTTTGTTTTGTTAGTTTTTGTTATCTCCTTCTATTATTATATACCGTCTGTAACATGTACTCTCTACAGAGGCCCTCCCTCTGCAAGACCAATGTCAAAGCGCCGCGTTCATGATGGACTGCCCCTCTGGACAAAACTTTTCTCTCTCCCTTTTTCTATATTGATGTTAAAAGTATTATTAGCTAGCATAGGATATTATTTTTGGCTGTTTCATTGAGCAAACTCATTGATTTTTCAAATGAAACAAAGAGGGGAATGTGGTAAAAAACAAGTTTTAGCTTAATCATTTGAGAGTTGAGCGCATGCTACTGAAGTGGCTTTTGAAGGACTGCCCGTTTGGGGAGGAGACGGTGACGAATGGCCATGTGCCTGCTGCTACCTGAAGAGTGTGGCCAAGCATGCCGTACTTGCGGGACGCCAACTTAAAACTGAGAGTGGAATGGAAGTTCGGACTCACTTGGGCTTCTCAGCTTAGCCGGGACAGCACATGCGTCTGGTGGTCGGCTCTGGTTCTTGTCCTGGCAGGCAGTTTTGGGATTTGGTGAGTTTTATAAAAGAATACAGACTTAGCTTAGATCTAAGATTATTCATTTGTATTTCTACTTTCCTATTTCCCTAATTGGTATTACCTTTTTGTTATCTAATTAATCCCCAAACAATAAAAACTAAGCCCTCACTGATTAAAGCTCAGAGGCTTCTTTTTCTTAGTGGTCTGGGAGATATGTAAGGGAAAAGTTAAAGGGGGAGTTTAATGCTCATATATCCAATTTTAAATCTCACAGTATGCACAGCTTTATAGCCCTTTGGGCATAGTTCCAAATTGCTCTCCAGAGTGGTTGGATCAATTCACAGCTCCACCAATGATGTATTAGTGTTCCAATTTTTCCACAGCTTCTCCAACATTTATTATTTTCCTTTTTTGTCATATTAGCTAATCTGATAGGTGTCAGGTGGTACCTCATAGTTGTTTTAATTTGCATTTCTCTTATCAATAGTGATTTAGAGCATTTTTTCATATGGCAATAAATAGCTTTGATTTCTTCATCAGAAAACTGCCTTTTCATATCCTTTGACCATTTCTCAATTGGGAAATGACATGGATTCTTATAAATTTGATTTAGTTCCCTATATATTTTAGAAATGAGGCCTTTATCAGAAGTACTGGCCATAAAAATTGTTTCCCAGCTCTCTGCCTCCCTTCTAATTTTTGATGAATTGCTTCTGTTTGTACAAAACCTTTTTAATTTAATGTAATCAAAATCATTCATTTTGCATTTCATAATATTCTCTATCTCTTGTTTGGTCATAAACTGTTCTCCTTTCCAAAGATCTGAAAGGTAGACTATTCCTTCCTCTCCTAATTTACCTATAGTATCACCTTTTATGTCTATATCATGTACCCATTTTGACCTTACTTAGTCTATGCCTAATTTCTGCCATACTATCTTCAAGTTTTCCCAGTAGTTTGTGTCAAATACTGAATTCCTATCCCAGAACCTGGAGTCTTTGAGTTTATCAAACAGTACATTACTGTGGTTATTTACTACTGTGTCTCCTGTGCCTGGCCTATTCCATTGATCCTCCACTTTGTTTCTTAGCCAGTACCAAATAGTTTTGATGACTGCCACTTTATAATAGAGCTTCAGATTTGGTACAGCTAACTCACCTTACTGTGCATTTTTTTTTCATTATTTCCCTTGATATTCTTGACCTTTTGTTTTTCCAGATGAGTTTTGTTATTATTTTTTCTAGCTCTATAAAATAATTTTTTAGGCAGTCTGATTGGTATGGCACTTAATAGGTAAGCTAGTTTAGGTAGAATTGTCATTTTTATTATATTAGGTCAGACTATCCATGAGCAATTGATATGTTTCCAATTATTTAGATCTGATTTGATTTGTGTGAAAAGTATTTTGTAATTGTGTTCATAGAGTTCCTGGGTTTGTCTTGGCAAGGAGATCCCCAAGTATTTTATATTGTCTACCATTACTTTAAATGGAATTTCTCTTTCTATCTCTTGCTGCTGGACTTTGTTGATCATGTATAGAAATGCTGATGATTTATGTGGATTTATTTTATATCCTGCTACTTTGCTAAAGTTGTTAATTGTTTCAAGTAATTTTTGAGTTGATTCTCTAGGATTCTCTAAGTGTACCATCATATCATCTGCAAAGAGTGATTGTTTTGTTTCCTACTTGCCTATTCTAATTCCTTTAATTCCTTTTTCTTCTCTGATTGCTAAAGCTAACATTTCTAGTACAATGTTAAATAATTGGGGTTGATTTATGAACATCCCTGTTTCACCCCTGATCTTATTGTGAAGGGCTCCATCTTATCTCCATTACATATAATGCTGGCTGATGGTTTTAGGTAGATACTGCTTATTATTTTAAGGAAAGCTCCCCCTATTCCTAAGCTCTCTGTGTTTTTATTAGGAATGGGTGCTGTATTTTGTCAAAAACTTTCTCTGCATCTATTGAGATAATCATAAGATTTCGTTTAGTTTTCTTATTGATGTATTTGATTATGTATGTTAATAGTTTTTATAATGTTGAACCAGTCTTGCATTCCTGGTATAAATCCCACCTGGTCATAGTGTATTATCCTGGTGATCGCTTGATGTAATCTACTTGTTGATATCTTATTTAAGATTTTTGCATCAATATTCATTAGGGAAATTGGTCTATAATTTTCTTTGTTTTTCCTCTGCCTGGTTTTGGTATCACCACCATATTTGTGTCATAAAACAAATTTGGTAGAACTCCTTCTTCACCTATTTTTCCAAATAATTTGTATAATATTGGAATTAATTGTTCTTTAAATGTTTGGTAGAATTCACCTGTAAATCCATCTGGCCCTGGGGATTTTTTCTTAGGGAGTTCATTAATGGCTTGTTCAATTTCTTTTTCTAATATGGGTTTATTTAAGGATTTTATTTCCTCTTCAGTTAACCTGGGCAGTTTGTATTTTTGTAAATATTTATCCATTTCATTTAGATTGTCAAATTCTTTGGCATACAGTTGGGCACTAATTTCAAGTTATTAAGAAGAATATGAAACATTATTCCAACTCCCTTTTTTTTTTTTTTTTGGTGGGGCAAAGTGACTTGCCCAAAGGTCACACAGCTAGTAAGTGTCAAGTGTCTGAGGTCAGATTTGAACTCAGGATCTCCTGAATCCAGGGCCGGTGCTCTACCCACTGTGCCCCCTAGCTGTCCTCAACTCACTTTTAAGAGAAATGTAAATCAAAATAAATATGAGGCTTTACCTCATACCCAGTACATTGACAGAGATGACAAAAGATGGAAAGAATCAGTTCCAGAGAGGCTGTAGTAAGACATGCTGTTGGTGTAGTTATGAATTGGTCCAAACCTTTTATAAAGAAATTTGGAATTACTCAAAGAAAGTAACTCATTCAGAGGTACCACTGCTGGTCATATACCTCAAAGAGTTCAGTGATAGACAGGTCACATACGCGTTGAAATATTTATAATGGCACTTTGTATAGGAGCAGAAAACTGTAAACAAACAAAATATTTATTGGGGAATGGCTAAGTAAATTTTGGCACATTCATGTATTAAAATATTACTGTGGGGGAGCAGCTAGATGGTACAGTGGATAAAGCACCGACCCTGGATTCAGGAGGACCTGAGTTCCAATACAGCCTCAGACACTTGACACTTACTAATTGTGTGACCCTGGGCCAGTCACTTAACCCTCATTGTCCTACAAAAAAAAAAAAGCAAAAAAAAATATTACTGTGCTATAAGAAATGATTACCGTCAAGAATACAGGAACGCAAGGAAAGATTTAGAAAAATGAAGTAAGCCAAACCAAGAAAAAAACATACACGTTGACTATAAAATGAAAACAGAAAGAACAACAAAAGAATAAAAACTGAGTGCTTCACATAATAACAATTAAGCTTAACTGAAAAGTATATTATAATACAACCCACCTCCTCCATTTTGTAGAGGAGGGGGACTGTGGAATATGAAACACTGCATGTAAGGTCAGACTTGGTGGACATGTTCATTTTGATGAACTGTATTTTTTCCCTTTGTTTCCTTTTTGCTTCTCTTTGTTGGCAAGAAACAAATATAGACACGAATTTCTCCTTGATGGTCCTTCTATATTTTCAAAGATAAAATTAAGGAAACTCAAGAAATTTCGGCATGGCTAGTCTCCCCTGACAACTTTTCATGACTCTGGGCCAGACTCTTGATCTATTCCCTGAACTCTCTTTCCTTTTGTGTCTTACAAGTGTTCTGTACTATGAGATGACAACATTGGTCTGCTTCTGACTTTGTTGATCTTTAATCAATCAGTCATCAAGTATTTATTATTTGTCTACAGTGTATCAAGCACTGTGCTAGGTTCTTGGGATGAAACAGCCTTTGCTCTCAAGGAATTTATATTCTATTATAGGAGACACCATGTACACATTTAATTATGTATACAATATATATGAAATAAATGTGCTCAACTATTCTCTGCTGTACTTTTCCACTCTGGCTCTTGCATTACCTTACATAAGTCTATTTTCTGAATATCCAGGGCTTCTCTGGTCCTTGGCTGCTTTTATCCTTTCACTTTCTTTTGAATAAGATAGGTCTTTCAGGCAGAGACATTACTAGAATGAATTAATCAGGACTATTGCTGAAGGGTAATGCTTCCTCCCTACAGTGGTTAGTGGATCACTACCCTAGCTTTTCACAGGCTCCACTGTTTTGGACTATGCAGGGTGATTCACTTTCTTTGTAGCCTTCTCTTTCCAGGGTCCTGATTTTGCCTCCTACTAACCATGAAGGAGACCCTGGACAATCTTTCAGACTGAAGTCTTTCCCAACAGGACTGAACCACTGTGGCTTATTCCCCATTCCCACCCTGTATGAATTTATTACCTTGGTTCCACCTTCCAAAGTCATGTTCCAATCATGGAACTCATCTCACTGAGATTTGGTGATAGACTGAAGTCAAATTCAACTCCTTTTATTGGGATCTCTAATTCATCTTGCTTGTAAGACATTCTTTGTGCATTTTGTATTTAAACATCTAAATCCAACATTTTCTTTTAATGGCTCCTTTCTTGGGTTTTGCTTCTTTAAAAACAAAACAAAACAAAAAATATCTAGGAGTCTTTACTGCTATTTTGTACAGTGTAGCCACTCTCTGCACTATCTAGCTTAGTGACAATTGATGGGCAGTTTTCTTTTCCCCCCTCATTTTTAGCTTAAAACCTTTTTGATTAGATTTGCAAGACTCTGGGTAAATGCATTCTTATTAGCCCTTGTAGGTGTCTTCCATCCCCAGCTAGGGGCTTGACAATCCTGTTTTTTAGTTTACAAATCTGAAATCCATATCCTATTCTCAGGCACTTAACTCTCTATTTCCCATATCTGCCTTTCTTTTCTTGTTCCTGCAGGCAGCAATGAAGTCAAAGATCTCTGATCTATCATTTCCTGATCCCAAAGTCAGTAATGAGTTTCTTCTTCACAAAGTTCCACCTATGTTGTATACTTGTCATGTATGATGGTGTTTGTATCTTATTCTGCTCTCAGGTAGTGGGTTCCATGAATTTAGGTATTGGATTGTGTCTTACCCAAACTCTGCTTCAACCCCAGTGCTTATCATAGTCATCTGTTTACAATATGTGGTGCACAGATGTTATAGCTACAAGGGCTGCTACAAGGCTCAATGGATAGAGTTCAGGCTTGGTGTTAGAATGACTAGAGTTTAAATGCTGGCTCAGGTGCTTACTAGCTATGTGACCATGGGTAAATCACTTAAACTTTCTGAGTTTCCATTTCCTCATCTGTAAAATGGGAGCAATAATAGCATGCACTTAATAGGCTTTTTATAAGGACCAAATGAGTTACCATATGCAAAGCTCTTTAAAAATGTTAAAACACTATACAAATTCTGGGTTGTTGTTATTGTTAGCTAAAAGCAACCTCAGAGGTTATCTAGAAACAACCCTCTAATTTCTATAGTTTAAAAAATCTTTGGCCCAGAGTGCTCAAATCACTTTCACAAGGTCACACCAATAACTCACAAGAGCAGGGTTAATTAATTAATTGCAAGAGAAATCCTCAGCTTTGTACGAAACCATTCAAGAAGACATACATCACAGGAGTCATCCGCCTGACTTCAGAGTCATCCCTTCTAGTGCCTAGACACTTTTATTAGAACTTCTAAAGTCAAAGGCCCAGGAGGACTTTGGGAAATGAAATTGCAAGAATGAAACTTAGTAGCATGGCTGTACATGTCCAGCAGAATGATCAAGTGAAGATCTTGGGTAAATGGGCCAGGCAAATATTGGACAAATGGGAAGTTGGATTACTTCTCAGCTTGGTCCAAGGTATGGAATGATGGAGGTGGTAAATGGATAGAATTTCATTAGACAAGCCCTTTCATCTGGATGATGCCACAGAAAAAGATTATCACCACAGGCCTGTAGGGTAGAATTTCTAATAGAAAAAAAAAGCCATTTGTGATTTGGTGATAAATTAATCTAAGGAAGTAATTAACTTTATCTGATGGAATCCGGCTTTCGTGCGGCTATTTCTCTTTCATGTTGCTGGATCTCTTGGGAGATCATATTGACTGAAGAGCAGCCAGATGCTGCTGTTATTAAACGCGTGATGGTAGCATTGAACTTAATGAACCAAAAATTATTTATGGACTTTTCATATGGAATTGAAGTAAAATCCATTTTTAAAGACCCCTGCAGAAGTGGTCTGGGTCAACTTCATTAATTATGAAAATTCAAACTGGGAAAAACCTTTTCTCCAATGAACAGAAGGGAGTGTGGTGGAGTAGAAAGTTCACTGGCCTGGGGAGGGCCAGCGGGGAGTCAGGACCCCTAGGTTCTAGTACGGGCTCTGCCACCAAATTGTCATATGACCTTGAGCAAACTGTTTCCCTTTTCTGGGCCTGAGTTCCCTCTTTGTTAGTAAAGGGGGTCTAAATCTGGAAGGTGTAAATCTCTCATGAGCACTGAATTTGCAGTTAGGGGACTTGAGTTGAAATCCTGACCCTGCTTCTTATTACTTGTGTGCCTTTCCTAGTACACTACTCTCCATTTCAGTTTCCACATCAATAATGTAAATGTTGGAGGCTAGGGTCCTGGATTTGGACTCAGGAAGTCCTGGTTTCAAATCTCACTGTATACACTTATTAGCTGTATGACTCTGGGCAAATTGCTTCACCTCTCTGTCCCTCAGTTTCTTCATCTGTAAAATGAGGGGTTTGAATTACATTGATCTAAAGTCCTTTCCAGCTCTAAATCTCTTATACTGTGATCTCCAAAATTATTTCCTGGTCCCAAATACATAATACTTAATGATATATTTATGCATTATGGGATATATATTTTATTTGACTGTATATTGCATATAGGTGTATATGTTTGTATCCATGTATATGTATACACACATTCAATAAGTCTGTTCCCTTGTATCTGTGAATCATGTATCACAGGTTGAAGTAATCTAGTCCTATGCATCATTCATGCTTATTAATACAGATTATCTACAATGCACATCATGTTCCGCAGGGAGGTGTTGGTCATTGCAGAAGATACAATATCTCCTGCCATCTTAGCATATCAGAAAACTAATTCAGGATTCCTGAGACATTGTCACAGTGCCTCCAGAGACTCTTAAAATCCATGGGGAGTGTCCCTGTATATCATGTCTGATGCTCTCTGTTCCTTCCTCACATTAATAGATATCACACACTTTGGAAAATGAAGCAAATAAAAGCTTCTGTGTCCTAGGGACACACAGGCTTGATCTCACTGGCTGAGGAGTCTGGAGGGAATGGGTTGATTTGACATCAGTGTGGTGTCAAATGGAAAGAGTGGTGTTAGACGCCAAACTGTCCATACCAGGTCTCAAACAGGATGTTTCATGGGCTCTTCAAATTCAAGATATCCAAGACAGAGTTTATCTTTTCCATTAAACCCTCTGTTCTTCTGAACTTCCCTTCAAGGGAACCACCATCTTTTCAGTTACCCCAGTGCCCAACCCTGTCATTGTCCTTAATTCCCTATTCTCAATCACTCCACACATCCAATCAGTTGCCAAACTCTGTTTCTATCTAAACACTTCTTATATCAATCATAGTCTCTTCACTCATACAGTCCCCACCTTGGGTCAGGCCCTTATCAGCAAAAGACCACATGGTCTCCTTCTCCAGCCTCCTATTTGGTGCCCCTGTCTCATCTCTTTCCTCTCTAATCCATCCACACAGTTGCCAGAGTGATATTCTTAAAGTGCAGGTCTGACCATGTCTTTCCCTCTTCAGTTAACTCAATCATTTCTTGTTGCCTTTAGTGTTAAATAGAAATGCCTCTTACATTTAAAGCATGTTACAACCTACCTTTCCATCCTTGTTACATATCACTCCCCTTTGTATACTCACTGCAATCCAGTCTAACTGGCTCTTCCTCTTGTTAAAAAAATGGTACTTAATCTCTCGTCTCTGTGCCTTGTACTGACTACTTTCTGGGCCTGGAACACACTCCTTGCCCATCTCCAACATTTAGAATCCCTAGTTTCTTTAAATGTTCATCTTAAGTACTACCTTTTATATGCCTCAGCTAGGAGTGATTTCCCCATCTCCACTGCCAAATTACTGTATATCTGTTTTGTATCTATCTGTTTATGTGTAAGTTGTCTCTTAGCTGCCCCCTTCCCCTTTTCTCTTTGCAGCTACAACATCAGCATAATGCCTGGGCACAGAGTTGGTGCTAAATAAATGCTTCTTGTTGAGTAATTTATTAGGGGCAGCTGGGTGGTGCAGTGGATAGAGTACTGGCCCTGGAGTCAGGAAGACCTGGGTTCAAATGTGGCCTCAGACACTTGACACTTACTAGCTGTGTGACCCTGGGCAAGTCACTTAACCCTAATTCCCTCACCAAAAATAATATCAGAAAACCCAGATTTGAAAGGCAGTTTTGCATCTTCATTACCTCTGTGACCTTGACCAAGTGATTGCCCTTTTTGGATCATTGTTTTCTCCTTTGTAAAAGCGGGGTCATTAGAAGATCTCAAAAATCACTTGCAACTCTAAATTTTGTGATTACAGTAGCTTCTATTTGTAATCATCTGAGTAACTTGAAGAACTACACAAATGCTCATATAAAAAGAACTAAGTCATCATTGGTCATCCTATTTCAGATCATTTGCAGTCTGATTTCATGTTATCCAGCTCTTCTTCTTATAATCAGGAATCTATGGTGATATCCTCAGATTCATAGATCATCCTTTAAAGCCAGTAGAAATCATTGAGATAATGCAATTAGCCCCCTTTGATGTTTTACAGAAAAGGAATGGGAGGAGGGCATGGAGTTCAAGTGGCCTGACAGGATTAGGCAGCTAATGAGCAATAGAACAGGAAGGAGAGAGCTCAGTCTCCTGCTTTCTCCATGCTGCTGGGTCATTGGCTATGCACCCCTAGGATATTCTCCAGAATGAACAGCAGTGACCCCTGTTATGCCACAGAGTTCCATGGGAATATGTTGTCAGTCTGTGATACTGACAAAGTGATGCCACTGGGAGTTTAACCCCGGTGTGAAAAATGTGATTATAAATAGCCGCTGGTTCCTACCATCTATGTAATGGCCTTAAAATCTACTCAGACATTTATACAATTTAATTAAAGTTTGCTTGTCAAGAAGATCATCAGAGGCAATTCCAGCTACAGCGACCTTATGCTAGAATTGCCAATGCTCGGTAATAGCTTTGGAAAAAAAATAGCAACAACATCTTTTGGAAATATTTCTTATTTACCCAAAGACCATGTGCTTCCCAAACCTTACTGCCAGCACACCTACCAGCCATCCTATTTTGCAAAGGTGAGGAGACAATATATGGTATGGAATGGGGAGGGACTTTATAGGTATTCTTTTTTTCCCTCTTTTACAAATGAAGAAATTGAGATTCAGAGATAATGACTTGCTCACGGTGATACAGCTACTAAGTGGCTTACTCAGGATTTGAACCCAAGCCTACTGACTCAAATTCCAGTGTTCTTTCCAATCCTCATTTTGTTGGAGCTCTGATTCTAGTGTTTTATAGCGTCTTCTGTGTATCATTGTTCAGTTTATTTAATAGGTTCAACTTCAAAGTAGGTCAGAGATGTTATTTTCATGAATAGGTCATTAGTATTCTTAAGCAAGAACACATTTTCAAAACCCAGAGAGTATCTGCTGTGCCCATGAAATGTTATATTTCTTACCATTTTGCTAAGCCGTGTCAAATTCTTTTATACCGTGAAGCTCTTTGTGGGAACCCCATAGGCTGGGAGGCTCTTCAGATGGTGCCCAGCTCAATGGGAATGGACAGAGAGCAGGAAAAGTGTTGGGGAAAAAAGCCTTGGGAGCTCCACATGGGGTGTAGAGAAAGGAAAGGGTAGGTGACTTTTCAGGACTTTTTAAACTTATGGTCATGCTGAAATGAGGCTAATATTCCATTTTGTCAGAAATGCCCCTCTGGGAGTTCTAAAGGCTAGTTTGCAAAGGCCTTTCAGACTACATCAAGGGATCACCAGTATTTTTTGTGACTTAAATGCAGTAATAAATCCATCCTCAAATCAAATTGGTTCATAAGGAAAATAGGATCCAAACCAGGATCCTGATAGTTCACTGGATTCACATTTGCCTTATGATAGACATCAAAAGATGCCACATTTGAAGAATCTCATAGAGTCTGGATCTTGATCTAATATTGACATTTTAATTTCACTTATTCCATCCTTAACTCCCTACATCACAGGGCCTTTGTAGGGAAAGCACTTTTTTGAGAAGATGGTGAGGGAACAGATTTGTGATTACATTGGTATGGAGAACTCCCAGTGAGGAAAAAACCAAGTCTTCATTCGCTCTGCAACTGACAATCTCAGAGAATTATCTCTGAATCTCAATTTCTTCATTTGTAAAAGAGGGAAAATAAAGAATACCTGTAAAGTTATCTGAGCCACTGAGAGCTTAAATGACCTTGCCAAGGTCCCTAAATATGTGTCAGAGGTGAGACTGATTCCAGGACTTTCTCACTACAAGGCAAGCTTTCCAGACACCATGTTGCCTTTCTCCATTTTACAGGTCAATCAAAAAGCATTTATTGAGTTCCTGCTTTGTGCCAGAAACTGAGCAAAGTACTGGGGGGGCTTAAAGTACAAAGAATAAAATAATCACCATTTGCAATTCCTTACATTTTAGTGGGTGTGATAAAATAATGGAAGTGGGCAGATGCCCAGGGGCCCCTCCTGATTGATTTAGTATTGTTTGAATTGGCTAAGAATGAGAAGGTGGTGGGCAGTGTTGGTGTACTACTGACATCATCAAGAGACCACTCTCAACCAACTAGCTTTAAGGACCTCCCCTTTGGGGGGGGGTGAGGGATAGAGGAATGAAGTGTGGACACTTGCTCATAGAAGAACTCTCTCTTTGGTGAGGAGGAAGGAGCATGGCAGCAGATGGAGAACAGGGAGGGCCCCTCTTAGTTGTTGGGACACTAGCTTGGTGGTGGTGAGAGATTTCACATGGGCTGCTAAGAAAGGAAATTGCTGACTCAGTTTATGTGTGTGTTTATATAAATATGTATTAGATATATATCAATACATAGCTATATAGAGACATCGCTATATAAACATAAATGTATAGATAATATTTGTATGTAATATCATATTATAACAATGATCATGTGATATTATCATATGATAATAATCACACACATACATATATTTTCTATATGCACACACAGAGATACCCATATACAATCTCTGACATGATCTTCAGGCCCACAAATTGCTTATTGGACATTTCAACTTGGATATCCTAGAGGTATCTCAAACTCATGTGACCAAAACAAGACTCATTTTTCCCTCAAACTCTCCCCTTTTCCAAGTTTCACTATTTCTATTGAAGGCACTACTATCCTTCCAGGTTCCTAAGATCATGACCTTAGAATTGTCCTGGCTGGACTCTTCACTCTTTCTTTCTCCACATCTCCAATCCATTGCCAAATCTTATGGTTTGTATCCTTTGAAATATTTTGCAATGTAATGCCTTCTTTCTATAGACTCAGCTACCACTTAAGTTTGGGCTTTCATCACTTTTCACCTGTAGTATGTCAATAGCCTCCTAATTGTTCACTCTCCCTTATGCCCGTCTCAACTAGGAACCATCCTCCACATGGCTGCCAAAGTCATTTTTCTATAGTGCAGGTCTAACCATGTGACTCCCCTACTCAAGAAACTCCAAGGGCTCCCTACTGCCTCTATGTTGAAGTAGAAACTATGCTGTTTGGCTTTCTGACCCCAATTCAGCCTTTCAGCTTCACTGGATATTTCTCCCCCTCTTGCATTCTATAATGTGGCCACACCAGCCTTCTCTCTGGTCTGTCCACATGATATTCTATCTTCTATTTCTCTTCCTTTGTACTGGCCACCCCACATTGCTGGACTGTGCTCCCTCCTTACTTCCACTTCACTGGATTCTTTTCTTCCTTTAAAACCTACCTCCAGCACCATATTCTACATGAAACCTTTCCTGATACCCATAACTGCTAGTGCCCTCCCTCTTCTTCTACCCTAAATTTATTTTTTGTGTACACTTTTATTTACTCACCTTACATTTATGATATATATTTAAATATATACTTATCTCCCCCATGTGTTGTTTAAATCTAAATGTGGGTTCTAATCTGCTCCCCCCAGTCTTGGAGGGAAGCTGGCTAAAATCACTGATAAATTCAGGAAGAGTTTAGGCTTTTAAAGATTTACTAAAATATATAAAGCACTGGCCCTGGACTCAGGAGGACCTGAGTTCAAATCCAGCCTCAGACACTTGACACTTACTAGCTGTGTGACCCTGGGCAAGTCACTTAACCCTCACTGCCCCGCAAAAAAAAAAATTATATATATAATAAGTTAGTGAAGAGAGAGAGATTGAGAACTGATTCCTTATAGCATAGAAATCAAGAATGATGACTGAGAAAAGACCATCAGATTTTTACAATTAGAGATGGGTAACTTTGGGGCAGCTAGGTGGTGTGGTGGATGAGTGCTGGTCCTAGAGTTAGAAAGACGCATCTTTGAGAGTTCAAATTTGGCCTCAGGAACTTACTGGCTGTGTGTCCCTGGACAAGTCGCTACACTGTTTGCCTCAGTTTCCTCATTTGTAAAATGATCTGGAGAAGGAAATGACAAAGCAGTCCAGTATCTTTGCCAAGAAAACCCCAAAAGGGGTCAGAAAAAGTCAGAAATGACTGAAATGACAGAAACAAACAAGCAAAAACTTTGAAGAGAAACTTCAACCAAGTGATGAAGATTGAAACCAGATTAGAAGGAGTTGAGGGATGGCTGAGAGGACAGGAAGTTGAGGTAGTTATGTGTAAAGAACTTTTTCAAAGAGTTTGGCAGAGAAAGGAATGGCAGATATAGGACTATAGATTGGGGAGATGATAGGTTCTAGTAAAGATAATTTAAAGATGTCATAGTTTTGGATATGCATGAAGGCAGTACGGGAAAATCAGTTGATAAGGGAGAGGATGAAATTTGGTAAGAGAGTGATGCAATCTGCTAGAAAGATATGAAGGGATGAGGTCAAGTGTGCATGTAGAAGAGTTAGTCTTGGTAAGGAGAAAGGCTGCTTTTATGTTCAAGATTAAGAAGAAAGAGGAGAGAATAGGGAATGATAGCAAGAGATTTTGAGATGGATAGAATAGGACAAGGTGGAATTCATATTGAATGGCTTCAGTTTTCTCAGTAAAGTGAGAATCAAGGTCTTCTGCTGACAGGAAGGAGGGTTTTTCTTCTCTGTGGGTTATTTACAAAGGGAAAAAAGATTTGGAATGGTTTCTGTCAAGGAATAGGGAATCAGGGAGGAATAATACAGATGAGGAAACTGAGACTCATAGTGGTTAGGTCACTTACTCTGGTCCCTCATGTAGTAAGTGCTGGGGACAGGACTTGAATCCAGGTTTCCCTGATTCCAAGGCTACTTTTCTGTATCTAGTTTGTCATGCAGTCTCTCACACTTTGTAAATCTTGGATTGTTAGAGAAATGTGAGAATTTTAATAATTACCTGATTCATTCAATATTTTTACACATTTGTAATATGTAAGACCCTATATATATTTATATGTATATGTATGCATATATATATATACACACACAGATAGATAGATAGATAGATAGATAGATAGATAGATAGATAGATAGATAGATAAAGGCATATAAATTGGCATAATCCTTTTCTTCAAGGTGCTTAGGATCAGAGATTAAAGTTGCAATGGACCATAGAGGCCAAACCTTTAGTCCAAACTTAGTCCAAACCTTTCACTTTCTGGATAAAGAACTAAGGCCCAAAATTTAAATGACTTGCCCAGGGTGATACAGCTGGTAAGTGTCCGAGGTATTGTTTGAACCTGAATCTTGCTGACTTCAAGTCCAGCACTGTCTCTGCCATACTATTATATGCTTATAGAGAAAATGACACATTTGTAATTATAATCAAATGCAAGATCTTGTCATGACACAAAAGAAATATAAAAAGAGGAGGAAGAAATAATTTTTAGTTGGAAAATTTCACAAAGGAGTTACAATTTGTGTCTTTAAATTTGGCCTAAATTATATGACTTTTATGAATGGCATTGGTTTTGATGAGGCTAACCTAACACTATGAGTGGGATAGTGGAAGGATAGATTCACAGTGATGTTGAAAAACAGATATGATTAAGTGGAACAAGGTACTTAGATGATTTCCCTAAACTGAAAATGCCATGGGCTATAATCCTAATTCTGTGAGTATGATATGGAGCTCAGATAAGTTGTCCCTCTATGAAAACATGTTAATGGCATACTCTCAGTTGACATGATTCAGTTTGTTGTTTTTGTTTCTATAAGGGGGAGAGGTATATTCTGACCAGTCCATTTGCCTTCTACTACTTAGTCCCCTGTAGCTAACAGCTCAGGTAAAGATTCAATGATTCTTGGGGCAGCTAGGTGGCACAGTGGATAGCACACGGGCCCTGGATTCAGAAGGACCTAAGTTCAAATGCGGCCTCAGACACTTGACCCTGTACAAAAAAATAATTTTTTTTTTAATAGAAGGTAATCTTTCTTTCTTTCTTCCTTTTTTTTTTTTTTTTGCAGGGCAATGAGGGTTAAGTGACTTGCCCAGGATCACACATCGAGTAAGTGTCAAGTGTCTGAGGCCACATTTGAACTTAGGGACTAAGTAGTAGAAGGCAAATGGACTGGTTACAGTATACTTCTCCCCATTATAGAAACAAAAACAACAAACGGAATCATGTCAACTGAGAGTATGCCATTAACATGTTTTCATAGAGAGACAACTTATTTGAGCTCTATATCATACTCACGGAATTAGGATTATACCCCAATTGCCTCGCCCCCAAAAAAGGTTCAATGATTCTCTTTGTTTTTTTTAGCCAAAAATGGGGTCGCATATCTGAGGAGCAGAGGTGATTAATAACCTCGTTTCTTATCAGGGACATGATATAGTGATAATATTGAACAAAGATGGCTCCGGGATGCGGATAAATGAAAATGATACAAACTGTAACCAGGCTCGAACCTATTACAATTTTCTAAGTGTCAGTGGCAGTTAGGTGGCACAGTAGATTGAATACCAGGCCTGGAGTCAGGAAGCCTCATCTTCCTGAGTTCAAATCCAGCATCAGACACTTACTAGCTATATGACCCTGGGCAAGTCACTTAACTCTATTTGTCTCAGCTTCTTCATTTATAAAATGAGCTGGAGAAGGAAATGGCAAACCATGCCAGTATCTTTGCCAAGAAAACCCCATATGGGACCCTGAAGAGTCAGATGTGACTGAACAACAAGTATTAGTGAAATGCAGTACTGATAGAGATCTGAATTTGCTTTGACATCATCCAAAATTGAGATTCTCATCAAATCCAGAAAGTGACTTGGTCTGAGACCCTGCACTCCAAGTCTCTTATTGGTTACCACAGCTTTTGAATTAACTGTTTCAGGTATTTGATATCAACCTTTTGAGTGCAATTTAGGGTCTTCTCCTATGAGGAAAGAAAGCCTCACTGTGTGTGAGTCGAGGATGCTAACCCAAACCACAGAAGCTGTGTTGCCACTTCCTAAGGGATCACAAGCAAATCATTTTTGCTTTCTGGTCCTCATGCTCCACATTTGCAGACTATTGGATTGAAATAGATGGTATTTGAGTTCCCTAGCTCAAAAAATGAATTTTAGTTTTTTTGCTTTTCCTTGTTTAAATGAATTGGTCTTACTTATAGGAGAAAGAGGTAGTTGGTAGTGCCTTTACCCCTACACTAACCCAGATAATTCTGCTGAAATAAGAGATTTACTTCTTTTAAAGGCTATAAGTAATCCTGAGAGAGTTAACAGATTGCTAGTGCGAATTAGTTTAATCAGATTGCCTTCTTGTTAATAGCTGGATGAGTTCTGTTGTTTGGAGGTCATGCAGCTTTTGATGGGGAGGAGGTACCAGGAAGGCAGGATCATTTTTGAGCTTGGCATTGGCTTGGGAGACTTGTGTTGAGTTGGAGACTATGCTGAGGAGCTAAAAGGAGCCAATGGGGAGAAAGAGGATGCTGGGCCCTGAAAGATAGGAGAGAAGGGATTGCTGGATAAGCAGGAGGGGCCCAGGAGGAGAGAGCAGGGCGATGAAGACAGACTTGAACTATTTTAGCCTCACTTAAGGTTCACCCTGCGTATGAGGCCATGTTGTAGTTGCTTTAATCAGAAGCAGATGAGGCAATTGTTCTGGAGGACTGGGCTCACTGAGCAGAGAAGAGGAATTTCAAAATTTGTCCCAATATAGTGGAAACAACATTGTCTTTGGACTCAGAGGAACTTGGCTCAATTTCTTTTTTTAGTCCTTTAAAAAGTATTTTATTTTTCCCAATTACATGTAAAACAATTTTTAATATTCTTTTAAAAATACTTTGAATTCTAAATTCTCTCCTTTCCTCCACTTCCCCCCCCAAAAAAAAACCCCAACCTGTTAAGCCATTTTGATATAGGTTACACATGTGCAAACATACAAGACATACTTCCATATTAGTCATGTGAAAAAAAGACACAGACCCCACCCCTTAAACACACACACACACACACACACACACACACACACACAGAAAGTGAAAAATAGTGTGCTTCAATCTGCATTCAGACTCCATTAGTTCTTTCTCTGGATGTAGAGAGCATTTTCCATCATGAGTCTTTTGGAATTGCCTTGGATCATGGTATTGCTAAGAACAGCTAATTCATTCACAGCTGATCATTTAACAATATTGCTATTACTATGTACAATGTTCTCCTGATTCTGCCAACTTCACTTTGCATCAGTTCATTTAATTCTTTCAAGGTTTTTCTGAAATCAGACTAGGCTAAACTTCTAGACCTTACACTTAATACCTGTCTGGTATTAGGCCAATTACTTAACTTCTCCAGACTTCAGTTGACTCCTCTATACAATGATGGACTGGAGAACTTCTAAATTCCTTTCTGATTCTAAACCTCTCTATCTATGAAGTCATGGACCTGGCTTGACTTTCCTTTTCTAGGGCTTCTATTATGAATTATTTGCCTGTCCCACTGTGGTATAATTCTCAGACCACCCACCAATATGTGCTTGCTCATATGAGGCATGAGCTGAAGGAGGACAGTAATGACTGAGGAGGAAGACAACAAATTGGGAATGGGAAGGACCAAAGGAGGAAGAGAGAAGATAGCAAAAGGTAGCAAGGAGGGTATAGAGACTGTGTGGAGATTGGGCAGGAAAGACTGTAGGAAGGAGGAAGGTAGGGAAGAAAAGAAAGACAAACAGGACGAAACACAGAGGAAAAGAGAAATATAGAGGGAGAAGCATTCATTGTTTCCTATGTGCCTGGTACCCTACTAAGCATGCTCAGTTGGTATTTAGTGAAATCTGTGTTGTAATTTGAAATGTGCTATTTCTGTGATCTTGATAAAGTTCCTTCTCTTTGGATCTGCATTTTCCTGTCTGTAAAATTCGAAAGTAGGACTGTATGACCTCTAAGGCTTATACCAGCTCTAAGTCCAATGATAGCTTGTATGGTTCACATTTATATAGCACTTAAACATTTGCACAGTGTTTTAACTTACGTTGTCTTGTTTGATGTTCACAACCCTGTGAGGTAGGTGCTATTTGTTTTCCTCATTTTGCAGGTACATATGCCTGAGGGAGACTTTGGAGAGCTAGCAGTATGGAAAGGGGAGAAGAGGAGGGTCGAAGAGTAGAGTGTCAACCTGGGGAATAGGAAACAGAGGAGGGAGGAAGTGAGGAAAGGAGGCTTTAGTTAGAAGAGTACTGGATTTGAACCGGGGTTTAAATTTCAGCTTTGCTTCTTATAAGCAGTGTGACCTTGAGAGAAGTCACTTAACCTGCTTGGGCCTCAGTTTCTCCCTCTGTGAAGTGAGGGGATTGAGCTCTATAATCCCTAAGGTCCCTTTAAACTCAATCCTTTTATCCCTAATTGAAGGAAGGAGAAAGTAACCTTGGGGACCAGGGACAGGAGACAGAAAACAGGAGTGCCCAAGAAAGAAAACAGCAAGCTGGGGCTGGGTGGGGTGGGACAGAGCAGGGAAGAGGAGTTTAATATTTCAGTTTTCTCGAACAAAGCAAGAAATCCTCCCATAAACCCTTTGCCGACGTGGCAGGTTGCTATGGATTATGATGCTTAATCAGTACCAACAACCCCCTTGCTGTGCTGAGCAGTCTGAAGCCCCACTCCCTTCCCATCCCAGCAGCTTAAGGGCTAATGATGCTTTTACATTTTTTCCCCTACGAACAGGGATAGGCCAGGAAGCAAAAGTTGCACCATCACAATATCTATCAAACGTCAGCATCGTCCTTCTCTCCCTCCTTGTGAGCCAGTAACATAGCAACTGATGAAGGCTGCTTGAACTCGGGTTGCCCTGAAATTACACGTTTGGCAGGCTAGAATGTTTTCTTTCTCCCACCCCCTTTTTCTTTCTCTTCCTTCATTCCCCTCTTCCTCCCTATCCCCTGTCCTGTTTCTCCTGAGGTGGCTGATGCTCCCCCCGTCTGCTAGCTGAGTTGGAGGCGCCGGGTCCCTGTGGGGGATTAGTGGTCTCTTCATGCAGAAAGTGGAAATTGATTTAATAGCACATGATAGATGAGCTGAAGAAGTTCGAGGTGTTAAGACCATGAGCTGAAACTGAAGCTGTGCCAAATTTGGGATTAACAGATTGAGTTGCTGTGGGTTTGGAAGGAGGAGTGCACAAGGCCACTTGTGAGCAGGAGAAGTGGGGAATAGTAAGAGGAGGAGAGGAAGAGGAGGAGACTGATTCTGGTCGAAGCTCAGTCCCTATGTGACCTTGAAGAAGTCACTCCCATTCTCGGGATTTACTTTCAGTATCTATAAAGTGAGGGACCTGGATTTGATCATTAAGGTTTCTTTGTGACTTCCAGTAATTGTCTGTTTCTATGGTAAAGCTGCTGTGCATCTTTCAGTGTGTTCTCTTTCAAACATAAAAGTCATATTGCTGGCCTGTTATTGGGACCAGGGTAGAGTGCTGCTTGGGCCACAGCTGAGACTCGGGGGCTAAAGTGATGAGATTTAGGGCAAATAAGTGTAATGTGGTGGAAAGAACTCTCTACTTGGAGTTTAAGTTCAGCTCAAGTAATAAGGAGACCTGCCACTGACTAGCAGAGGCATTGGGCAAGTCACCACTGTCTGTATTCCACTTCTCTGGGCTTCAGTTATGTTCTTTGTAAAATGAGGAGGTTGGGCTAGACATTTTTTTTTTGGTTGGGCAGTGAGGGTTAAGTGACTTGCCCAGGGTCACACAGCTAGTAAGTATCAAGTGTCTGAGGTCCGATTGGAACTCAGGTCCTCCTGAAACCAGGGCTTGTCCTTTATCCACTGTGCCACCTAGCTTCCCCAGGCTAAACAATTTTGATAGTGCCTACGAGATTTGGGGTTCTGTGGTTTTGTAACAGCATAGGCTATGGAGTAGGCAGCATAAGCAGGAGTGATGAATCAGTAGCATCCTGACTGGGGCAGGAGGACTGCAGGTCTGACACAGGGACCTACGTCTAGGAAGGCATGCTCCCAGGCTGGTCTGTTACATTCTGGAGACCACTATCCCTGTGACTTGTGGTCCTCTATTAACTCTCCATCCCCACATCCCCCAACCACCATGTAGATCGGGAGCATGAGGAATGTGGTCCCTTGAGAAAGCAAGGGAATGAGGTCAGTGGTAGTATAATTCAATGAAGGAGAGAGAAAGATGATTTCTTCTCCCAATGTGACCATAGTGGCCTGAACATCAAAAGTGGTTGAGGGGAAAGGGCAGGACCTAGACAATATCGACAGAGCACAGTTTCAGTTAGGAGAGGGCAGGGGATTACAGGATTAGTCTAGGTTACCTCTTTTCTCTTCAATACTTGTAGCTATGGTAAGACTGGCCACAGCTGTCTCACTTCTCCTACCACCCAACAGCTATGGCGTCAAGTCTCCTTTCTTATCTGGATGTCTCTAAGGGCTGAGGTTCCTGGTTATGGCTTTGTAGATCTAGGCGATTCACAGAAGTACATCAGAGGGGAGTAGTCAGTTGGGGGGAGGGGCTGCGAGCATGAGAGGGACCAGGATCCAGAAATTTATGACATACCAGGCTGGAAATGCTGGCCAAAGACTAAGAACTGAGGAGAATTGGGGGACCAAGGCCAGGGACATAAGAGCTCCCCAGAAAAGCACCCACAGTTTCAGAATTGTATCTATTTCTCTGTCCAGATCCCTTTAGCCCAGGAGTACTTCCAGGTTCTCAGTGCCTTTGGTTTGGGGCAGTGAATAGAGAGATGGGCTTAGAGTCAGGAAGATCTGAGTTCAAATCCAGCCTCAAACACTTTATCTGTGTGATCCAGGACAACTAGCTTAAACTCTGACTCAGTTTCTGTTACTATAAAATAGGAGAATATAAATAATATCTACCTTTCATGGTTGTTGTGAGGTTCAAATGAGCTAATATCTGTACAGTATTACTAAGAGCCTAGCACATAGAAGATATTTAATAAATAATTGTTTGGTCTCTTCACTGCTTCAATTCCACCAGAGTTACTTCATGGCTGCCCTCAGCCTCATTTACTCAAGCTCCAGCAGATGGGGGTCACTCAAGGCAACACTGGCTTTGGAACAGGATTTTTATAAAACCAAAGGTCCCTGTCTTCATGGTAAAGCATTTCTGCGTGACATCTGAGAACATATTCTCTTCTTGTAATAAGCTTCACAATTAGGGCCAAGTAACTTCCATTTCATTTTCACTGGGAAATGAGATACAATTGTGCCAATCCATCGTTATCTTCCACTTTATTAAAAAGTGAATGCATCCCCTGCAGGTCCGGGGGAATTCATACTAGAACATTTAAAAGACAAAGAGTATGAGAGTCTAGTGGAACAGAAGACCACATGGACTCCTGCTTCCCTTCTCCCACTGATCCATCCACCTGTCTAGCCAGCCAGCTGTCCTTTAGGTGGGGGCTAAATGCACCAGTGATGAGGGCAAGATAGTCTTCATCTGGGGATAGAGGGAGAGTACTGAAATTGTAGATAAGCAAATATATACAAAAAACTAGGCTAAGATGATACTAGGATTTCCCTGAAGTGTGAATGCCAGAAGTTGAGAGAAATAGGGAAAACCAGCGTTCTCTCCACTATACAATGCTATCTACCTACAAGTGATGTATAAATTCAATCCCTTACCTTGAAAGAGCTTAGAATCTAGCTAGGGAAACAACATCACAACACCTGGGAAAGATTACTAACGACCGAAGGCTATATGTGATGTGTTAAATGAACTGCAGTTGCTCTAAGACTAAAGAGGAAGGGTCACCAGAGCCTGGGGCATTATGGAAGGGTTCTTGGAAAAAGCGGACTTGTGCAGGACCTTGAACAATGGAACAGATGTGGACAAGCCTAAAGGAGGGATTTCCATGAGGGGAGCCAAAATGAGTAAGGATGCAAAGGCAGGATCAACTAAAGTAGCTTTTAGAGACAATGGGATAAACCAGTCAGGCTGCTTTGGAAGATTTAGTAGCAGGTAAGCTCCTTGAAGGCAGGCATTATTTTAATTTTGTTTTTGCATCCTCAGTGCCTTGCCCAATGCCTTTGCTCATTATAGGTATGTTAAAGCTGGTTTGGATTTGATTCATATTGGAGAACCTTGGATAAAATAAGACACTTGCATTTTATCCTTTAGGAAACGGGGAACCACAGAAGACTTATTAGCAGGGAATTGCAAGATCTGAGCTAAGCATTAAGAAGGTGAATTTGGCTATGTGTCTAGGATGTATTGGGGAAGGCAGACATGCAGACAGGGAAGTCAGTCAGAAGTGGGTTGATGGGAATGTGAAAGGAAAAGGCAAATTAAAGAGATATTTACAGGGGAAGGATTTAAAAGATTTTGTGTCTAACTGGATATGGGGTGATGAAGGAAGGAGAAGAGCCAAAGATGACAGAGGTGGTATTTTGGCATTACACTGTGGAGCCAGAAAGACTTGGCTTCATTTACTTTTTTTTTTTTTTGGGCGGGGCAGTGAGGGCTAAGTGACTTGTCCAAGGTCACACAGCTAGTAAGTGTCAAGTGTCTGAGGAAGAACTTGAACTCAAGTGCTCCTGAATCCAGGGCTGGTGCTTTATCCACTGCGCTACCTAGCATATACCATTTCTCACATGAGCTGTGTGATATTGGGCAAGTTATTTAAACTCTCTTAGTCTCATTTTCTTCATCTGTAAAGTGTGAGTGTGAATGCGAATGTGACTGCCACTGTGAGTGAGTGTGTGTGTGTGTGTGTGTGTGTGTGTGTGTGTGTGTGTGAGTGTGTGTGTGCAGACTTAATGTTCCTTCCGGTTGTAAATCCAGGTTCTTGGCCTAGATAGAGAAGTATTGCAGCCTAGAACATTTGGGAAGAGAAAAGATGTTAAGTTTGATTTTAGACATATTGAGTTGAGGTGCTATTGGGATGTCTAAAGAAAAAGGAACAACAGCTGGTTAGTATAGAGGACTAGACTGTAAGAGAGCAGTTGAGGTCCATAGAAATAGTTTGTACGTCATTTGCCTAAAGGTAATGATAAAGGTAAAGATTAAAGTGGTTGAAATCATCATTAGGCAACCTATATAGAGAAAAGGATAGAAGTGTAAGAACTGTTTCTTAGAGAATACTAGCAGATTGGATGTCATACATGCTCAGCACTTAGAAATATTGATAACACTGATTTGAGGCAGAAGATGCTGCATCAAAGAAGAAAAAGAAGAAGCCTTTGGAGATGAAGGAAAAGAACTAAAGAGCAGTATCACAGAGGTTAAGGGAAGAGAGAGTATTCAAGAGGGGATGATCAACAATAAGAGTTCAAGGCAAATGAAGGTGGAGAAGGGAGGGAGCCAACCTTTATTAAGTGCCTCTGATGTGCCAAGCATTGTGCTAAGCATTATACAACATTTTTGCATTTGATATCATCAATTAGGAGATTGGATTATTGATTAGCAGGCAGGTTACTCATGACCTCCAAGATTAAAGTTTAAGTAGACTGGTGAAGTAAATCAGATTGCAGGAGACAAAGGAATCAGTATCAGTGGGCTGGCATTGGCATGGAAGAAGCAAGTATAGACCACTTGGTAGTGAAAGGAAAAAAAATGGGATGGTAGTTGGAGGGGTAGGAGGGTAAAAGAGGGCTTTTTAATGATGGGAAGGTCTGTGATGTTTGAAAAGAAAAAGGAGAAAGATGGTTGAAGATACCAAAGAGAAAGGGGGATAATGAATATAGTGAGATTAAGGGGTTAAGATTGGGGACAGGAAAAGAGATGATCCTAATCATTCATCTTTCCTTAGTTATGGTGGACAAAGTATTTTCTTGAAACCAACTCTAAGGTAATTGGTATAAATATTACTTTTCCATTTTACTGCTGAACTCATTGAGACACAGAGAAATGAGATGTCTTTACCTGGGTCATGTAGTTATGGGAGCTGGGATACAAACTGAGCTTTCCTGTCTCCATAGGACTCTTCCCTTAAGGCCACAAGCTGGACCAGGAATTGGATGTCTTGGTTCTTAGAACCAGGCAAGCATCTACTAGATTTGATAGAATGTTATTTAATATTTCTGTTTGGGTTTGATCAACTGGAAAATGGATTTGATAATTCCTTTTCTGTTTGCCTCATAGAGTTATTGTAAAAGTCATATGAGATTATTTGGGCAAAATGGCTTTGGGATTAGCACAGTGATATGCTAGGGGGGAATGGGGAGGGTTGTAAGCATTTATTAATTAACTTCTATGTTCCATATACTGTGCTAAGCCTTTTAAAACTATTATATCTGGGGGCAACTAGGTGGCACAGTGGATAAAGCATCGGCCCTGGATTCAGGAGTACCTGAGTTCAAATCCGGCCTCAGACAATTAACACTTACTAGCTGTGTGACCCTAGGCAAGTCACTTAACCCCAATTTCCTTACCCAAAAAAACAAAACAAAAAAAAACCCTATTATATCATTTGATCCTCACAGCAACCCTAGGAGGGAGGTGCTATTATTATTCCCATTTTGCAATTGAGGAAACTGAGGGAGGTAGAGATTAAATGACCTGCCCAGGGTCACACAGCTACTAAATGTCTTTCTTTTTAATTAAAAAAATTGATATTTTCTGTTTCTTTTTCATTTTTAAATTTTTACTTAATATGATTTTCCCATTGACATGTAAAGATAGTTTTTAATATTCACTTTTGTAAGATTTTGAGTCCAAATTTTTCTCCTTCCCTCCTCCCCAATACAGTAAGCAATCAGATATATAGTACAATCATGTTATGCATATTTCCACATTAGTCATGTTGTGAAAGAAGAATCAAAACAAAAGGGAAAAGCCAAGAGAAAGAAAAGCAATAAAACAGTGAAAATACTGTGCCTTGATCTTTTTTTTCCATAAAAGTATTTTATCATTTTCCAGTTAGATGTAGAGATAGTTTTTGACATTTGTTTTTAATAAGATTTCTAGTTTCAAATTTTTCTCCCTCTCTCCCCTCCCTCTCCCCTCCCAAGGCAGCAAGCAATCTGATATAGATTATATATGTACAATCACATTAAACATATTTCTGCATTAGTCATGCTGTGAAAGAAGAATCAGAGCAAAAAGGAATAACCTCAAAAAAGAAAACAACAACAACAACAACAAAAACAATAGAAATAGTATGGTTCGATCTGTATCTGGATTCAACAGCTCTTTTTTTTTTTTTTTTTTGGATTTGGAGAGCATTTTCCAACATGAGTCCTTTGGAACTATCTTGGACCATTGTATTGCTGAGAAGAATCAAGTCTATCACAGTTGATCAACATACAATGTTGTTGCTCCTGTGTACAGTGTTCTCCTGGTTCTGCTCATCTCACTCATCATCAGTTCATGCAAGACCTTCCAGGTTTCTCTGAAATCTGCCTGCTCATCATTTCTTACAGCACAATAGTATTCCATTACATTCATATACCACAACTTGTTCAGCCATTCCCCAATTGATGGGCATCCCCTCAATTTCCAATTCCTTGCCACCACAAAAAGAGCAGCTATAAATATTTTTGTACATGTGGGTCCTTTTCCCTTTTTTATTATCTCTTTGGGAAAAAGTCCTAATAGTGGTATTTCTGGGTCAAAGGGTACACACATCTTTATAGCCCTTTGCATATAGTTCCAAATTGCCCTCCAGAATGGTTGGATCAGGGGCAGCTAGGTGGTGCAGTGGATAGAGCACCGGCCCTGGATTCAGGAGTACCTGAGTTCAAATCTGGCCTCAGACACTTAACACTTACTAGCTATGTGACCCTGGGCAAGTCACTTAACCCCAATTGCCTCACTAAAAAAAAAAAAAAAACAACAAACAGAATGGTTGGATCAGTTCTCAGTTCCACCAACAATGCATTAGTGTTTCAATTTTTCCACATCTCCAACATTTATAATTTCCCATTTTTGTCATATTAGCCAATCTGATAGGTATCAGGTGGTAGCTCAGAGTTGTTTTAATTTTCATTTCTCTAATCAATAGTGATTAAGAACATTTTTTTCATATGACTATAGATGTAGCTACTTAATTTCTGTGGTTGGATTTGAACTCATCTCTCTGACTCCAGGCCCAGAACACTATCCACTGTTCCCAGATATATAAATGTATGCTATCATAATCGTAGTTGTGAAGCTCTCCTTGTGTGAATGTTAATGTTCAGAGGCTATCTCAAAGGCCACTTATCTTTCATTATGATTTTTTATCTTTCATTTCATTTATGATTCTATTCACATAGAATCTGGATTCTTGTCACTTGATGCTGGAAAATAGCATAATATACTGAAAAATACACTGGGTTAGGAGCGTAGGAAACCTGACTCTTTCTCTTAGCCATTCTGCTAATTTCCTTTGTGATTGTGGACAAGTCTGTTAACCTCTCTGAGCCTCATTTTCATCATTTATAAAACAAGCAGGTTGGACTAGATGAAATCTCTCTAAGATCCCTTCCATATTTTACAATCTATGATATTAGCCTTGATGCTGATACTAACTCACAGTGTGATCTCAGATAAACCATTTATCTCTTTAGGTCTTAGTTTCCCTATATGTCAAATAAAAGACCTAGATAAGAGTTTAAGATCATCTCTGACTCAAAAATTCTTTGACTTGAATAATTTTACCTCTTTGCCAATTTCTTTATCTATGGCATGATTCTGGCCCCACTCAGATTGTCATGTTGTCATTGAATAGGGGGTTCATAAGGGAGTTGGGTTTTCTCTTGTAAAGAATTAATTTTTATCTGAGGGTTTTTGTTTGTTTTTGTGGGGCAATGGGGGTTAAATGATTTGCCCAGGGTCACACAGCTAGTAAGTGTCAAGTGTCTGAGGCTGGATTTGAACTCAGGTGTTCCTGAATCCAGGGCCAGTGCTCTATCCACTGTGCCACCTAGCTGCCCCCTATTTGAGGTTTTTATGACCCCATCTTTTGGCTAGAATTTTATAAAAAAACCTCGGGTGCGCGCACTGGCCTCTGGGGCTCTGTAAACGGCATGGTACTCTACCCACTAGTTGTAGACATTGCCATGGTGCTGGCACCTCACATCATCACCACTTTGATGCCTACATGGGCCTGGCAAAATTATAATGATTGGAAGCCTAGTGAGAGCAATCATGTGACTGTCAGAGCAGACAGCCAAGGTGCTGTCTGGGGTCTCCTGGGAGGAAGGGAGGAGATTCGCCATTCTAGCTGGAAGCTGGAAGGCGACAGGACACTGCTGTGTATTCTCAGCTGATTCCTGGGTGGTGCTATTATTCAGGTTGTATAATTTCCCTTTCCCCATTTTATTTCCTTTCCCTTGATCCTACTGATCCTGTTTGTGTTTATTTTTTTTAAAGTTTGTTCTTGTTAAATAAATTCGGGAGGCTGCTGGTCTCCTTCTTTGCCCCAATATTGTGGCGAGCTACTTAGCTAACAGTCCCCAATTAAAAATTGGTCCCCACACTCTGAAAGGGCAAACAGAAGGTAATGGTATAGGAGGATCTGTCATAACTTCTTCACCAGACTTTACTTCAAGATTGCTCCCTCCAGAAGTATGGATGTACCTAGTAGGGAGACCATGCCCACTGCACCATATATATAAGAAGTTTCTTCCTCCTCCCATTTTTCTCAACCACTGATGCAAGATTCCTTCGTGGCAGGGGCTCTTCATCTTTTATATTTCATGGACCCTTATGGCCATCTTGTGAATCCTATGGAGCCCTTCTTAGACCAGAGTTTTCAAATGCATAGATTCTCAGGGTCCTGGCAAGGTTAAGTTCAGAAGGCCCATATCTGTGGTCAAATAAAATAAATAGAGTGTGTGTGTGTGTGTGTGTGTGTGTGTGTGTGTGTGTGTGTGTGTGTGTGTGTAATGGATCATTGGATTGAGAATCAAGAGACTTGAGTCCAAGTTCTAGTTCTGCCAGTGATTGCTTTGTACAATCTTGAGCAAATTAGGATTATAACAGAAATAAGTATATTGAAAGAAGGATTTACTTTTCCCTTGCTGTCTTTGTTTATTCTTTGTTTTAAGTAATGGCTTTTTGGGTCAGAGAGGAGGAATGGATGTATTGGAAAGTAAAGGTGACATAAACACAAAATTTATCATTCAAAACTAAAGAAAAGTTTAAAACATAATTTAAAAACTGAATCAAATTTATAAAAATAAATATCGAGAAGTGATTCAAAATATATGAACAGTTCTGATGAAGTAACCAAAGCTGTCTATAGCCATAGGAAAAAAAATCTCTCCCTATTAATTGGAGAAGTGCAAATCAAAACAAGTCTGGGGTACTACCTCATACCTATTAGATTGGCTAATAGAACAGAAAAGGAAAATGACAGATATTGGAGGGGATATGGGGAAAATGAGACATTCATGCACTGTTAGTAGGGTTGTGAACTGATTTGACCTTTCTGTAGAACAATTTGGAACAATACCCAAAGGGTTATAAAACCATGCATACTCTTTAACCTAACAATACCACTATTAGGTCTGTATCCAAAAAGAGATAAAAAACAAAAAGGAAAAGGACTTATATGTACAAAAAAATTTATAGCAGCTCTTTTCTGGGGGCAAAGAATTGGAAATTGAGGGGATGCCCATCAATTGGGGAATGGCTGAACAAATTGTGATATGTGAATATGGGAATACTATTGTGCTATAAGAAATGATGAGCCAGGATGCTCTCAGAAAAACCCAGAGACTTACATGAGCTAATGCAAAGTGAAATGTACTTTTTACAATGTAACAGCAATATTGTAAGATGATCAGCTGTGAATGACTTAGCTTTTCTCAGCAATACAATGATCCAAGACAACTCTGAAGGACTTATGATGAAAAACTCTATCTATCCCCAGAGAAAGAACTGATGGTATCTGAATATAGATTGAAGAATTTTTTTTTTTACTTTATTTTTCTTGAGGCTTTTTGTCTGATATCTTTTACAATATGGCTAATATGGAAATGTTTTGCATGACTACAAATGTATGACCTGTATCCAATTGCTTGCCTTCTTATGGTGGGGCGGAGGGTGAGGGGGCGGGGGGGGGGGAGAGAAGATAATTTGTAATTCAAAAAAAAAAGGGATAAAAGGAACCTAAAAATGTAAAAATTAAAAAAGGAATCTAATTTAGAACTCAGTTTTTAAAATCAATGTTATACATTGTTTTTACATGTAGTTGAGGAAAAATAAGATACTAAATAAACAATAAAAAAGAAAACTATTTCAAGGTTTTAGCAGACCACAAGCTCATCATGAATCACTACTATGGTATTACCTATAAACTAGTGATCTTACTGTGAATTGAAAGGAAGTATGGCCAGCTTTAGGAAAGTAAATGGAGGAATATTAAAGAAAGGAGAAGACTGTGGCTTCTAGTAGATAGGGAGATTATGACTGCTAACCAAGAGACAGCAGAACTACTTGATTCATTTCAGTTTTCTTTGCCAAGGAGAATGATCTCTCAATAGGAAAGGACAGGTTTTTTTTAAAGGTTAATAATTGATTCATAAGGTAAGTGAGGAGACATAAAGGAGATTGAATCCCTTGAAGAATTTAAGTCCCCTGGTCCAGGTGAAATACATGCTTAGGTAGTGAAATCAGTGACAGGTGATCTCTGAGTGCTTAGAACCGTGCCTGGAATATAGGAAGTGCTTAAGAAATGCCAATTGAGCTACCAATAGATTCTATGATCTTTGAAAGATCATGAATAATAGGATTCATGCTGTAGTACTTAAGAAGGGTGACTCTTGTTCTGTCGGGTTTTTTTTTCTTAATTTGAAAAAGAGACATTGGTTTCTAGGCTGAGGAGCTTGATTTTTGTTCCTGACAAAGTTCTAGGATGTGTTATTAAAGGAGTAGTTAGTATATGTGTAGTGTGTATTTATAGGCAGTTGAGCCTCATCGAGAATAGTTCACTTTGTTTCCATTTTCATTAGGGTTACTATGAGAAATGTTTGTTATAGTGTATGGATTTTAGCAAAGTATTTAATAAGGTCTTTCATGTTATTTTATTAATTGATTTCTTGTTATGCCGCATTTATTTCTGAGTATATCCCTTCTTAAACCTCCATTTAATAAGCCTTCCAATTCTAACAAAAAATTTTTAAGAAGAAAAATCTGTACTCTCCAAACATACAAAAACAATAGCAATTATTTCTGACAGATATATAATATTCCACACCCATAGTCCCACATTGTTGTGAAGAGAAGAAAGTGTATTTTCTCAACTCTTCACTGAGGCTGCATGCTAGATCTTTACAGTTCAACATCTTTCAGTTTCATTTACTTGTCCTTTATATTTATATTGTTATAATCACTGTAGATATTGCTTTCCTGGTTCTGCTCACTTCACTTTGTATCACTTCATATAACTATTCTCATTTTTCTCTGGAATTTCATATCTATAATTAATTATGACATAGTAATTTTTTAAAATTCAGTTACATTTTTATGCTATAATTTTTAGTCTTTTCCTGATCAATAGACATCTACTTTGTTTCTACTATTTGCTATGACAAAAATAGTTTTGTGCTGTTTTTCTTCTATATGTATATATAGAGAGAATAGGATCAACTAAAAACTAATCAAACAATTAACAAGTTTTGCAAAGTTGCAGAATATAAAATAAATCCATAAAAATCATTAGCATTTCTATATATTACCAACAAAACCCAGCAAGAAGAGGGAGAAATAGAAATTCCATTTAAAATAACTGCAGTTAGTATAAAATACTTGGGCATCTACCTGTCAAGACACACACAGGAACTATGTCGATACTCTTGTAAAAGTTTTTACACTAATACAGATTAAGTAGATGTAATAAATATTTAAATAACTGGAAAAATATTCATTGCCCATGGGTATACATAGCCAATATATTAAAAATGACAATACTACCTAAATTAATTTACTTATTTAGTGCCATATTACTCAAACTATCAAAAAATTACTTTATTGAGCTAGAAAAAAATAACAAAATTCATCTTGAAGGAAAAAAAGTTAAGGATATCACAGTTAAAAAAAATGTGAAGGGGGCAGCTAGGTGGTGCAGTGGATAAAGCACCGGCCCTGGATTCAGGAGTACCTGAGTTCAAATTCGGCCTCAGACACTTGACACTTACTAGCTGTGTGACCCTGGGCAAGTCAATTAACCCTCATTGCCCTACCCCCCAAAATGTGAAGATGGTCTAGCAAAACCAGATCTTAAGCTATGGTACAAAGTGTTCATCATTAAACAATTTGGTACTAGATAAGAAATAACATGGTTGATTAGTGGAATAGATTAGGTATGCAATATATAGAAGCAAATGAGCACAGTAACCCAGTGTTTGATAAACCTAAAGATCTTAGCTATTAGGGTAAGAATTCACTGTTTGAAAAAACCACTGGGAAATTGAAAAGTAGTCTAGCAGAAACTAGGTATAGACCAATATTCACACCATATATTAAGATAAGTTCAAAATGGTTATGTAGTTTAACATAAAAGGTGATATCATCAATAAATTAGGGGATCATGAAAAATTACTTGTCTGATGGGCAAAGAGTTTACAACTAAACTAGAGGTAGAGAGGTTCACAGGAGGTAAACTAGATAATTTTGATAACATTTTAAAAGTTTTTACACAAATAAAACCAGTGCAGCTAACATCAGAATAAAAAGCAAGAAACTTCTCTGACTAAAATCTCATTTTTCAAATATATAGTGAAGTGAACCAAATTTATAAAAATAAGAGGCATTAGCCAATTGATAAATGGTCAGAAGATATGAATAGGCAGTGTTTTGAAGAAGAAAGTAAAGCTATCGATAATCACATAAAAGACTCTAAATCATTATTAATTAGATGAATAAAAATTAAAACACCTCTGAAATACCATATTTACCCATAGAATTGGTTATGATGAAGGAAAAGGAAAGTTTCTGAACAGGATATTGAAAAACAGCTATACTAATATGACGTTGGTGGCACTGTGAATGAGTTCAACCACTCTGGAGGATATTTTGGAACTATGCCCAAAGAGCTTTGCATACCCTTTGACCCCAAAATACTGCTACTAGGTCTTTATCCTGAAAAGATCAAATAAAAAGGAAAAGCACCATATGCACAAAATATTTATAGCAGCTTTTTTGTGGTGGCAAAGAATTCGAAACGTAGGAAACGTCCAGTTGGGGAATGGCTGAACAAGTTATGGTTTATTAATAAAATAGAACACCATTATGTTGTAAGCAATGATGGAGGAGATAGCTTCAGAAAAACAACAACAACAACAACAACAACACCTGGGAAGACTTAAATGAAATGAAACAAGGTAAAGTGAGCAGAACCAAGATGTATACAGTAACAGCAATATTGTAAAGATAACCAATTATGAAAGACAGTAACTCTGATCAGTACAATGATCCACCTTAATTCCAAAGGACTCTTGATGAGAAATGCTATCTGCTTCCAAATAGAGAACTGATGAACTCAGAGTTCAGTTTAAGGCATATTTTTTCTCTTTATTTTTCTTGCTTTTTTGGGAGGAACTTGGCTAATACGGAGATATGTTTTGTTGTGACTTTATATGCCTATAGAGTATCATATTTCTTGCCTTAATATGTGGAGGAGGGCTGGAAAGACGGAGATAATTTGGAAATGAAAAATAAAAACAAAAATTTAAAATATATATGTATATATGTGTATATACATATATATGTGTGTGTATATGTATATACACACACACATATATATGTGGGGTGAGAGCATTTAACTGCTCTCATCATCAGCTTCCTCATCTATAAAACATCCAAGTGTTGGACTCTCTGTCTTTCAATGCACCTTCCATTTCCAAATGGATGGTCCTGGGAACATTCCACTGCAATTAAAATAACACTTACTAAAGATAAATGTAAAGTTTTATATGGATTCAAGAACTGACTTCACAAGTACAATATTGGGGAAATATGACTTGTGGGCATTTTATCTAAAATAATCTAGCAGCCAAAACATTTAATATGATCTTAAGCTGTATTAAGAAGGGAATAACTCCTAAGAATAAAAAGGCAACAGTCTCTCTGTACTGTGCTTTTGTCAGACCTCAAAGAGAATATTCTATTTACTTCTGAGTGTCATAATTTATCAACTAAATTGATAATCTAAAAAATGCCCAATGGAAGATGACCAGGCTGATAGAGAAGTTGAAGATCATGGCACCAAATTGTTGGCTCAAAGAATTGGAGAAGCAAACATTTAGGGAGACCAGTGTGGTCAAATATTTGGAGAACTGTTACTTGAAAAAGAGAATCAGGGCAGCTAGGTGGCACAGTGGATAAGGCACCGGCCCTGGATTTAGGAGGACCCAAGTTCAAATCTGACATCAGACACTTGACACTTTCTAGCTGTGTGACCCTGGGTAAGCCACTTAACCCTAATTGCCCTGCAAAGAAAGAAAGAAAGAAAGAAAGAAAGAAAGAGAAAAGGAAAATTATATCTCTCTTAGTGAAGAATTGGGAACAGTGAGTTGAAAGGCAAATTTAGCCTTGATGCAAAGGGGAAAAAATCCTTCATCTTGACATTTAGAAATCTCCAGCTTGAATAGTTCTATCTCATGAGGTGAGAGGCTCCTCCTCATTGAAGTTCTTCTGAAAACATTAGAAAGAATATTGCTTTTGGATTGAGAAGTTTGGGGTCTAAATTTTACCTCTAATAATACCTACTTGATATTGAACATGTCTCTAGATCTTCCTCAGTCTGTTTCCCTCTTTCTTCTTATTTTTCCTTCCTCATTTGATAGAAATGAAGGAGCTGGACAAGGTGGCCCCTGAGATCCCTGTGAACTCTGTATATCTGTGATCCTGTGAACCTTTGATTACTTTATGCATGTATCACATATGTAGTGGCTAAATTTGTTGTTGAGGTATGCATTGGACTAGATGGCCCATAGGATCCCTCCAGACCTAGGTTCCTGTGGCTTCTTTTTTTTTCTTTTCTTTCTTTCTTTCTTTTTTTGTGGGGCTATGGGCGGTTAAGTGACTTGCTCAGGGTCACAATGCTAGTAAGTGTCAAGTGTCTGAGGCTGATTTTTAACCCAGGTCCTCCTGAATCCAGGGCAGGTGCTTTATCCACTGTGCCACCTGGTTTCCCCTCCTGTAGCTTCTAACATCTGTCTTAGCTATAACATCTCTGCTCAATCCCTGAAATTAGAGCCCACAGAACCAGGTGTAACTTGATAAAAAGCCAGTCTTCATTTCTCTTCTGCCCTCCCTGGCAGGGCTCCATTGTGTCAGGCACATACTTCCTGAAGAGACCCCTTCTCTATGCCTGGGGAATGGATGGCAGGCAGCCAGGCTGCAGTGGAAGAGTCACTGACTCTTAAAGACTTACAGAAAGATTCTGCCTGTTCCTGGCCCCAGTCCTGAGGGAGCTTTGATTCATGGTATTTGAGGACTCAGAATCAGGAAAGAGAGAAAGGGAATCTAAGGGAGAATTATTAGTAAACCCTCAGCTTTGGGAAGTGGCCCAGCACAGTAAAATCTTGGAAATGATGAGGCATTGGGGGGCCAGAGAAGCCGAGGGGGAAGACAGAGTATTGTGGAGCATAAAAATGTGTCTGGTGCTAAGTCGTTATTGAATTATGAATTTTTAAATAACTTCAGTGGTTGCAAAATGATTGTGTCATGAAGGCTAGAGGCTGAACTCTTGGATTTCTTCATTTCTTCACAGGTAACACAGACAAGAATTACCCATTGATTCTTCAGTAATCCTTCCCAGCCTGGCACTGGGGAAGGCAGGGAGGGAGAAGTGGACTTTAACTGGGTCTCCATGACCTTTTCTTATACACAGATGGGGACACCAAGATATATTTCCTATTAGCTGCTGAATACCCAGTAGATTGGCTTATCTCTTACTTCTGCTGGACTGGGCAGAAGCTAAGCTAATGATGGAAGTTAGTCCCTTTTGCCATTAAACTTGCCTGAGCATACAGGGCCATGATTATTCTTAGAATGTGTCATAGGATGGTGGTGAAGAAGATTAAATGTGGTAGAAACTGAGAATAAAAAGTACAGGAATGCAGAAATATGACCAGAGAGCAATTTGGGGGGGGGGACAATATAAATGATGGTACCTAACCACAAGCTTAACATGAATCAACATGTAAAATGATAGCCAAAAAATCTAGTGATCTTATTCTGAATTTCTGCAAAAACAGGGCCTGGAACCTAAGAAGTTATAATTCCCTTGGACTCTGTCCTGCCATTTCTCTAGTATTTTGCTTAGACCCTGGATACCACATTCTATTATTATTAATGACACATACATACATACATGTGTGTGTATATGTATATATGAAAGAAAGGAAAATATTTTTAAAAACATGTTTTTCTAAATATTTTCCTCTTTCACATATATACATATATGTATGTATGTGTATAATATGTATATGAATGTATAAATATGTGTGTGTATGTTTTTCTAAATATTTTCCTCACAAAATTTCTCTGAAGTAAGATGTTTCCACTTTACAGATGAATAAACTGAGGCTTGGTTTGTGACATTTTGTGAGAATTCGAGCTCAAACCCAGGTCTTGTGGTTCTCAGGACAATGTTCCTTTTATTATTGTTATTATTATTTTTTTTTTGGTGAGGCAATTAGGGTTAAGTGACTTGCCCAGGGTCACACAGCTAGTAAGTGTTAAGTGTCTGAGGTAAAATTTGAACTCGGGTCCTCCTGAATTCAGGGCCGGTGCTCCATCCACTGCACCACCTAGCTGCCCCTGTTCCTTTTATTATTCCATGTAACACTCCAACATTCATGTGTTACCAGAGTGTTGAGGAGACTCAACAATATTCCATATACTAAGCTCCCTCCCTTCCCTGCAGAGGTGCAGCACCATGTGTATGAACATTATGCACAGTCAGACTTAACCGATGTTCCTAAGTTTTTCTGAACTGCTTTTTCCCATCTCTGATCCTTAATTCTTGTTAATGACGGCTTGCTAGATAGGAGAGGAGGAAGGATTATATTCAGAAATAAAGTTAATGTAAAAACAAAAGACAATAATTTTATATACATATTATTTATATGTTTATAATATATTATTATAAATTATGTGTATATATACATAAATATGTATAAACATATACATATATAGGGCAGCTAGGTAGCACAACTTGGAATCAGGAAGACTTATCTTCATGAGTTTAAATTTGGCTCAGTTTTTAGCTGTGTGACCCTGGGCAAGTTACTGAACCCTGTTTGCCTTAGTATCCTCATCTGTAAAATGAGCTGGAGAAAGAAATGGCAAACCACTTCAGTATCTTTACCAAGAAAACCCCAAATGGGTTCACAACAAGTCAGACACAAATGAAGACTGAACAACAAAATGCAAACACACAAACATTTATGTGTAAATGCATACATAGATGCATACACTACATAAATACATACATACATAATACATGATCAGAGTAACTGGATATCTTAAGGGTTATGACATGGAAAACAGAACAGGCATTCTGCATGGTTACAGAGGATAGAACTAGAACCAGGAGAAGAAATTTCACCTCATTACCAAGAAGGGAGAGGAGCTGTCCAGCAATGCAATGATTTTCTTCTGTGTAATAAATTATCTTTCACTTGAGTCGAAACAGAGGCTGGATGACCATTTGTCATGGCTATCCATTTAAATTTATCCAATTCACCTGTCTTTTATTATTAATCAAATCACTATGGTAGGCACTGACAGATGCAAATATAGAAAAGACCTCTGCCTTCTTTGAGCTTATAGGCAGTCTAGGTGGGGGATAGGGCCCATTTTCCAAATGAATATAATAATAAAAAATGGATCATGTAATTGTGTAAGAGAAATGTGAGGGAAGTGTTGTGTGAAGTCTTAGAAGTGAAACACCATTTCTTACTGAAAGAAATCAGATGAGGCTTTATGGTGGAGGTGATATTTAAAGTGTGGGTAGGATTTCAGCAGGTAGATGTTAGTAGTAGAAAGGACATTCCAGACATAGGGGGGGATGGGAACAAGTTATCTAGCAAATGTAAAGGTGTGGCAAATACTCTAAATTGGGTCAAACAGCATACATGATATGTAGTAGTCTGAGATGAGACTGGAGCCAGATCATAGAGAGTCTCGAATGCTATACTGGAGAATATGGACCATATACTAAGTTCAATTGGGAACCATTCACAATTTCTGACTTTTTTTCTTTTTCACTAGCTTGTTATCTCCCCCCCACACACACACACACAAACACACTTCTAAAATGTGTGTGTTCCCAGTGGTTCTATCCTTGGCCATCTTTTCTTTTATACACTCTTTTCCAAGTGATATTCTCGGTCACTCAGATTGGTTGGGAGCAGCTTTTTTTTCTCCCAGGGCAGTGAGGGTTAAGTGACTTGCCTAGGGTCACACAGCTATTAAGTGTCAAATGTCGGAGATCAGATTTGAATTCAGGTCATCCTAATTCCAGGGCTGGTGCTTTATCCACTGTACTACCTAGCTGGCCCTGGTAGCAATATTTTAAAGTACTTACTATGTACCAGGCATTGTGTTAACAAAACACAAAAAAGAAACAGTCCTTGCCTTAAAGAAACAATAATTAGGCCAGAAATGACTCCTAATCTGTATCTCTCTCTATTCCTGCAACTTCATTCCCATGTTACCAACAACCTGCTGGATAGCATCACCTGGATGGCCTTCAGGGAACTGCAACTCAACATGCTACAAACTGAACAAATTATCTTTTCCCAAAAAACATGCCTACATTTTTTTCTCTTTTCTTTGCCCCCTCTCTCATATTTTTGTAAATGAAACTTTGTACATGTACAGAGAGCATTTTATTTATATATGATAAAGAAATTATTATATGTATATATGTTATAATCACCTTTATTCTTCTATTTCTGTTGGCATGACCACTATTTTCCCAATGTCCCAGGCTTATAATCTTGGAGTCTCCCTCTCTCACCACACATACTCAGTCAAAGATCAAGTTGTATCAATTGTACCTACCATCATAGCAAATGTTACATATATTCACATTTCCTATGACTACTGTAGTGTAGGCTGTCATATTTTCTGACCTAGAATAGGTTGTAACTTTCTAATTTCTTTCTTCCTCTATTCTATCTTTTCTTTAGCCTACCCTTCTTATAGTGCTACTCAATTCTCCTAACCACCCCTCTGATTGCATCACGCCTCTCCTCCTTCCCTAGCTCATGCTATTCCAAATTTATTCCCCAATCCAGATTCCAGAGACTAGTTATCCACTGATACCCAGTACATTTTCATTCATTCCTCAGTCTTTCTTTTCACCCCAATTCCTACATTCATACTAGGGGGCTTTAATATACATATCCTAGTTCCCTCAAGTACTCTAGTTTTCCAATTCTTCACTCTACTTAGTTCTCATTATTTATGTGTTACACTTCCATGTACATGAACTACAAATTCCCTGTATCTGATTACATTTTATCACTTCATCTTTTGCTATGTCTTATGATTCCTAACCCTATGCTTTTTTCTCATTGAGACCTCTATACCCCTTAGATCTTTCTTAGAACTTCACACCTGCACTGAGTACACACTCTTTTATATTCACCATCATAACCCCTTGGTAAATCAAGTCAACTCTTCACCATCCACTATAGCCTTGCACCCTTGTCCTTTTGTTGATAATTCATTATTGAATGTCAATCTTACATAACTCCCACCATCTGCCTCATTGGTTCCTTTTTATGTACTGCTGAAGAAAGCTGGAGAAAATCATGCAACTGTGTTGGCTGGATCCAATATAAATTTGTATTACATATTCTCAACTGAGTAGCCACTGAAGCAGGACAGTCTTTTTATAGATCCTTAATGAATTTCCTACTCCACTAACCATAGCCGTTACTCCATATCACTCGGTCTTTCCTTCCCAAGTTTTCCATGGCACCCCTCTCCCCAGCTCTTTCATTTGAGGACCTCACTTTAGGCCATTTGCTCAGAACTCCTTTGTATGACCATTTCCTCATCTCATTGCATTCAGACATCTTCCTCTACTATCTTCATCCCTGTCCTGTATAAAATGGCAAGAAGTTCCTTGCCAAGGCAAACCCCTCAAATTGGACCCTTGAGCCTATTCCTAATCTTTTCCAGTAGATTGCTCACGCTATCATTGTCTCTCGCCCTTGCTCTCTTGCTTTCTCGCTCTCTCAGTCTCATCCTGACCTTGTCCTTAAAAGTTCCTCCTTTGACCTAACCATCCTCCTTACTTGTTGTCCTTTATCTCTCTTCCCCTTCTAAGCTAAACTCCTTGAGAAAGCTATGTAATATTGGCCTCTTCCTTTTTTCTCTCACCTCTAAATCCTCTACTGTCTGGCTTCCAATGTATCTAATTCAACAGAAACACCTCTCTTCAAGGATATCATTGACTCCTTAATTGCTAAATTGAATGGTCTTTTCTCAAATCTCATCCTTCTTGATCTTTCTGCAGCCATTGGCACCTACTTTTCCCTCTTTAGGTTTTTGTAGCATTGCTCTCTCCGGGTTCTCCTCTGCTGCATCTCCCACTATTTAAGGCTGTTCAGTTCTGGATGTCCATTATGGCATCCTGGGCTTACTTCTCTTTTCCCACTAAACTATTTCACTTGGTGATCTCATCAGCTCCTGTGGGTTCCATTATCATCTCTGCAAAGATGATTTCCTGAACTTTCATTTGTTGTTGCTGTTGTTATTCAGTCATCTAGCATGTCCAAATCTTTGTGACCCCATCAACCATAGTACCCCAATCCTTTGTGTCCTCCACTATCTCTCAGAGGCTGTTCGAAATTGCTGTTTCTTGTTACCTGGACACCATCTATCCATCTCATGCTCTGCTGTTGGTTTTTCCTTTTGCCTTGGATCTTTCCCACCAGGGTATTTCCCACTGAGTCCCATGTTTTCATCATATGGGTCAAGTATTTTAAGCTTCAGCTTCAGTATTTGACCTTCCAGTGAATGATCTGAATCAATTTCTTTAAGTATCGACTGATTTGATCTCCTTGCTGTCCAAGGGACTCTCAAAAGTGTTCTCTAGTACAACAATTTGAAAGTGTTGATTCTGTAGCCCTCAGCTTTCTATATAGTCCAACGCTCACAGCCATCCATGGCAAGTCTTAATCTCTCTCCCAGATCCTGCACTTACATTTACTACATCTCTAACTGGATGTATATATCTCAAATTCAACATGTTTAAAACTTGACTACATTATCCTCCCCCTAAACATTCCTCTTTTCTCAAATGATTTATTATTGCCAAGGGCACAGCATAACCTAGACTATTGTGGTGGTCTTTTAAAAAATAATCACATTAATGCCTTTGTTGTTGTTGTTGTTGTTGTTGTTTTCTTCTCCTTTTTATTACTTTATTTTCATTTTCTTTTTTTTTTTAGTGAGGCAATTGGGGTTAAGTGACTTACAGCTAGTAAGTGTTAAGTGTCTGAGGCCAGATTTGAACTTAGGTACTCCTGACTCCAGGGCCAGTGCTCTGCCACTGTGCCACCTAGCTGCCCCCATTTTTTTTACACACACACATATATGACATATATAATGCAAATTTTCTACATTATTACATTTAGATTTACTTAGATATTCTATATAACTTAGTATTTTAAATCTTAAAATCACTGTTTTATAAATAACATATACATATCAATTTATATATGACAAATTTGTTTAAATATAATTACTATATAAATAAGACCTAAACAATTTATATACGTACAACATATATATTTATATGTGTGTATATAAATACATATATATCTCTTGAAACCTTACCAGCATACCCTTTCCCACCTTTTAAAAAACTTTTTCATATTAAACATTTTTATTTAGATTTTTCTGTTCCAATCTCTATCCCTCCTTCCTTCCCTCCCCATCATAATTGTCACTTAATGAAAGAAAGTGAAAAATAGCATGCTTTAGTCTGTTCCCTTAATATCAGTTCTTTCTTTGGAGGTGGGTAGTTTGTTTCATCAGTATTCTTTTGGGCGTAATGATTGGAATGATGCCGCCTGCTGAAGACTTACTGTAGGAAAGCTCCAACATGAGGAGAGGGCCTCTGAGGGCAGGACCATGCATCTTTTCTCTGGCGTCAGGAAGTGACGTTTGCTTGTGGGAGGAAGAAGGGGGAGGCTGACACTCTGGCTCACTCTCCTTCCTGAGGACTCTGGTGGAGAGGGGAGCTAGAAATGCACTCTCCCTTTGATAGATAGATTAATCTAGGCCTTTCTCTCTCTTTACCAAATTCTTATTCTCCTTAATAAATGCTTAAAAGTCTAACTCTTGCTAAAGCTTATAATTTATTGGCGACCACTCATTAGATTTTAGACAGACTACCTAAAATTTTAGTCCTTACATGGGATTGTATTGGATTAATGTATTGTTGAGAATATTCAAGTCATTCACTGTTCTTCATCACATACATTTCTACCTGTTGTCCTCTTTCCTCTCAGACAGCTATGCCATATCACAACAATTATTTTTGTCTTTAAACTGAATAATCCATCAAAAAATTCTGGAAATATATGCAGCATTCTATATATTCTGTCTTCTTATTTCTTTTCTTTGAGGTCATGCTTGCTCTTTGTAATTTTGCATCAGATTGTAAATTTGATTGTTTTGTGGTTGTTCTTTTCATTCATAGTGTTAGAGTCATCATGTACATTATTTTCTTTATTTCTTTCTGCATCAGGTCATGTAAATCTTTCTATGCTTTTTTGTATTCATGATATTCATCATTTTTGCTAGCACAATAATATTCCATTATGTTAATGTATCACATTTTTTAAACCACATTGCAATATATGGATACCTATTTTGCTTCCAGTTCTTTTCTACTACAAAAAGTTTTGGTATGTATATTTTGTATTTTGTAATGGCATATTTGGGAACTTTTTTTTTTATCAATGACCTTTTGGGAGTATATGTCTAGCAGTGGAATGTTTGGGTCAAATGACATTTTATTCACTTTACTTGCATAATTTCTAATTACTTTCCAAAATGATCATTCTAATAAATAGTTTCACTAACAATGCACTTGTGTTCCTATATTCCCACACCCTCTTCAATGGCGATGATTCACATTATCTTTTCAATAACGTTCTTGAGTTCGAAAACATTGTCCCTTCTTCAAGTCTTCACCTGTTCCAATCCATCCTCTTTTCAGCTACCCAAGAGAGTTTCCTAACACTAAAGTGTGATCCTGTCAACATCCCAAGCCTACTTGATAAACTCCAGTGGCTTCCTTTTTCTTTTATGATTAAATATAATATACTCTGCTTTATGTCTAAAGCCCTTTACTCATGACCGCCTACTGTCTTCCTGGTGTTGTTATTTACTCACCTCTATACACTTTGTGACCCAACTCTACTGACCTACTTCAAGTTCTCAAACATGACATTCCATCTCTCATTTACTTGCCTTTGCACTGGCTATCCCTTATGCATAGAAAGGGAAGGGAATAAGCATTTATTTGGAGCCTAGTGTGTGCCAGGCACTATGCTAAGTACTGTTTGCAAATATTATCTCATTTGATCTTCACAACATAACACTGGAAAGCAGGTGCTATTGGTATCATCATTTTTCAGTTGAGTAAACTGAGGTAAACAGAGGTTAAATCTCTTGCCTGGGGTTGCATAATTAGTATAGTAAACTCAATAAACAAGTGTTCTGCATCCTACTGCCTACTGAATAAATTATTCAGGGATCTTCACAGTCTATTTCCAGTCTACTTTTCCAGCCTTAACTCATATTACTTGCTTTCATTTTTTCTACCTTACAGCCAAATTGGACTACATACCCTCATCATACCTTCTTCCATAGCTGTGCCTTTTCTCACTTCATCGTGTATCCTATTCTTAGAACAGGATATACCCGCCCCCTTTTGTCTTTATCTGTTGAAATCTTTTTTTCCTACAGACAGCTTAGGTTCTACTTCCTCCATGAAACTTCCTTGATACCTTCCCCCAAGTGAAAGTATTCTCTCTTTCCCTAAGTTTCTCCATAGCATTTTACCTATGCTCTCTTCTTCCTTCTACCCACCCACCCACATGCAGACATGTCAGTCTCCCTTATATTATTTCTACTTGTATATAGCCTCTTCTTCTATGAGATCATAAGCTTCTTGAGACTGAGGTTTGGATTGTGTCTGTCTTTGTCTTTCCCTTCATAGTCATTTAGTTAATGTCCAATTATTGGATTGAATTGAATAAAAGTGACATGATCAGATTTATATATAAGAGAGATTTATCAGTAGGATTTTTATTTGTGGATTAGAGTGGGCAGAAGCAGAAAATGGGAAGACCATTTTGAAGGCTGGGGCATTCATTCCAGGTCAATGGTAATTAGGACTCCTTACTAGGGTGGCGGCAAGTAGGAATAGAAAGGAGAGGATGGAATCATGACACATCTCAGAGATAGATTCTACAGAGCTTGACAAGTGATTGAATGTAGGAGGTGGGGAAGAGGGAAGAGTCAAAGGCAGCACCAAGGCTTCAAACATGGGATCCTGTAGGCTGAAGATGCCATTGCAGAAGGAACAGGGTTTTGTTTTGTGGGTTTTCTTTGGTGGAAGATAATGAGTTCAGTTTCAGATATATTGGCTTTGAGGTGCAGGTCAGGTGCAACTCTCTTAAAGGCAGTTGGAAATATGGTAGTAGTATTCAAAAAGAGAAGTTGAGGCTGGAGACAGAGATTTGGGAGCCATTTACAACAAAGGTGGTAGTTGAAGCTGTGGGTATAGATTAATTTATTGAGAACAAGAGGAGAGAGAAGGGAAGAGAACAATGTTGTAGAAGCCATTCGGTCAGTAAGTCAATTAAAAACCTTGACTAAATACCAACTGCATGCTAGACAAAGTGCTAGATACTGAGGATGCATAAACCAAAATGAAATAGTCCCTGCCCTCATGGAGTTTACATTTTATTGGGAGAGACAACATGTATGTGTGTAAGTACAGTATGTTCCAAAAGGTTCAGTGCAATTTTAAGCTTTTAATGCTATGCCTTATGTATACAAAAAATATACAAAATAAATACAAGATAATATTTTGGGGAAGGCACTAGTGGATGGAGCAGGGATCAAGAAGACTTTGTGTAGAAGGTGGTGCCTGATCTGAGCACTGAAAGAAACTAAGGATTATGAGAGGTAGAAGTGAGGAGCATGTGTAATCTGTAATCTAGGTAAGAGGAGTGGAGATTGGAGATGAATTGTGTATGAGAATCAGCAAGAAGCTCTATTTTATTAACCAAATGACTCCACATTTTCTTGTAACTTTTGTGTTCCACGAGTTTCAGGCATGGGTAGTAACCACTGTGTCACCTTGGGCAAATCATTTAGCCCCCTCAGTAAAACGGGGATGATAATACTTGATTTTTATCAAGCTCCCAAGGCAGTATAGGAGAAAATAAAGTCATCCATGTTTGGGTCTTCACTCTATAGAGAAAGCTAAGCTATTCTTCAATGTCTGTATTCATTCTTGGGAAAGGGGGAGTAAATTAAAGTAAGAATTCCAGGATTGAGGCCTCTATTCAGCAAGAATGGCCTTTAACACCCCTCCCCGCTCCAGAAACACACAAACACACAGACATACATTCACCATCTCCTTGATGTGGGATGTGGAGCCAAGCATGCTGGGAATAGTCAAGACAGACCTGTGATTTAGGGCCCATGTTACTTATTTACACGAATAACTGAGGGGGAAAAGAAGGACGAGAATAGTAAAAGGAGTCACTATGATTTGTGAGACCTGAACACCTCCAGCAAAATGAAACATTTACAGCAGGCAATAACAATAATGAATGCAATGAATAAAGTAGTAGTGGAAACATTAGAAGCCCTTCTTTCTAATAGCTCTCCTTCTCCCCACCAGGATTTAAGAGCTTTAACCCAGAGTCCTGAAAATTCTCTTGCCTTGGGAAAAGCTTTACAAATACAGTAACAGAACCAACCCATAAATATTTATTTAGCGCCTACTGTGTGCAGGATTCTGTAGGCTTAGTTTATGCAATTCCAGCATTAAAAGAGATATCAAAGGCCCTCTAGGCCATCTGAAAGCTGAGTAATCCCTGCTATATATAACATCTATTGTAAGGGATCATCTAGCCTTTCCTGGAAGATGAAGAAGACAGGCCATTTCATTTCTGGGTGGCTTTGTTAAGAAGTTTTCCCTTGTATTAAGCCCAAATCATCCTCTCCATAGCTTCTACCCCTTTTTTGCTGCATTCTGTACCTTGGAAATAAGCAGAACAAGTCTGAACCATCCTCCTAATTACAGACTTTCAAAGGTCTGAAGGTAGTGTTCATACCTCTCTCTCCAGACTAAATTTTCCCAGTTGTGTCAACGTATCCTCAATCTCTCCTTATCTGCTGCCTATTGACATGCTCAAGTCTCCCCTATTCCTAAAAGAACCCATATAAGGTTAATCATTCCACCCCCTCAAGTTTCATCCCATATTTTCTCTCCTTTTTAAAGGAAAATTCCTAGATAAATTCATATATACTTGTTGCCTTCATTTCCTCACCTCCTACTCATTTGTTGAAATCTGGCTTCCAACCCACCTCTTAATTAAAACTGCTCTTTCCAAGTTTTGCCAGAGTGATCTTCTAATTGTTCTTTTGTGTGTCCTTTTCTCCATGCTCATCGCTTTGGAAATCTTTGTAGCCATTGACACTTTTGGACACTCCTTCCTGAATATTCTTTCTTCCCTCAGCTTTTGTGAAATTGCTCTTTCCTGGTTCTCTTCTTGCTCCTGTGACTACTCCTTTTCTGTTTCCCTTGCCAGATCATTCTCTTCTGTGGTTGTTCCCCAAGTCTCTGTCCTAAATGCTCTTCTCTTCATTTTAGACTCCTCCTTCTTGGTGATATTATCATCTTCCAAGTACTGAATTATCATCTCTACACAGATTACTCAAAATTCTTATTATCCAGCTTTAGACTCCCTCTTAAATTTCAATTTCACATTAATATCTGCCTGCTGGACATCTTCATTCAAATGTACCATAGGCAACTAAAACTCAATGTGTCTAATAAAAAACTCATTCTCTTTCTCCCTAAACCTACCACCTTTTAGGCTTTTTCTCTTTCTGATGTGGGCACCATATTCCTTTTCATCACCAATGTTCTTATCATTACAGTCATCTTTAACGTTACATTCTGCTTTTTACCCTCCCCACGTAGCTTATGGCTTCTTTTTTTATTTTTATTTTTGCAGGGCAATGAGGGTTAAGTGACTTGCCCAGGGTCACACAGCTAGTGTCAAGTGTCTGAGGCTGGATTTGAACTCAGGTCCTTCTGAATCCAGGGCCGGTGCTCTATCCACTGCACCACCTAGCTGTCCCCTAGCTTATGGATTCTTGTCAATGATACTTTAACATCATATCTAGTATTAATTACCTTTTTTAGAGGCAGCTGGTGACTCTGGGCCTAGAGTCAGGAAAACATGAATTCATATATAACCTCAGACACTAATTAGCTGTGTGACTCTGGGCAAGACATAGGATTTTTGTTGACTTCAGTTTCTTCAACTGTAAAGTTAGTTTAATAATAATGCCTACCTCTCAGAGTTGTCATGAGGATCAAATGAGACAGTTATAAAAAACAAAAACAAAACACAACACTTAGCACAGTGCCTAGCATGCAGGAGGCACTGTATAAATGCTTATTCTCTTTGTGCCCCTATAGAATCGCATCGCCATCACCCTGATACAGGCCTTTATCACCAATCATTTATATTATTATAATAGCCTCCTAATTTGTCACTTTACTTCTAGTCTCTCCGCCATCCAACATATCTGACATATATAGCTCTCAATATAATCTTCCTAAAACACACACATATGTATATATGTGTGTATATATGTATATGTGTATATATATATATGTGTGTGTGTGTGTGTGTGTGTGTATGTGTGTATATATACAATATAATATGAATTTCATTGACTTAATCTTCCCACACTATAATTTTGGTATCTTGGTCCTATCCCTCCTTTCTTCTTGAGTTATTCCAGTTCGTCAGTTTCATTCCCCTAGTGTGGTAGCCAGAATTGAATTTAAAAGTCTAGAGGAGTTCAAACCAGAGTATATTACAGATGGACTAATTTCCAGTTTCTCTTTGTCCACTGGTACCTTCTCTGATGCCTACAAACAGACCTAGTTTCTCTCCCATTCTATATATATATATGTGTGTGTGTGTGTGTGTGTGTGTGTGTGTGTGTGAGAGGCAATTGGGGTTAAGTGACTTGCCCAGGGTCACACAACTAGTAAGTGTCAGTGTCTGAGGTCACATTTAAACTCAGGTCCTCCTGAATCCAGGACCAGTGCTCTATCCACTGCGCCACCTAGCTGGCCCTCTCTCCAATTCTAAAACAAACAACCTGGTACCAACAAAAAGGAAAGCAAATGCACATAAAAAAACCAAAAAACCCTTCCCTTGACCCTGCCATCCCCTGAAACTATTATCACATCTCCTTCCCCTCTTTCTTTGCCAGATTCCCAGTAAAAAATGTCTACTCTTCTTAGCTCTTCTGAGCAATACAATGATCCAAGACAATTCCAAAGAACACATGATGGAAAGTGTTCTCCACATCCAGAAAAAAAGAACTGTGGATTCTGAATGCAGATTGAACCATACTGCTTCTACTTTTTTTGTTTTTTGAGGTTTTTCCCTTTTGTTCTGATTCTTCTTTCACAACATGACTAATGCAGAAATATGTTTAATGTGATTGTTCATATATAACCTATATAACCAAATCAGATTGTTTTCTGTCTTGGGGAAGGGGGAGGGAGAAAATTTTGAAACTAAAAACCTTATGAAAACAAATAATGAAAACTATCTTTACATGTGACTGGAAAATAATAAAATACTTTATTATTAAAAAAACAAAATAAAACAATTAAAAAAATGTATACTCTTCCCCTATCAGATTCCATTTATTTCTCAGCTCCCTGAAACCTGGCTTCAGACCTCTTACCTCAACTGAAGCTTCTTTCTTCAAGGTTAGTGACACTTTCTTGATGGCCAGTTATTTGTTCTTTGCTTCAGCCTTTATCTCTCCACAACTTTTGATGGTGCTGATCATTCCTTTCTAGATACCCTTTCCTTGCTGAGTTTTCAGGGCATGGCTTTGTGCTGATTCTCCTTCCACATGTATGACTGCTCTTCAATCTCCATGTCTTACACAGTGCACAGGTGTGAGTGTGTGTATTCTAGGACTCTGCCCTAGGTTAACGATCCTTTTATCTCTCCACACTCTTTCTTTCTCTGTGATCTCATCAACTCCCATACTTTCAATGAGCATATTTACATGTGATTCCAACATCTATGTACCACCCTCCTCTTCCCCCATCCCTCTCTTGAGCTCCTGTCCTATGTAACTGACTACCTTCTGGGCATCTCTAATTGGGTATCCTGAAGACATTCCACACTCAAACATTTTTTAAAGAAATTCATTCTGCTCCTTCCCTCTGCTCCAAATACACTTCTCATCCAAATCTCCCTATTTCTGTTGAGGGCACTGTCACCCTTGCAGTTTCTAAGGTTCATAACTGTGTGCCATGGTCAGATTTATCTTACTTTTCACCAATATCCAGTCAAATTCTAAGTCCTTTCAGTTTGACTTTTACAACATCTACCATTCCTCTCCTCTCTACTCATTTGGAGAGCACAGTAGATAATTGAGCACTGAGCCTGGCATCCAGAAGACCTGAGTTCAAAACCAGTCTTAGCTACTAGCTGTGTAACTTTGGGTTTGTTTCCCTTAGTTTCCTCAACTATATAATGGGGGTAATAATAGTACCTACATCCCAAGATTATTATGATGGGTCCAATCAGATGATATTTGTAAAATCTGCAATGTCTGGTACATAGTAGTCACTTTTTTGATATCTTCTTTCCAGTCACATAGCCACCTTCTTCATTCAGATGCACACTCATTCACTCTTTGAATTATAGCATTAGTCAGCTTCCTAATTGGTCTTTATAGGTCTAATCTCTTCTCTTCCAATTTATCTTCCATATAGCTGCCAAAGTGATATTCATAAAAACACAAATCAGACCAAGTCATACCCTTGTGCAAGAAAGTCCAGGGGTTCCTTCTTTTGTTGCTGTTCTTTCGTTTCGGTTGTGTCGGCTCTCCATGATCCCATTTGAGATTTTCCTGGAGTGATTTGTCCTTTCCTTTGCTAGGTTCTGTCTTAGCTCTATTATAAAATATGAAGTCCTCCATCTGACATTTAAAGTCCCTTGTACTTGGCCTCTTCTTTGTCCTTCCAGGATTACTGCAAACTATTGCCCCTTACACTGTCTACATACCCACCAAGCTAGTTACTTTGCTGTTATCCTTATACTATATATTTCCCACCTCAGTGCTTTTGCAAGGAGCTGTTCCAACTCAAGAATGCAGAATACTTGCTCCTTGCTTCCATTCTTTGGAATTTCTGACTCCCTTTAAGATGGAGGTAAAGTACAACCTCCTCCATGTTTATGAAGCTCTCCGGTTTTCAGTTCTGTCTTCCTGGCATGACTTGGCATGGGTTTTGTATAAACTCATTTGTATACATGCTGTTCCTTTTTAGCATGATGTTAACTCATTAAGGGAAAGCATTTTATTTTTTCCCCAGTGCTATTACTGGGCCTGGTACATAGTAGGTTCTTTATAAATCTTTTTAGAATTAACACTTTTTTGGTTAACATTACATATTGACTTATATTAAACTTAATAGTTCATTGCTGCACCTGGATCTTTTATTAACAGCTGCTATTTAGCCATTATTATGAAGTCATATACAAATACAATTGATTTTTGTTAAGCCAACTGTAAGACCTTAGTTATGTTCATTAAATTTAATTTGAATAGATTTGGCTAATTTTTCTAGCCTGTCAAGATCTTTTTTTAAAAACTCTGTCATCCTATGTATTAGCTATGCCTTCTATCTTTGTATCATCTGCAAATTTGGCAAATATGCCATTTTTGCTTTCATACAAATCATTCATAAAATAGTGAAATAGCCAAGGGCCAAGCATAAGTCCCTGGGTGCTGAGGAGACACTACCCTTCAGGTCAACATATATCTATTAATAACTATGCTGTAGGTCCAGACATTCAGACAGTTTTGAATTCACTTAACTGTGCTCTCACCTAGCCTACATCTCATCACCTTTTCCATAAGGAGAGCTTAAAAGATGCTGCCAAGTCCTTAGCTAATTCCAAGCATGGTATGTCATGTCTACAGCATTCACTTGAACTGCAGTGGCTATAAAAACAAAGAAATGACTAAAGAAGTGGGATAGCATGAAGAGAGACATAGGTGAATTTTGTGCCGGGTTTCAAAAGTATGTATTGATAAGGATTGGTCAAGAAGAATGATATTTTAGTCTTTTCCTTTCTTATGATTTCATCAATGTAAGCACATAGACATAGCACTCAAATTCTCTATACTTTAAGGCGCAGTCTTTATGAGTTTCTGTGGTTGGGAAAAATATACCATCACATGACCAATATTTTTTGATGGTGAATACTTAGCTATGTTGATTTCTTAATGACAGACCCACAGTCTTTGGCCCACTCTGTATACTAAGTACCTAGGTTTGCTGTTCAGTCATTTCAGTTGTATTTAACTCTTTGTGACCCCATTTGAGGTTTTTATTAGCAAAAATACAAGAGTCGTTTGACATTTCCTCCTTCAGATCATTTTACAAACAGTGATAAGTGACTTGTCAAGGTCACCGAACTAGAGAAGACTTGAATGGAAATACAGTTCACACATGTCTGTGATGCTTTATGGTTAAAAACAATGACAACACATACCCACTGTCTCAATGATCTTCACAAGAACCATTAGTAGTACATAGTGCAAGTATTTAAAGATGAATAAGTTGAGGCTCAGAGAATGTTTTCCCTAAGGGCACAAAACTAGTTAGTAGAAGAGCCAGAAGTAGAATTTCAAGACTTCTTATTCCTATTCCAATATATTTTCCACTACCCTGCTGGGATAAGAAGTGGCACGTAGAAAGTCAAGGAGAGGCAGCTAGGTGGTGCAGTGGATAGAGCACCAACCCTGGATTCAGGAGGACCTGAGTTCAAATCCAGCTTCAGACACTTGACAGTTACTAGCTATGTGACCCTGGGCAAGTCACTTAACCCCAATTGCATCACCAAAAAAGAAAGAAAGAAAGAAAGAAACTCAAAAGGAGGAAAAAAACGAGGAAGCCATGTAATAGAGAAGATGGATGTAATAACTTGGTTGGAGTAGAGAATCTCCACTTTGCAAGAATGAGAAATGGATATGAGCTTTTTTATTAGTGTGATCAATAAACTTTATTAAGTGCTTAATATGTGCCAGGAACCATTCAAGGTACCAAGAATCCAGACAGAAATGACATGGTTCCTGTCCTTAAGGAGCCTACTTTCTATAGGTATAAGGTCTTGAAAGCCAGATTGGAGTTAATAAGAGTGGGCAACTTGAAACCTAATGGAAAATTAGTGTTCATAGTTATATCTCACATTTTCTCCAGGGATTTGATTTTTATCTAGAATGAAAGAAGAGGCATCATACCCATGTACGAAGGACTCATAAAACTCTCAATTCAGCAATTTGAAGCATTTTCTCTCTCTGTAGGAATATCTGGGAAGTCAAACTGTTACAAGTGTTCACAGCAGGACAAAGAACGGCAGAATCAGTTGGGAGATTGCTGCCTGAGGATGAAGAATTACATTAAGGGGTCAGTTCACCACTCAGATATTGAAACTAAATCTCAGCAGCTCCAATCTCCATCGCTTCTGTAAGGATGGCTCATTTACCCTCTGTTCTCTCAGCACTTCTGTACTTGGTTGGAGCAAGCCCATAAACTTGTACTCATTTAGATGCAGAGAGTGAAGTTCTGAACTGCCTGCCAACAAGCTAACTAGACACCAAGCTTCTCGAAGGCCAGAGCTGTTCTCGCTTTCCTTTTGATCATACTGAGTAAGTGCTGATGACAGATTTATGTACTCAGGTTTGTTGTGAATGAAGGGAGGGCACTGAAATCTTTTTAGCTTGTTAGGTTCTAATAGATGATTACAGTGAGGGTCCATCTGAAAACTGTACCTAACCAAGGACATAGAGGCACTTCATTTAGGTTTCTCCTCCTATCTCCCAATGAAGTTAATAAAAAGGTTAAAAAATCCCTCAAAAAATCAATCTAACCACCTGTTGAGTTAGACAATAAATGTTTATGAAACACTGTCACCTTTTAAACTCAATGAAATTGTTTGTTTTTGTTTTTGTTAGGGGAAAGGGAAGAGGTCTGGACCCATGGCTCTATGGACCTATTAGCAAAGAGGATTCCTAAAAACTCACTCCACCTACTTAGATTGGCAGCTTGTCTATAGCCTACAGTCTTTGTGAGTACCCAGGAACACATAACTAGTACAGGTCAGAGTCAAAATTTGAACCCAAGTCTTCCTTACACCAAGCTTGAGCCTTTCTCCACTGTGCCACAGTATTTTTTTCTTATTAAACTATAAACACTTCAAGGGCAGGAATTATATCTTACTCTCCTTTAAATTCTCAAAGACAAGTATGCGATTGGGTGCTTGGCAAATGCTCCATAGATTGAAGAATGAATGACAGAGGGAGCATAAATAGGGGAACAGGGGAACAGGGGAATAGAGAGAAGATAGTGGAAATAGACTTGGATTTAAAAACAGGAGGCATAGGCTCAAACCCTGGTTTGGTTACATATTATAGATGTGTGGTCTTGGGCAAAACATCACCCTTTTCTGAGCCTCAATTTCCCTATCTGTAAAATGATGAGATTGAGCCAGATCTCCAGGGTCTCTTCCACCTCTATATAGCAGGATCCTGTAGAAAATGGAAAAAAAATTCATTCCATAATAAATACTTAAAATCAAACTTTGCTTTGTAGCTCCCAGAATCAGAATATTATAGCTGCAGTGGGGTTAGGAACCAATGAATTGGACCTGGAAGGGACCTAAGAGGTTAAACATCATTATTTTACAAATAAGACTCATAGATATTAACCAACTTGCCCAAAGTCACACAGGAAGTGGCAAAGCCAACATTTAAACCCAGATCTGACTCCAAACCCAGTGTTCTTTCTAGCACACCAGTTGGCCAGTTCTTAACTGACAATTCCCATGTAGGTTCAAACCCAGATCCCATACCTTCACATCCCCCCAAAACAAGACTGCCTCAAAAGAAAGCAGTCCATATAGCCATGACATTAGAGATTATCTAAAAGGTAGCAGGAGACCTTCCCTCATTCGTCAGCAAAAAAAAAAATAGAGATCATCCCCCAAAATTCCTTTCTCCCTGCTCTTTGTCTCAAAACCCCTTGAGATCATCTCACATTCTCTTCTCCTTGACTCCAATCTATGTTGGTTAGCCCTTCTTACTGTTTATATCCTTGATTTCCTTATTGCCTACATATTGCCACACCCATAATCATCTCTCTAATCTTCAATCTATCACTACGTACTTACTCTTTCCTTGCTTCCTACAAATACTCAGACCTCCCTATTTCTTAAAATCAACCAGCAAACAAACAAAAACAAATCTCACTTGACCTTGTCATGCACACAAGCTACTTTCCCTTTCTCTCCTCATTTTCACAGCAAGATTCCTGGAAAATGTACACACTGGTTGTTTTCATTACTTCTTTCCTCAACTCTTGGAAACTTCTAACTCCTTGATTCAGCTGAAATTGTTCTCTTCAAAGTTATCAATGGGTTTTTTTTTAAGATTTTTTTGGTTTTGTATTTTTTGGTTTTTGCAGGGCAATGAGGGTTAAGTGACTTGCCCAGGGTCACACTGCTAGTAAGTGTCAAGTGTCTGAGTCCAGATTTGAACTCAGGTACTCCTGAATCCAGGGCTGGTGCTTTACCACTTCACCATCTAACTGCCCCTATCAATGGGTTTTGATGTGCCAACTCATCTCCTTTTCTTGGTCCTCTTACTTTTTTACCTCTCTATAGCATGTGATGCTATTAACTACTCTCTCCTGGACACTTTCTCGTTAGACATTTGTGACACTGCTCTTGATTTTCTTAACATGGATGAGACTATTCCTTATGGGTGTGCCCCAAAGTTATGTACTAGGCTTCTCTCCTCCTCCTTCTCTTTATTCTTCACTTAACATATCTGATCAATTGGCAAATCTTATTAATTCTGTTTCCTACAATATTTCTACCTTTTAGCCATTGTCTCCTTTTTCCCAAACTGTCTTCTTGTTCCTCATATGATACTCCTATCTCCCATCTTTATTAATTGAACTGGCTGTTCTCCATGTTTTGAATGCATGTTGTCTTCACCTTCCATTCTAAAAGTCCCTACCTTCCTTTAAGTCTAAGTCCTTTGCTACCTGCCCCCCCCAAGATGCTCATGCCCACCCCCCCCATGAAATTACCTTTTATGTATTTTGTTAAAAATATATGTGAATCTGTTGTTTTCTCCAATAGACTATAAGCATCTTGAGTTCAAAGGCTGTTTGTTTCATTTTTGGTTTTGTCAACAGAACCTAGCTCAGCGCCTGGCTTGCCCTAATAGTTTAACAATGACTTGTTGATTGATTGATTGACAGTATAGTTATAGATACTTGATTTGTGATTGTATTGGTATAGGGGCCTCCCTCCATCAATGTAGATTGACACCTCTTCAACTTACATTCTTAAAGAGATGACCATTAATGACCATTGAGAGGTTAAGTGACTTGCCATGGATCACATAGCCAGTATGTGTCAGAGGTGAAATTTGACCATAGGTTTTCCTGGCCTTGAGGCTAGTTCTTTATTCATTACACCATGCTTGGCTAATCTACATCCCTTTCCCATTTTATAGATGAAGAAATTGAATTTCAGCGACGTAAAAATGACTGGCTCAATATCATATCACTAGTAAGTGGCAGAGCCAGGACACAAACCTAAGTCTGGCTCCAAATCCAGCAGCCTTTTCAGTATGTCAGTTAGACAGCTGTTATCTGCCAATTTCCACATGGTCCATTTTGTGAATGAGTTTAAGTGTATGTGTGTGTGTGGGTGCACATTTCTTAATGTGTGTATAAGATTTGGTCTCTTAATAAAATGGGGAATTTGGTTGTAGAATTGGCCAAATGAATAGTCTACTCTGCCGATGCTTAGTTACCACATTGTCCTACTCATTTTGTGGGCAACTCTGTGACACCTGAGTAGTTACTTCCTTTGCCGAGGCAGCCTCACCTCTCTTTCCTCCCTTTCCCTAACCCTTCATTTGAAGTCTTTAGCCATACAGCTGCTCAGCTGAGCTGAAGCCAAACTAGGCTGCTGGTAAGTAGTAGAGTTTTTTGTTTCTTCCTTTTTCTGGTGTTTGTAGAGTCCAACCCCTCTATCACCAGTCTAATGGGATTCATTTTACCATCTGCAGCCCATTGGGAGATACTTCCCCCCTTCATTCCACAGCACTGCAATTTTTGAGAAATCACTTGCTGTTGTAATCACACCTCCCTATTTGCAGTCCTGATGGGAGTGATGTGCAGCCCAGTCAGCTGAGTCATAGAAGAAAAACTCAGCACCTGCTAGACTACCGTGTGCCAGGCTGTGGTAAAGGGCTCCTAACTGTATTTGGACCCTGTGCTTGTCAAGCATTTGAAGGGCTGTCACTTGGAAAGATTTTTTTCCTTAGACTTGTTCTGCTTGGTCCCAGAGGGCAGCAGTAAGAATGATGAGAAATAGATGATTTTGGATTGATGGGACAAAAAACTTTCTAACATTTAGAATTGTCTTAAATTTCCCTGACTTGTATTGTGTACCCCTTTCCTTTGTTGTTCAGCAGAGATTGGATGACCATTTTGGGGATGTGGGGAAGGGGATTTTTCTTTGATTACAAATTCAACTAGATGATTTAAGATCTTAGGATCATAGATATAGTTCTAGAAGGCACCTGAGAGGTTGAAGAAGCTACTTCCTCAAGACCACATAGGAAAGTAAGGAAAAGAGCCAGGATTCATACCCAGGTCCTCTTGCTTCAAATGCACCATGAAAACTCTCTCCTCTGAGATCCCTTCCAGCTCTGAGATCTGACGATTCTATATCTAGTCCAGATTGAAGAATTACATTTCAACAGAATAGTCCATGCAAGGATAGGGATAGGGATGAGGACTGGGTTTGTGATGCCATTGGTGTTAGAATTCTGGGTCAGACAATGGAATTCTGGATCAGACTTGGGTTCAAATCTTAACTCCCTGGGTTACTACTACCTCTATGACCTTAGGCAAGTCATTTGACATTTCTGAGCCTTATTTTCTTCATCTTAAAATAACGGTGTTGTTCTATGAAATGATCTCAAAGTCTCTCCCGGCTCTTTATTTATACCTATGTCCAAGTTCTTTCCAACATGAAAACTCTGATTCTATGTCTCTCTAGAAAAAAGAGAGTGATGAAGAGGATTGAGAGATTTTTAAATAATTTAAATAACACAGGGGTGAAGTTCTGGGTAAGGAACTTCCTTTACTAGAGAAGGTGAGCATTTACTTTGCAACTTAAAATTACTTAGGACACTGAAGGGCTAAGCTAAGCCCCTTGCTTAGAGTCACATAGCTAACATGTGTCTGTTTTATTTAAGTTATTGTGGGAGTAGGCTGAGTTTTCTAAAATATTGCTACTTATAAATTAATGGCTATTGCACCAGTTTTGGCAGTAAGCGTTTATTACTATTATTATTATTTTGTTGTTGTTGTTGTTTTCTTTGGTTGGGTTTAGTTTTTTTTTGTTGTTGTTTTTGTTTTTGTTGTTGTTGTTGTTTTTTGGTGGGGCAATGAGGGTTAAGTGACTTGCCCAGGGTCACAGCTAGTAAGTATGAAGTGTCTGAGGCTGGATTTGAACTCAGGCCCTCTTGAATCCAGGGCTGGTGATCTATCCACTGCGCCACCTGGCTGCCCCAGTAAGCATTTATTATTAATTGATATCACATATTATTAAAGTATTGACTGTGTGTCTCTCTAACTTCCCCATTAGTCATAGGTTTATAGGCCTAAACAATTACATACCCCATGTATTGAGCCAAGAGGAGAGCGCATGTGGAGAGTAAGAGCCCAAGGAAGAAAGAGAGCAAGCCCCTTGTGGTTCAGTTGTTTTCCTCTTTTCTGATAGAGGCAGCTCCTTACACACTGATCAAACTGATTGGCTAGCATCATTCAGTTCTACTGGTTGACGTGACTTGAGGGTGGTCCATATTAAAATGAGCTCTACTGTGGTGACATCAGAGTCTAATGGGAGACAGACCCCATGAGGGCCAAAGGCCCATTCAGATAGGTGTGTTATAATCCCATTGGCTCCCTAACCTAGTCAAGAGTCTATTCTCCATTTCTATTGTACTCCCCCTGAACAGGATTAAGCCCTGAAAGAGATTAGAACTTTCTCAAAAACTGGGCATTCTGAAGTGACAGGGAGAAAGGATAAAAAGTGTGTCCCCAAGAAATTCATTATTTTTTTTTATTTTTATTTTTTGCAGGGCAATAAGGGTTAAGTGACTTGCCCAGGGTCACACAGCTAGTAAGTGTCAAGTGTCTGAGGCCAGATTTGAACTCAGGTCCTCCTGAATCCAGAACAGGTGCTTTATCCACTGCGCCATCTAGCTGCCCCAAGAAATTCATTATTAATAATTATTTTCTCACATGTCAGAGATGGGATTTGACCCCAGACCCTCCTTGCTCTGAGGCTAGCTTTGTATTAAATTCATCATACTACCTCTCCATACATATAATTTAAATGGATAAAAATGCCTATCATCCAAACAACAGAATATTATAAAAATATTTCATCTAGCCTAATTCTTCCTACACCCAAGAGCATAGAAAGGCAAAATAACTTGCCAGAAAGAGAATATTTGGCCTTTACCCTCTTTCCATACCATGAAAGCAGAGCTGCTGAACTGCATGGAGGGTAGGTGAGAAGGGGATATGTCTTCTCCTCCTTCCACATCTAGAGAGCTCCCTCCCCTCCATTTGCAGGTTGTTTTTAAGTAGGTCTTAGAACTGGAGAGAGATTGACAGACTAGCTATAGGGTTCCACAAACTATGCCACTAAGCTTTGCAATGTGACATCTGGGATTGGAGAGATTCACACAGTATCAGATATAGATATAGGGTGCCGCAAAAGCCTTAATGTAGTTTTAAGGTATTAAAGCTAAAGCTTACAGCTCCACTATGACTTTTGACATCCTCCATATTGTGTTTGGTTTTCAAAGTTTTTTTTGGGGGGGGGAGGGGGGTGCCATTTAAGTGACTTGCCCAGGGTCACACACCTAGTGTCTGAGACCTGATTTAAACTCAGGTTCTCCTGACTTCAGGTGGGGGTGGTCTATCCACTATACCATCTAGCTACCCCCAACAATCTCCTTTTACTCAAAGTCCCTTTTGTTTTAACTTGTGCATTTACAACATTAGAGATTTCTTGATAGTCTTTCCTTTCTTACTTAAACATATGCACATTCATATACACGCACATATACACCCATGCACATGTAGTGATTGTGGCAATTGTGTGGTGCAGTGGATAGATTGGCAGACTTGGAGACAGGGAGACCTGAATTCAGATTCTGCCTCAGAAACAGCAGAAGGAGTCAATTGATTATCACAGTGACTTTGGCTTTAGTGTCATTGGAGTATCTTAGAAAATGCTTGTTATGTTTAACAACAAATGTTCATAAAGCACATGGAAATACAGTAAAAATAACACCATATACTAACAGCTGCCATTCATGAAGTGCCTTAATATGTGCAAAACACTTTACATGCTCTGCCTCATTTTCCTTTCTGGAAGCAAAGTATGGTAGGTACTGGGGATACTCAGAAACTGAAACACATCTGTGTTCTCTTCTGTGTGAATGGTCAGTTCAGATGGAAGCCCAACTGTGCCTGTCTATCCTGTGTTCCCAGCTAGCCCCAGAAAGATCCCCCCGCCCATATGGGGAGTAGAGCACTTCTCTCTTTTCTGACATCAGACGAAGGCCTATGAAGTGTTTGGGCTGCCCACCTCTTATTCCTTACCATTGCCGTACGACCAGCCTCTCTTCTTCATCAGTCCCCCATTTCCCCCATAACATCTTTTACTGTTCTTCTTAGAGGTTCTTAGAAGCCTATTCTTTGTTATTTGTTGCAATCTGCTCACACCTGCTCCATGCATGCACTTCCACGTTCCCTCCCCCTGTCATTTTCAGATCGTTAGAGATGAATGTGCCATATAAGAGGGAAAATGCAAAGACCAAATGTAACAAACGCTACCCTCAAGGATCCTGTAGTCTACTACTAAGGAAGCCCCTTTTTATGCTTTCAAGCACTTGTGCACAGGTGCAGCTATTGCATATCACTGGAGTTGGCAGAAGCAGGCTTGCCAATTACAAGGATCCAGAATATCCTAGACTGGCATTTTTATGGCTTTTTTAGGAAAGCTCTCTGTAAACTGTAAGATGCAAGAGTAGCATGAGCTATTTTGCTGGCATTGTTACTGAAGCAAAGTAGAAATGGCAGTAAAGAAAATAATGATGGTAGAACAACTGAACAAGACTAATTCCATTCAGAACATATCCTACCATGCTGGATATTACAATCAGTCAACAAGCATTTATTAAATGTTTACTATGTGTCAGGTCAGGCACTGTGCTAAGCTCTGGGATGGGGGAAGGGGCTCAAGGGGGGGGCGGTACAATGAAAGACAAAATCTACTTCCCTACCTTCAGAGAACTCATATTCTAATGGGAGAGATAATGTGCAAATAACTATATATGTACACGATATATACAGTGCAAATGGAAGGGAGTGTCAGAAGGAAAGAACTGTTAGTCTCCTGGAGAAAGCAGAATTTGAGCTGGCTTGGCAAGAGCCACTGGGCATAGACAAAGCATTGGACCCACAACTAAGCCCAGACTTTAGAAAGATGAGTAGTGTTGAAAAAAAAATATTCATTGACAACTTTGTTTTTGAAAATGAACTACATTTCCCACTGTATTCTTTCTCTGCTCTGTTTCCTGAGAGCCATCCTATATAATACAGAATTTTAAAAGTCTTATAAAACTACCATATCAAAAAAGTAAGAAATTATATGTACATCCATGACCCCTCACCCCAGCAAAGAAGTACAGGAAGATTCAAGCAAAAACGATAATTTTGATAGCATAGTGCTGATGTTTTCATCCCTTTTTTTTTTGAGCCAACCATGACCTTTATAATGTTCCAACATTCATTTTCTATTGTTTTGTTGTTCCTTGCTATTCTTTCCATTTATATCATGGTAATCATTATCTACATAGCCATGCTTTTGATGAAGCCAAGCTTCTCCAGGACACTTCCTTCCCTGAGCCTCAGTTTTCTCTTCTGTAATAAGAGGACATTGAATTTAACGATTTTTTAGGTCTTTTCCATATATCTATAACCTGAAGTACAGGCCATTGTTTTAATACCATTTTGGTAGTGATAGTCTGAGGTTAGGAATCATGGAATGTTAGCATCTGCACAGAATCATAAGCTTCAATGTTACCAATGAGAACTTGCATGGGAGAAGTGGTATAAGAGATATTGTAAGTGATCTGGAGGACTGGAAAAGAAGATGAGTCAGTCAGTCATGGAGTAGGACTAGGGGATAACCAATGGAAAGCCCATATGCTGAATTCACATGCGCATAGTGCCTAGGAAAGCTAGTACAGGAAGGCCTCTAATGCCAGGGAAGGATTTATGAAAGGCCATGGTCAAGAGTTGAATATAATAAAAAAGGTACAGATCAGTTCTGATATGTGTCAATGAAGAGAATACTCGATCCATGAGATCACAGAGTCAATGAAGCATCAGTAATTCAATATTGAGTCATATTCAAGCAAAATTCATGATTCTGCAAGGCATTTTTTTTTCACCTTTCATCAGCAAATACTATATATAGAACCAGGAGTCATGGGTTCAAATCCTGACTCACAAACTTATGACTTATGTTAACAACTCTGAAGATCTCAGAGGAAATTGAAGCCTAGGGAGATGAAGTGTCTTGGAAAAATTTGGGTTCATGAAAAACATGGCTCAAAGAGGAGCAAAGTGAAGGAAATAATATATGCTATGATTACTGTAATATAAATGGGACATACATCAGCAACAGCAAAACAATAGAAACTGAATAGCAAGAATTAATTCACATCTCTGAGCCTCAGCTTCCTCATTTAAAAAATAGAAATAATAATATTTGCCCTATCTGACTCAATGAGTTGTTGGGAGGAAATCGCTTTGTTCATTGTAAAGCACCATAAAAACATTTCACCACATATATTTGGACATTCATGATAACTATCAGACATTTGTGATTTAAATCATTCTGACTAGATTATTTTGTTTTATTTTCAAAATTCAAGGATTTAGAGCCAGAAGGGCATTTAGAAATAACAGAAATCATAGATTTAGACCTGGAAAAGACTTTAGATACTATCTCGTCTATTAATGAGTAAACAAGCTCAAAGAAGTTAAGGTGACATGTCCAAGGTCACAGAATTAGTAAGCAGCAGAGCTGATATTTGAATCCAGGTCTTTTCACTCCTAATTCAGCACTTTTTCCTCTGAACTGTGCTTTCTTCCTCAGCTAGTCCAACTTCTCATTTTACATCTGAGGAAATTTCCATAGCATGAAGGTGGCTTGCCTATGTAAGGGTCTCTCAGCTAATAGCATTCGGGTTCAGGATTTAAAACCAGAATGTTGACTATGGAGTCAAAGGTTTTAGGGTCAAATCCCAACTCTGATAATATCTGTGGGATTCTGTCTGTCAGAGTTTCCCTTTATGTATTTCAAAGGCTCAGATGAAGCAATGCTTGAAAACCCCCTCTGATGCACAACTGAAGAATGCCAGACAAAAGAAGAGGAAAAGGAAATTGTTATTTTGGAAATTTCTTGTACACTCCCAGCTCTAGCTTGCTGTGTAACTTTGGGAAAAAGCCTTACCTTCTCTGAGCCTCAGTGGCCTTCTCTGTAAAAGAAAGAGATCAGAAGAGAAAATCTTTAATGTCACTTGGAGCTCTGGCATTAGATGACTTGTTTTTAATCTTTGGGAATGTTGGTACCATATGGCTGGGATATTTAACACTTTTTTTCCCTTATGGATCTTGGAATGAGAACTATCACATGGGATAGGGAAACAGAAAACCTTGGAAAAGAATTTGTAAAAGGCTGCTTCATATGCCTATACCTCCCCCATTTCCCAAAGTCTCTGTGCTGGTTCATCATTTATATCGCAGCCCCTATAGATGGATATTTCTAAAGGTTCTGTTCTTGGCCCTCTTCTCTTCAGATGTTCTCTCCCCCTCTCCCCTACCCCTACCCCCTTATTAGCCCTCATGAGTTTACCTGTCTTCTCAATGTAGAGGACTCACAGATTTATATATCCAACCTTACCCGCTAGTTAGTCTCTGAGCCCAAATATAAATTTAGGGCTTCCTGACTCTAGACCCAATACTCTATCCATTAGGCCACTTAGCTGTTTCTAAGTGGTCAAATAAAGAATTGGTCAAAGACGTCACCAAGTTACAAATGCCACCTTTGAAAACTCATGAGAAACAGATCTTTCTAGTATCTAGACAATGGGAAAGGAGAGGGTCTATATAAAAGAGAAAGACATGACCCTAAATATTGTCAGTTTATCTGATCTGTTTGGAGCAAATAATAAAAAAAATTGTACACAAACGTCTTGAAGATAACCCAGGACTATATAATAACCACCACGACTTTGTAAGGGTCTCACCTCTTCTAAGAGTAATCTTAAACCCCTTCTATAACAATAATAGCCAGACTGGGTTCCAAAATATTTTATTTTCAACAAACAAGGGAGTATCTCCTAGGCCCTTTTCAGCACAAGCTGTTCCCATAGATACTTTACAGCTTGTAATGGTCAATATGGATTATGGTAAAGCTAGACAGGTTTAGGAACTGTTTGAATGAGGTGATTAATAGATCAACATCAACTCAGAGTGATATCTCCAGTGGAATGCCCTAAGGCATACATTCTTGTCCCTGTAAGTCTCAACCTTTTGTTCAATGACTTGCATGAAAGCATAAAGGACATGCTTATCAAATTTGCAGATGATTCCAGGCCAGGAGGGAAAGGTAATGAAAAATTTGAGATTTGAAAATAGCTGAATAGGCCAGAATATTAGACTATACATAAGATACATTTTAAATTATATAGATGGAAAATTTTAAATGTGGGTTCAAAATACACACACACATAAAATCAGCTCTATGGGTATAGGATGGGGGGAGGCATGGATAGATAACAGTCAATATAGAAGTAGTCTGAAGGGTTTTTTTTTTCCCCCAAGCTTTGTAGGAGTCAGCAAGTGATAGGGTAGCCAAATGATAATAATTTAATCTCATGCTACATAAATAGAGGTTAAGTGTATAGAATATTGGAAGTTGTAATTACTTTGCTTTAATCCCTACCTGGAATACTGTTTTCAGATCTAAGCCCCATGTTTTAGGAAGGTAGAGTATCTCCCAAAGAGAGAATCCATTTTGCTAAGGAAACGAACTGACCTGATAATCAGGTGAAGGAGATGGAAATGTTTAACCTGGAGAATAGAAGCCTTGGTGGGAGATGGGGAGGAAAAGGAGGTGGCTTTCAAGTATTTGAAGAACCATAATGTGGAAGAGGGGTCCCATTGTTTCTCCTTGGTCCCAGGGGGCAAAACTAGGGACATTGGGTGGAAGTGCAGAGAACCAGATTTCAGTCTGATGTGAGAGAAAAAATTCCCAACAATTGTAACTACTGAGTGGAGTGTTTTGCTCTGGGATATGATGAGTCCCCCATTTTTGGAGATCAAGTTAGAGGCTCAAGGGTAATTGTTGAAGATGTCATAGAGGAAAGTCCTGATAAGGTATGGGTTGCACTAGATGACCTCTGAGGTCCCTGTGAATTCTACAGTTTTATAGTTCTAAGAAATAGCTCCATTTGCTGAATACTTCAGGAATACTTGATTTTATCTATATAAGAGCTCCCTTTACCATTGCAGACCACAGTCCTTCCATTCATGAGTATATAGCTTCATGAATTGTTTTGTACAGTAAAATTCACCCCTTGCTGGCTAGCCCTCTGGTGTGGAGCTTCTCTGATCTTAGCTAGGCTACTACTTGGATGATAGACACATGGGCCATGACCCAGAAGTGCTTGAACTTGGCATGACTTATCTGAGTTCCCTCCCCTGCCCCTCCAAATCTGGCATACCTTTCAAGAAGCCCTGACTATTCTCATGACATAACCAAAACCAGTGTTGTCTCTGGTGTTCAGAGGGTAAATGGTGGACTTTTCTAACCAATGAAGGAGGCCTTAGAAACTACAGCATCATAGGTCTAAGGCTGTAGGGGTTCTCAGAGGCCATCCAGACCAACCTCCTCATTTTACTGTTGAGGAAATTCAGACCTACAGAGAAGTGACTTGCCTAAGGTGATATCAGATAACAAATGAGAGACGTGGAATTTGAACTCAGGTCCTCTGACTCCATATTGAGTGATCTTTCCTTTGTAAAATGTTTACTCTCCATCAGCATTAAGAAGGGATATAGTCAGATTTTTATCTATAATAATGTGTTGGATTATTTTTAAATTCTAAATATAGCCAGGCATGGTAGTACACACCTGTAAGTGCCTGCTACTGAGAGGGGCTGAAGCTGGTGGATCACCTGAGCTTAGGATTTATGGGCCATAGTAGGACTAAAATCAATTATGTGTACACATTAAGTCAGTACTAAAATGGTGAGGCCCCAGAAGGGGAGTGGGGGCCACCAGGCTGCCCAAGAAAGGGGCAAACTGGCTCAGATTGAAAATGGAGCAGATCAAAGCTTCTGTGCAGATCAGCAGTGGTATTGGGCCTTCATGTGGCTGCATTGCTTCTAGCCAGGGAGTAAGCAGTGATGACCCAGTTGAGGGGGAGAAGGAGGAGGGTGGACGAAGGGGAGAGGGAGAGAGAGGAGAGGAAATGGAGAGGGGAGGAGGGAGGGAGGGAGGGAGGAAGAGACAGAGAGAGACACAGAGACAGACAAGGAGACCGACAGAGACACAGAGAGAGACAGAGAGAGACAGAGACATACAGAGAGACACACACATACAGAGACAGACAGACTGAAAAAGACACAGAAACCAAAAAAAGACACACAGAGACGCACAAAGAGAAAGATTAGAAATTCTACAAACTGTTGCAAAAGTGTACTTCTGTGGAGAGAGGTGGTGATCAGAAAGAGTGTATTACACATTTTCATCTGAAACTGTGAGCTTGTGGGCTTCCCATCCCTGGAGGTATTGAAGCTAATGTTGAGCTGCAATATCTATTGCAGACATTGTATAGGCACTTTGTGGTTGAGGTTGGGTTTGAGCTAGACAATTGTTTGGTCCTTTCTAGCTCTGAGAATTCCATTATTCTGCTCATTGTGCCTTAGTCCTGAGTTAATGACTTTGGGTTTAATCTTATTTCCATTTTGGATTTAATTTTCTTTTCCTGTAACATCTTGTTTATTTTTACATTTTTTCCCCTCCCAGAACCTCCCACGCCCATTGCTCCTCCTGAGTTGCTGGCAGTTGGGGCCACCTATCTGTGGATTAAGCCGAATGCCAATTCCATAATTGGAGATGGGCCCATCATCCTGAAGGAGGTGGAGTACCGTACAACCACGGGAAACTGGGCTGAGACCCACATCGTCGATTCCCCCAACTACAAGCTATGGCACCTGGACCCAGACGTGGAGTATGAAATCCGAGTGCTGCTCACCCGGCCAGGCGAGGGTGGGACAGGCCCCCCAGGGCCCCCGCTGACCACCAGGACCAAGTGTGCAGGTAGGGAGCTCGGCCAGGGATTGATTGATTGCTCTGGGGACTGGCAGCCATTCAGGGTCTGTTTCTCTCTTGGCATTCTGTGACGGCATAATCCCTTAATGTTTGCCAAGTCATGTTTCCCATGCTTGATAGTGACAGAAAAGGCTCAGCCTGTGCTTTTGAGTCGCCTTCTGGTTCAGGCTGTGTTTCCGAGCCCTTGCCTAGTTTTCCTGCTCAGAGAGCGTGTAATCGCTGGGCAGGTGTTTAGAGGAGGCTTGCCTGAGGCTCCGCAGACACTTTGTTAAACTTACTGGCACGAAGTTATCATGGAATGAATGGTGCTGTTCTGCCACCTATGCACAGCGGGATCTTACCATTCTTCATAACCCCTTTCTTGTGGACTGGAGCCAAGGCCATCCTGACCGCTCTTGGTTTTCCAAACCACCAGGAAGAAGGGCAATGAGCTCAAGATACCTTTGTAGTTGTGGCATTGTGGGATTGTTAACTTTATTTGTTGGTGGTGGAAATGGGGTGCCTATATACAGTGGGGTCCTATCTTTTCCCTGGAAGTTCCCTGTAATAATAGTCATAGGTGAAACTTCAGAATGGCACCGTCAGATGTGAATCTTTGCAGGCTAGCCTGGGTTGAGTTCTCCTGGGTGGCCCTTGCCCCAGGAAACTGGGCCGGCTCCAGGCATTCTCTTGAATTTCTCTTGCTACCTTGGAGACTCCTGGAGACCAGCAGAGCTCCCACTACAAATTTTGACTCTTCTGGAGACACAAAGCATGATACAAATGCCTCCCCTCAGCTCTATCCCTGAACAGGGCCCTGAGATTCGGCCTTGAATGCAACACATGCATTTACACCCCAGAGGAGGAAAGAAGGGCCAGCCTCTAGTCAATGCCTACAGGAGCAATAGCTAGCACATATTATGTTGAAGTCAGGCTTGGCAAATTCCTCCCTCCTGAAGCTGGGAAGGGTCCAGGCCATAAATAATCAGAGCAGAAGAGATTCCACTGCTAGCACTACTGTGTCTGGAGAGGAGGGTGGGGGGCTCCCAGCAAGTGTGGCTGCAGCTAGAGGCTCCAGGCATTATTTAGTCCCTAAGCTGCCTCCTGGGCAGGGGAATCTCTTCACTGAGAAGGATGGTAGCTATGGCAGGGTCAAAGTTGCTGTTGTGTATGGGGAGAAACTCCAGGGACTGGGGCAGTCATGTTGTTCAATACTTTCATTAGCTAAATTCCAAGAATTCTTTACTGTCATGATTGGCATGGCAACCATGATTCAAGCTGAGCCCACTTCTCTCCTCTGCCCCCTTCCAGGGCCTACTCTCTCTCCTTACCTATGACTGGCTCTGGAAAGAGCTGACCTCTCCTGGCTATAGCTATTCCTGTCCTCTCCTTCCAATACAACTTCAGAGGATGAACTTCCCCTGGGAGTGGTCTTACGACGTTTAGACTTTGCTGCCTCCATTACCATGCTCTCCCACTTAGGCACTCCCCCTTGTTTTGGGTCTGAGACACAATTCTTTGCTGACTTGTCTTCTCCTTCCTCATCCTACTTCCCTAAAAGCTGACCAGCGCTATTTCACCTATCAGCTGTGGGACCTGGGAAAAGTCACTTAACCACCCTGAGCCTGATTTCTCATCTGTAAAATGAAGAGGTTCAACTAGACAGCCTTTGACGTTCCTTTTAGCTTTGGTCACACTATAATCCTGCCATGGAACAAAAAAGAGAAGAGGGAGAGAGAAAAAGAAAAATGTAAAATTACACATTTCTTTCTTTTTTTTTTTTTGGGCAGGACAATGGGGGTTAAGTGACTTGCCCAGGGTCACACAGCTGGTAAGTGTCAAGTGTCTGAGGCCAGATTTGAACTCAGGACTCCTGAATCCAGGGCCGGTGCTTTATCCACTGTGCCACCTAGCTGCCCTAAAATTATACATTTCAACAGTATCACTAAAAGGGAGGGATGTCAACTCCGAAAACCTTTTAGAAATAAAATCTAAGGTGTACTTCCAATATCAGCATAATGAAAGGTTGTCTTTGCTCCCTCTTGGGAAAAGTTGCACCCTATAGAGGAGGGGTCCTTAATCTAGGATCTGTGAACCATTTTTAAACATTCTGATAACTGTATATCAATAGTTTTTCTTAGTAATCCTTTATATTTTATTTTATGCCTATAGAAATAATCATTCTGACAAAGAGTCCCCAGGTTTCCCATAGAGTCCATGCCACACAAAAAATGTTAAGAACCTTTACTGTCATAGGAAGTGCCCTGAACTGGAAAATGAGAAATATGGGCTTTGGTTAGGACTCTGCCACTAACTAGCTCCATGGCTAAGGGCACATCATTTACCCAGTCTAGACCTCAGTTTCCTTTTCTACAAAATGAGAAGATTGGACCAGATAACCTCAAATCCCTTCTGAACCTACAAACATGAGTGTGGCCATTGAGGCCCTGTCTGTTCTCAACTATAAAGGTCCTCCTCACACTTGGCAGAGATCTCATGTCCTTTATTCATTCAATAGGAAGCTCTTCAGTGGCAGAGACTATCTTATTCCTTTCTGTGTTCCCCAGGACCCTGCACAGAGTAGGCCCTTAGGGGATGCTTCTGGGATGGAATGAAATAGCACAAAAGTGGCTTGTTGTACCTGTAAATGATGCACCTGATACTGGCCCCTCTCATTTCTGATGCCCATACTTTATTCCCAGCACTCTGTCTTGAGCATACCAGCCTTAATGTGAAGGTCCTTTGGGGAATCATTTTTTAGGAGGTGATGGAACTAACAAAATGAATGGAAATGCCCTTTTCTTAGATTTGCAGAAAGGCTTTTGATCAAATTCCTCATTGAAACCTGATTATGAAACCTTTTGCTTTAAAAAGGACATAAAGATGTGTTATTAAACTGGCTAATCTCTTACCCCAGCTTTGTAATACACTTTGCGTCCATAAAAGTAATTGATTGGCTCCTGCTGCTGCAGCTTCTCTTTGTCCACAGGGTAAATCTGAGGGCTTCTAGGGTTTTTGATCTTTACAAATGCTGTTCCAGGTACTTTAGCCGTCCCCGTGGACTTATTTGCTGATGATCATATAATACATTTTGAAATTCAATTGCAGGATGATCATCTCAATAAAAATTTACAGTCTCTTGCAAAATGTTGCCCAAACCTACAGAATGGCTTTTACTTGTTACAAGCACAATTTTGTGACTCTCACTATGAATGCAATTAGTTAGGATGCTGTATGTAGCATTACATTTTCAAAAATGCTGGTATTTTAAGTAAGTAACTGTTACATTCCTGAATGGACCATATTTTATCAAATGGGCCACCCACAAGATAATCACATCCCCACATGATGCTGATAGTACAAGGATACTCTTTCCATTATAATTAATCTTTAAAAGGCTTTCACAGCCAATATTCCTTCAGGGATATTGTTTTTGGGGGCTGTTAGACTGTGGTTGTGTGATGCTTTCTTTATTAATAATTATACACTAAGTGCACCGAATATTTCACTTAGTAGAACATTTAAAAGCTTGAAATGCCTAGGGTGTCATTTCTGTCCAGAGGAATTGGGAACAAAAGACCAGACAAGAGGAAAACAGAGTTGAATGGTTGAGATAATGTCCATCATGGAGAAAGCAATGTTAGGGAGCTCAGTAGGAGAAAGGCATTCCAAGGAGAAGGGGAAGGAGGGAGAAGCAAGGGGTCACTTCTCAGGAGGAGAAGGTGCCCAGTCACCTCAGTGAGAGGGGTGACCTGTTGAAGCTTCCAGGGATATGAAGCAATGTACATAAAAAAGAGAAAAAATACTAGCATGGGTTTAACCTTGACAGAAAAACATGGAGGAAGGCAAGGAAGAGATTTAAAAGAGATAAATCATTTTTCATTTCCCAGGGGAGGAAAAGAAGAGAAAGGTTGCTCTTGGGCTCTTCATTGTATAGCATTACCCATTGGGTATGTGTTGTATCCCTTCCCCCAATAGATTGTAAGCTTCATGAAGATAATTCCAACCTGTTTCCAACCTCATTGTGCCTTATTCCTCCTCCCATCCTCTGTGATCCTGCCCACCTGGCTTTCTTTTTGTTTCACATGACATTGCATTTCCTATTTCCCATCTTTGCACTGGCTATTCCCAATGCATGGAATCCCCTCTCCCTTCTTGCCTTTGCCTCAGAGAATTCCTTTCTTCCTTTAACATGTAATAACATGAAACTGAAGCACCCTTTTCTACAAGAATCCTGTTCTGATTTACTCAACTGCTAATGACCTCCCTCCCAAAGTACCTTGTATTTGAATACTTTGAGCATATTTTTTTTTACTAATTCTCTTTATATATAATATTATACATTTAAATAATTATACATTTCCCCTGTTAGAGTGTAAACTATTTGAAAGTGAGAATGGTTTCATTCTTTGTATTCCTAGAACCTAGCACAATGCCTGGGACAGAGGCATTTAATAAATGCTTATTGATTGATAAAGATCTTGGTTCTGACCAGCACAGAAGGCAGGGCTCTGACTACTGCAAACACTTAATGCATGTTTATTGAATGAATGGAATGAGTGAGCAACCAAATGGAAGTCAGAGAGGATGAGGTTGCCGTAGTAACCTTGTCTTTCTTGAAGTACTCTCTTCTTCTTGTCTGACTGCTTTAAGGTTTTCTGCCTTCTTTCTTGGCTTTTATCAAACTTTATGTGGCCAAACTTGGGTCAGTCCCCTCAGGTCTTTGGTCCTTGGTCCTTTGCCTGGTACTGTGCTTTTTTAATGTTTTCTTATTCTGAGCTTTCTTCTGCTCTGAAAATTTCAACTAGCACCTCCATAACCCATGATGTTATTTGTATTTGCTTGGCCTCTTGGCTCCTCATTTGCCCCTCCATTTCTACTTGGATGATTTGCCATCACTTAAAATTCAGTAGGTCTAAAACCAAATGTGGAATTTGCCCCAATTTCTCTCTCTGTAATGGTGCTATCATTATTATTGTCACCCAAACTCCAAAAACTTGGAGTCATCTCTGACTCATCACACTCTAAAATCCCTAATATCCAGGTTGTCAGAAAGTCCTGTCAATTTTTCCTATAGAGTAAACATCATATATATATATATATATATATATATATATATATATATATATATCCCTTTATCTAATCTCACTCCCATGTTGTTGGTCCACAGCTCTATCACCTAAATCATTAACACATCTCTATGATTCATTAAAATATGATGGAAATGGTACTGACTTTAGAATCAGAGGCCTTGAATTTGAATCCTGTCTTTCCTGCCTAATAGCTGTGTGACTTTGGGCAAATTACTTAACTTCTCTGAGACCCTTTCTTTATCTGTAAAATGAAGGGGTTGCAATAGAATACTTCTAAGTTCCATTTCAGATATAAATCTATAATCTTTCTAAATTCTTAGTGCTAATTCATATTCAGACCCTTAAGTGCATACATTTCTCTTGCATGTAGTTACTTTCTCTACTGGTAGAGATCCATTCCTTTTAATCCTATGTGATTCTTAAATCATTTCCTTTCATTAACCACCCAACATGAGATCTATATAATAATTAAAGGACTTCCATTGGGTTTCTTAATGTTTTATAGTTATAATGTAGCACAGAAACTGTCACCACTTTTCCTTTACTCTTGCTTACATGATTGGCCTGTATCCTCTTCCAATCATATATTTCATTGATTATGGTTTTTACCTTACTTCTTATGACCAAGAAATCAGTATTAAGAAGCTTTAGAATATTTATATGCACCCCATGCCTTCACATTTTCCTTTGAAATTTTGATTTTTTGGAGATTGTGGTATTCTGTGATTGGTAGGCACATTGGGAAAACATTGGTGTTAAAAAGATGAATTTTTGTTGTTGTTGTTGGGGGCAGCTTGAGATCACTGAAAATTTTCTTCAGGTACTAAAATGTAGTCCATTTCATGTTTCTTCTCCTAGTCTTAGAGATGGGTGGGAACTTAGAGGTCATCTGTTCAAATCCATTCATTTCACAGAAGAGGAAACAAATTCAGAGAGTTTGAGAACCTTGGCTCAGCTGGCATTTCAATTTGGAGTTCTTTAAATGTAAAACTAATGTTATTTTCAATATACTATGTTGCCTTCCAACCAATGTTCCATTGGAATTATCACCAATAAACTCTGTGGACTGTCCACTGAAATTAAGTGTATATCATAGTTTGGATAATAGGCATTCTTCATAAATGTGTGTGTGTGTGTGTGTGTGTATACACACGTGCACACACACAGAGTGGAAGGAAGAAAGAAAGAAAGAAGGGAAAAAAGGAAAGAAAGAAAGAAAGAAAGAAAGAAAGAAAGAAAGAAAGAAAGAAAGAAAGAAAGAAAGAAAGAGGGGCAGCTAGGTGGTGCAGTGCATAAAGCACTGGCCCTGGCTTCAGGAGGACCTGAGTTCAAATCTGACCTTAGACACTTGACACTTACTAGCTGTGTGACCTTGAGCAAGTCACTTAACCCACATTGTCCCACAAAAAAAAAATAAGAAAGAAAGAAAAAACGAAGAAAGGAAGGTAATTAGGTTCAGGAAAGACTAGCACCTCTGGTGTGAGAGTTTGCCAAGCCCCTTTCAAGTCTGCTTGTCCACCTTTTTTTTCTTCTTCTTCTTTTTTTTTTTTTTGAGGCAATTGGGGTTACGTGACTTGCCCAGAGTCACACAGCTAGTACGTGTCAAGTGTCTAAGGTCAGATTTGAACTCAGGTACTCCTGACTCCAGGGCTGGTGCTCTATCCACTGTGCCACCTAGCTGCTCCCCCCTCCACCTTTGATGGCCAGCTCTCTCACCTGTGGCTCCAAGAAGCTCTAGCATTGCAGTGTCCACAACTCAGTAAAACTAGGTCAACAGGTGGGCTAAACCAAGTTGAAAGTAACCAATAGACCTCAAATCCATCAGTAAGTTAGGGAATGTCTACTCCAAGCATGAGAAGACTTCCTTTGATTCAGTAGACAGATGAGAACATGTTCCAATGGCCATGAAGATAGCTGAAGCAGGCACTGTGGAGGTCTTAGAGATTTGTCAGACAATCCAAAACAAACAAACAAACAAACAAAACCAAAAACAAGATCATCTACTGCTTCCCAGGCTATTTCCAGGTGTCCTCATTTTTGGACTTCAATGACTGAAAGAGATTGAGACTGATGACTTTGTGCCACTCTGACTCATTTAAATCCATTTCACATGAGAGTGGAAACATTTTCCCTTGATGTCATTGGTTGTCTTTGAAAGGAAGGATGAACTCTTTCTCTGTCTTCCTGTCTCTCTTTGTATATTTGTACATATGGATGTTTTTCCTGTGGGGGTAGTTAGCCAAATTTCTTTAAGTAATGACGATGTTCATTAGGAAAATCTTCAATGTTCCTGGGATAATAGCAATCAAGTCAGTGTTTTCTACCTTTATGTTTACATAATAGTGACATTTATCATGCTTCAGTTATTGCTATTAATATTTACCTTAAGAGTTGTTGGGGATTTTAAAGTTGATGGTAGGCATTTGACCAGTTGACCATTGCATAAATATATTCTCCTTATTTTTCTCCCTTTGCATACTCCCCATCTCAGAAAACTCTTTTGTGAGAGGCAATTTAGGAGCCATTTACTCAGATTCATAGAATACAAGACTAAGAAAGGATCTCAGAGGTCATCTAATCTAAACTGTATCTTCTCCAACATAGAACATCCCTTTTATAATATAGCAATAACTTTAGTACAATCCCTTATTACCTCTTAGCTGGACTATTGAAATGGCCTCCTAATTAGTGTTTCTGCCTCAAGTTTTTCCCCGTTCCCATGCATCCTCTACATAGATGCCAAAGAGATTTTTCTTCCAATGCACTTCTACTTGATGAGTTACAGTGGCTGCTAATTGATTCTAGGATAAAACAAACTTCTCTATTTGAGTGTCAAAACCCTTCACAATCTGACCCCAATACTTTTTGTCCTTCATTATATATCACTTACATTTCCACACTCAGTGGTCTAGATAAATTGGTCTTCTTGATGTTCCTCATAAAGCATCCCATCTCTCACCTCCATATTTTTGAACTAGCTATCTCCCTTGCCTTGAACTCTCTATTTCCTTATCTCTGAGGTCTACATGAATTCTTTTATTTGAAGGTATTTGGAGGGGTGTTGGGGAGAACTCAGGCAAGTCACTGCTTTTCTTCTGCCATCTTGGCTCTGCCCCCAAAGAAGTCTTTTATTGAAGGTGATTCTGGCACCAGCACCCTCTTAGATTAGGTTCAGTATTGAAATAAAATGAAACACTCACAAGTCACTGAAGAACTAACAAAAAGTGGTTTACTTTTCCCTAATGCAGTAAGGTTTGCTACAAGGATAAGTTGATACTTAGCATCTTTGGACCTGGCCTCCCTTCTCTACCTATAGAGATGTGTCTGGTCATCAGGACAGCATTAACCCCTCTGATCTTTGAAAATCCCCTAAGTCTGAGAAGCTCAGACTCCAGTGATTGAGACTTTTATGCCCAAAAGTGACCAGAAAGTGTTTCAAAGAAGCCAGTGCCAATCAGGTCATGGGGAGAGTTTTGTCTCTTTTCAGGGAAAGCTTATCCCTGTCTCAGGAACAAGGAAGAGGGACCTAGAGCTATTGGGAGCAGGGGTTTGGTCGGAAAGAAGCTGTATAGAGGAAACAGGTGCCAAGGGGTCCCAGCATCACTTTGTCTCCTTTTAAGGAAAATTAATCCTTGTCGTAGGAGGGAAGCAGTAGGGGTGGGCCTAACCCATATTGTGGTGAACCCTTGGTAAACATTAGATCTCTTGTCCCTGTTTTGTTCCCTTGTAAATTTAATATCCTCTCTCCTTCAAATGCCTGGTCTTTTACCATTTTATTCTGTATATCCTAATAAGTGTACATGTTTTCTCCCTCAATAGAAATTGAGCTTCTTGAGTGCAGGGGCTGCTTCATTTGTTGTTGTGGACTGATTGTTGTGTGACTGATTTATTGATTAATCTCTGACAAATAGTCCTGGTTCCACCTGAAAATCTTCAGGCACAGGCACGTTACTATTCCCAAGCAGCCCAATCTTCCCTGAGATTGCTTTAAAGGTTGGGAAGTTCTTTATTATATTGAACTAAAATCTGCCCCTGCAGCTTTTGCCCATTATCATCCTATACCTCTGCCTGCTCTACTAATCCCTTTTATAACATCCCTGATTAAAATGGCCATCTAGCCTCTTTTCAAGTGTTATTTTTGTCCATACTGTTGATTTGAACCATGGGGAGAATTACCTAAGGAAACTCCCACCTCTTCTCTCTCTTCTACCTACACACAACTTGACAACTGACCTGCAGCTTCCTCAGGCCCCAGAGCTAATCTGTCTGAAGCAGAACTAGGATCTGGGTTTTCCTGAATCTCAAGGACTGGCTTTCCTCTGCTCCAGCATATTGTCTTTCCTGAGTGAATGTATTAGGTTTAATACTGGGTACATATTCTAGAAGGGATATTGACAAACTGGGACAGGTCTGAAGGATGGCAACTAGGATGGAGAAACCAAGCCATGGAGCCATTGATTGAAGAAACTAGGAATGCTTAGCCCACAGAAAGGAAGACTTGAAGGTATGGAAAGGGAGGCATGATTGTTACCTTAAAATAGGTCCCTAATATCAAGAACCACTTCATTTTTTTCCAAAAATAGTGTGCTAGACACAGTAGACTTTCAATAAAAGGGCTATCATCTTTAAGAGAAATTAGATTGGTTTTGCTTAGCCCCAAAGAGCAGAACCAGGGTTTTTATTCTACAATAAGTTCAAAGCCGGGGGCAGGGGGCAACTAGGGAGCACAGTAGATGGAGCACTGACCCGTAGTTAGGAGAACCTGAGTTCAAATTTGGCTTCAGACACTTAGTGTCTGTGTGATTCTGAGCAAGTCACTTCATCCTGTTTACTTCAGTTTCCTCATCTATAAAATGAACTGGAGAGGGCAGCTAGGTGGTGCAGTGGATAGAGCACCGGCCCTGGAGTCAGGAGTACCTGAGTTCAAATCTGGACTCATACACTTAACACTTAACTAGCTGTGTGACCCTGGGCAAGTCACTTAACCCCAATTGCCTCACTAAAAAAAAAACAAAAATCAAAAAACTGGAGAAGGAAATGGCAAACGACTCCAGTCATTTTGACCCCACATTTGGACAGGACTAATAAAAAAAAACAACAGAAGTTCAAAATGGTTATGTGATCTAAATGGTAAAATCAGAAAAAAATTAAAAGAGAAGCAGATCATATATCCTTCAAAGTTATGGGGAGAGGACATAATATTAACCAAACAAGAGAAATTATAAAGTCAATTATAAAGGACAAACTAGATAATTTTGATTACATGAAATTGAAAATCTTTTGTACAAACAAAATTAATTCATCTATGATAAGAAAGGAGTAGGTCAACTAGGGGAGAAATGTTTACATTAGATATCTCTGATAAGAGTTTGCTATCCAAGGTATATAAATAACTGACATAAGTATTTAAGGATAAAAACCATTCCCTTTGGACAGCTAGATGGCACAGTGGATAGAGCACTGGACCTGGAGTCAGGAGGCCCTGAGTTCAAATCTGGCCTCAGACACTTAACACTTACTCGCTGTGTGACTCTAGGCAAGTCACTTAACCCCAGCTGCCTCACCAAAAAAACAAACAAAACAAAACAAACAAACAAACAAAAACACCATTCCCTAATAGATAAGTGCTCAAAAGATATGAACAAATCATTCTCATATGTACATTTTTTCCAGGAAGCTGGATGTTAAAGTTTTGGGGGGTGTGGGGGGGCAATGAGGGTTAAGTGACTTGCACAGGGTCACACAGCTAGTAAGTGTCAAGTGTCTGAGTCTGGATTTGAACTCAGGTCCTTCTGAATCCAGGACTGTTGCTTTATCCACTGCACCACCTAGCTGCCCCTAAACAAATCATTCTCAAAAGAAGAATTAAAAACTATTACCAACTAACTACATGAAAGAATGTTCCACATTGCTAATAATAAGAGAAATGCAAATCAAAATAACCCTGAGGTTTTACCTTACAATCAACAAATTAGGAAAGATGACAAAAGATTGTCAACATTGAAGGTGCTGTGGGAAGACTCATTCTAATGTATTATCAGTGGACCCATGAATTGGTACATCCATTTTAGAAAGTGATTTGGAATTATGAAAATAAAGTGACTAAAATGTCTGTACTCTATATGCCTCAGATTTTTCTGCTAGGTATAGAGTTCAGGGAGGTCACTGACAAAAAGAAATGCTCCATTTCCACCAAAATGGCCAGCACTCTTTTTTTTTTTTTCGTGATAACAAAGAAGTAGAAACAAAACAGATACTCATCATTCGAAGAATAGCTTAACAAATCACAGTACATGAATGTAATGAAATACTGCTGTGCTGCCAGAAACGATGAACATGATGACTACAGAGAAGCGTGGAAAAATATATAGGAATTGGGGCTGTGCAGTGAGCAGAGCCAGAAACACAATGCACACAATATTCACCACCATAAAATAATTGAAATGGAATTCATGGAATTAAAATGATCAAGCTTGGCCCTAAAGAAGAGGGAATGCCTTCCCCACTCATCTGCAGAGGGGAGGTCTATGGGTTTGCATCATTGAATATAACTTTAAGTTTTTGATATGTTGATTTGTTTTGCTGAATTTTTTTTTCTTTTCTTTAAATTTTTGTTTTGTTGTGGTTAGAATGAATAGCTCTGGAGAGGAGAGGTAAGGGATTTGTTGTTCAATCATGTCCTACTCTGTGTGACCCCATTTGGGGTTTTCTTGGCAAAGATACTATATTGGTTTGCCATTTTCTTCTCTAGCTCATTTTGCTTTTTTGTTTTGTTTTGTTTTGGTTTTTTTGCAGGGCAATGGGGGTTAAGTGACTTACCCAGGGTCACACAGGTAGTAAGTGTCTGAGGCTGGGTTTGAACTCAGGTCCTCCTGAGTCCAAGGCTGGTGCCTTATCCACTGCGCCACCTAGCTGCCCCTCTAGCTCATTTTGCAATGAGGAAACTGAGGCAGACAGGGTGAAAAGACTTGTCCAGGGCATACAACTTGTAAGTGTCTCAGGCCAGATTTGAACCTAGGAAAATGAGTCTTCTTGACTCCAGGCCCAGTACTCTATCCACTGTGTCACTGAGCTGCCCCTGAGATAAGGGATAGAGAAAAGGTAAATGTAGTTGATACAAAAACAAAAGCTATCAGTAAAATCTGTTTTAAAAGAGCTAAGGCTTTATGGGCAATAATTACAAGGATATAAACTTTATCTCAGGATGAGGAAGAATTTCCTAATAATGAGAGCTGTCTAATGATGTAATGTGTTGCCTCGTGAAGAAGAGTGTTCCCTTGTCATTAGAGTCCTTTAGGAAGAGAATGGATGCTCACAACCACTTTGGGGGTTTTATAGGGAGGATCCCTGCTTTAAGCAGGGGTTAGCCCAGATGACCTTTGTAGTAAGTCTCTGCCAACTTTAAGATTCTGTGAGTCTTTGGCGGACTGGATGCCTCCTAAGTCTGACCATTTCATCTCTGTTTGTTACAACAATATTTTCCATTCTGTAACTTGTGCTCATTGGTCCTTGTCCTGCCCTTTGGAACCACATGGGAGAATAAGTTGACCCTCTTTTCCCTATGATAGCCCTTAGGGTATTTGGAGCGTTTTTTCCTTCTTCCTGGTCAACATTTTTGGTGAACAGCTATAAAAGGGAGGGGTTAGGCTAGATGGATCCTAAAGTCTCTTTTAGGCCCATCATTCTTTGTATGATTCTAAGTCTCTCTCCATTCAATTCTCTTCATACCACAGTTTCACAGTTTCAGGCCAGGAAACCTAGCAGGTGAAGAATATTTTCTGGCAATTGTTTATCCACTTAAATCAAATGCCTTTGTTGGTCCCTTGGGAATTCATTTCTCTTGACCTCAAAGAGTTTCTGGTTCTTCCATGTACAGAGCGTAGCTCTTGCTACAGAGAGATTGTATATGCCGCTGATTTGGGGGTCCTTCAGCCCTCATTTCTCCAGGTAAGAGCTGATTGATTGTGCTTTATGTTTTATTTACATATGTATGGTTTACTCCTGGAGATGTCGAAGCTACCTGGAAGACTTTACTCCTACCCAACCCTTGGGGAAAAAGTATCAAAAAAAGAGGGGCTGGGGAGTAAAAATCACTGTTCTCAACCTAGTGTGAGTCTTCAGGCAGGACTAGAGTCAGAAGTCTGTTTTCCCTGTTGGTGAAATAAGAAGTTCCAAGTAGAATACTAAGGGTATTATATTTCCCTTCTTGCTCTCCACCTCCTTCTCTCCCTCATCATGGCTACCCCACCACATAGAGCCAGAAAGGGTTCTAAAGATGATCATATCCACCCCTCTTACTCTACAGAGGAAGAAACTGACTGCAGAAATAGGAGGGGATTGATCTAATCTATGGCAGAGTCAGGGTGGGAGCCCAGCTCTCTAGTCTCCAAGGTGGGGGCTCTTTCTTCTGCACCCTAGCTGCTGACCTCAAGGGACTCTTGTGAGGATCAAATGAGAAGAGATGTGACAGAGCTGTGTAAATGCCAGCAATTATAGATAGGGAATCTTCTGATCATTAAGAGGAAGATAAAGCATTTCTTGAACTGGGAGGAGTCTTTGAAGTGGGAAAGGGCCCTGGAGCTTATTGTGATGAGATCTGAAGAGATATTTGGTTTGCCTTTTCCCCTTCTTGCATTGTTAACTTTGTTTATATACACATACCCATACATGCACACATACCCACGTGCATATATTTAGCTCCACACTTACATCCAGAGCCACAAACGCATTTATCTATGCATGCATGTTCACAAGTCTTTTTCTAGTGTGGTAATAATAATGATGCAGCTGACATCCATATAGCTCTTTAAGGTTTACAAAGCACTCTACATGCATTATGAATGAACCCTGTGAGGCAGGTCCTGTAAGTATTATTTTGCTCCCATTTTACTGATGAGGAAACTGAGGTTAAGCGACTTGCCTAGGGTCTCACATTCAATGTAAGAGATGGGATTAGAAACCAGGTCTTTGGTTTAGGTCTTCCAGACTTCACAACCAGCCTACTTTGTATTTTATCATGCTTTTAACAATGGGTAACTGGAATTCACTTTATCAGAACCACTGAAAAAGTGTCATCTTTTGTGTACCTTCAATTTGTGAGAAAGGGACACTATAAGAAAATTAAGCTCAGACAAAATAGAGATTTAGTAAAGGCAAGTAACAAAGGGAAAAATAAACTGCCAGGTAGTGTCTATATTGTCAGATGACAGAATGCCAATGGATCTCAGGTGTCTCTCATGCCACCACTCACTCAGTACATGAATCTTCTCTATTTGCACACACCTTGACAGGAGATAATGTAGCCTTCACTTCAATAACTCCTGGAATAGGAAACTCATAACCTCATGGAGAAGCCCATTGTATCTTGAGATCATTGTAAGAGTTAAATGTTTTTTTCTTAAAGTCAGCTGAGGTCTGGAGTTTTGAAATTCCTTTCCTCCTCTTGGTTCTGCCCCTTAGCTAATCTGAGTCCTTGCCCAAGTGATGGCACATTGGATTTTCAAAGACAGTAATATTGTTGTTCCTATAACTCCAGCCTGTGCTTCTAGGGTTTCTCCAGCAGGTCTTCATTTGTCAGTATTGTCTTAACAGCCTTGAGACGATATTCCTCTGAATATTTGGTGCTTGGGAATGGATGGAGTATTGCAGAGGAGGCTGGAGCAGGCCAAGTCTCATGCTCCTAATGGAATCCAGCAGTGCTTGGCGCTTGGTGCTGACATCCAGAATCGATCCTGAACTGCCCTGTTTATTCTTTTGTTTAACTCTCTTGTTCTGGCTAATGCAGCATGATCTCTGTATTAGGCTTTCTTCCCAGGCTGCTGGTGCCCTGCACAGCAGCCATAGGTTCTAATCAAGTCCGATCCAGCTACAGTTTTGTGGTGTGGGAAGCATTTGAGTCCTTGGCAGAAAAGCAACATTGGACCAGGCTCACACCCTTTTAACTCATAGTCAGAGAGAGTTGGCTTGGGGACTAAGAAGTTAAGTGACTTGCTCAAGACCACCTAGTTATTGTAAGAGGTAGAACATGAACCCGGAAATTCCTGACTCCAGGGTAAACCCTCTATCCTCAGCACCGTGCTGATTCTCTTCATTTTACAGATGAGGAAATTCACAGAGATTAAGTAATTTGCTACTGACACTTAGCTAGTATCAGAAATGAAATCTGAAGCAAATTTTTTCTGGACTCCCAGTATAGCATTCTGACCATTGAGTAATGCTGCTCAGAGGTTAAATGCCTTGTCTGTGGTGATGTAATTGTGAAGTATCAGAACACATACTTCCCTGCAAAAGATACAGGGATATGTCAGTGCTACTGTTGTCATTTTTTTCTTGAGATGTAAACCCAAATTCAACCTTAGCTTCCTTCTCTGCGTTTATTCTCTCTTCCTCTTCCCCTACACACATTCCCTCCTCCCTTCTTCATTTCCTCTCCTCTTAGGTACTTTTTCCCTCTTCTGCACCAAATGCTGTCTTATCTCTTCTTTTCATTCATTCCTTCTTGCCTGTTTCTTTCTATTCCACCCCAAATGTACTCCTGAACTTACTGATCATGTCCCTGGGTAAGCCACTTAAATCATTTTGAGTCAGTTTACTTTATTGGGATATTCTTCTTGTATTGTTTACCGTGAATGGTTGTTTTGAAGAAACATTTATTTTTTGGTAAAACTTTAAGTCAAATATAATGCATTATGAACTCTCTCCCTTCCTTTTCTCCCTGCCCCTTTCTCCCCTTCCTCCTTATACTTACAGAATACTTCCTTTTCCCCACCCCACTCCAGTTCATCCTAGTCATTTCTTCCTCTCCTCTTTTCTCCTTATTCTTTTCTCCTTGTCTCCTCACCCCCTCCTCTTCCTTGGAACCCACAAACCCCAAAGAAACCAGCAGTGCTAATTTGACAAGTTTGAATGGGTGCGAGCCTGGTCCAAGGCTGCTTTTCTTCCAAGCATTCAAATGCTTCCCACACCGTAAAACTGTAGCTGGGTCAGACTTGATTAGAACCTAGGCTGGCTATGCTGGGCACTAGCAGCCTGGAAAGAAAGCCTAATGCAGAGATCACGCTGTATTAGCTGAAACAAGAGTGTTAAACAAAAGAATAAACAGGGCAGTTCAGGATCGATTCTGGATGTCAGCACCAAGCTCCAAGCACTGCTGGATTACATTAGGAGCACTAGTAACCGCTCCTCTTGATAAATTTCAAGTTTAAACCCAGTATTAGCCAAATCCCTCTGGACAAAAGAAGGCTCCGTCACAGTCATGTCATCCTGGCAGTGATGAGGCACATGGAAGCATGACTAGGAAGGAAACCTTCTGTTTCCCCATAAGTTAGTGTTCCTTAAGGTCTCAGAGGGATTGCTACCAGTTCTCGGGGTTCTGAATCACACCTTTAGTGGCACCGTGGGGAATTGCTGCTTCCCTTGGCAGGACTGTGCTTCTGGGGCCCAGTGTGTCATTAACAACTTCTTGGAGATGCCAACCTTTTCATGCTTATTACACATTTTTCCTCTCCACTCACACTGCAGTCTGGATAAATTGGCCCGCTTAGAGTTCCCCATATATGACATCACCTCTGTTGTCTCCACTTGGCACTGACTCCTCTTCATGTCTGGAATGCCCTTGCCTCTTCCTGGCTCATACCAAGTGACGTCTTCTCAGTTGCCAGTGCCTTTCTCCTTGTATTTTTCTTGAATATATGTGTACATGTGCACATTGTCTCCCTCAGCTAAGCTGTAACACACTCCTTGAGGACTGCGACATTTTCACTTTTCTCTTTGTCTCTTACCTAGCATTGTTCCTACCACATAGTAGGCATTTAATAAATGCTTATTTGATTGGCTGATGGAGAGGGAGGGAATAAGCACTTAGGAAGCATCTACTATGGGCCAGACATTGTAGCCACAGTGGTCACACCCCAGTAAAGCATTCTCAGCAGATGGGCCAAACCAGGTTGAGGAAAATCTACAGACCTCAAAACTGTCAGTGAGTTAGTAGAATGTCTAACCCAAGCATGTGAAGACTTCTCCCTCTAGTGAAATAAGCAGATGAGAACAATTTATTCCAACAACCATGAAGGTGGGCCTAGAGCCTGTTCAGACATCAGAGATGCCAAGGGCATCCACTACATCCTGAAACTTCTCCAGTTGTCCTGATTTTTGTTCTATTACCGGACTTTGGTGACTCTGGAAAAGAGAATCAGGGTGATGACTCTGTTCAACTCTGTCTCACTTAAATTCAGTTTGGGAGCAAGTTAAGACATCACCTCAAGATGTCATTGGTCCTCTTCAAAAATGAAGGACAGCGGGCAGCTAGGTGGCATAGTGAATAAAGCACCGGCCCTGGATTCAGGAGTACCTAAGTTCAAATCCGGCCTCAGACACTTGACACTTAAGTAGCTGTGGGACTCTGGGCAAGTCACATAACTCTCATTGCCCTGCCCCCCCCCAAAAAAAAAATGAAGGACAAAGAAAAAAAAGTATAGAACAGCAGGAACTATGTGCCAGACACTGTGTTAAGTGGTTTACAATTATGGCCTCATGTCATCCTTACAACAACTCTGTGAGGTGCATGCTGTCATTATCCCCATTTTATAGTTGAGGAAAGTGAAGGAAAGAGGTTAAGTGTCTTACCCAGCATCACACAGTTAGCAAGTATCTGAGGCTGGGTTTGGCTTAGGGTCTTCCTGTCTTCAGGCCCAGTTTTACCCAATGAACCAATTGGCTGAATAAGCTGGGATGAAAGGATATTAACAAAAAGAGAGTACAAGGAAGGTAAAGCCAAGAGAGGGGAAATGGCTTGTCCAAAGCCTCAGAGAAAGTTGATCAGAAATCAGTTAACTTCGGGAGCAGCTAGGTGGCGCAGTGGATAAAACACCGGTCCTGGATTCAGGAGGACCTGAATTCAAATGTGACATCAGACACACTTACTAGCTGTGTGACCCTGGGAAAGTCACTTAACCCTCATTACCCCGCAAAAAGCAAAGCAAAACAAAAGAACAACAACAAAAAGAAATCGGTTCACTTCATTCCCAATCTAGTGAACCACCTTGTCACCCATAACTCTCAATCATTTCTCACGTTTTGTTATTGTACAGACATGGTTCAGTCATGTCTGACTCTTCATGACACCTTTGGGGTTTTCTTGGCAGACTGAAGTAGTTTGCCATTTCCTTCTCTAATTCATTTTACAAATGAGGAAACTGAGGCAAACAGGGTTAAGTGATTTGTCCAGGGTCACATAGCTAGTAAGTATCTGAGACCAGATCTGAACTCAGGAAGAGGAGTTTTCCTAACTCCAGGCCTGGTGCTCCATCCCACTATACAACCTAGCTCCCAAATTCCTTCTTACCTACCCAGCAAATTGCTATAAGTTTGAGAAAGAAATAGGATTATGGTTTTATTACTGAAAGAGATCTCAGCAATGATTTAGTTGAACCTTTTTATATTCAGATGAGGAAAATGAAGCACAAATAGGTTAAACGACCTTTCACTTTTTGTGGGTACAACACCACCACCAGCAGTAGTTGATATTTGTATTGCATTTTTAGGTTTGCACAACATTTTGCATATAATATCTCATTTGATCCTCACAACTACCCCATTAAGTATGTATTATTTTTCCCCTATTTCACAGTTGAGGAAGCTCAGAGTGGGAGATGTTCAGTGACTTACTTGCCCATGGTAACACTATTAGTACCTTTCAGAGGTAACATTTGAACTCAGATCTTCCTAACTCCAAGTCCAGTGCTCTCTTCACTGATCCAGGCCCCCTCCCTCTAAAAAGATGAATAGCGTAGTAAAGGGACTTGAAACCAATTCGTGAAAGAGACACACCATGGAGAGTAAAGGAGAGAGGATGCAGGGAAGACACAATTATTGTCAACAAATACTGGAATAGCTATTATGGGGAAGAGACATGGTTTGCTTGTGTTGCCTAGAAGGTAGAACTAAGTAGTGGGTAGAAAATTACAGAGAGGCATCTCTAAAGTTTATTTTTTAAATAACTTTGAGATTCTGTGATTATCAAAGTCAAAACGTCTAAATCTGGCTTTCATTGTCTTCCCCATACATGCTATAACTGTCCTTGCCTCCTTTATCTCCCACTACCCCCCTTCACATACACACAGGCGGCTCCAGCCAAATTGAAGAAAGTTCTTTTCCCCAAACATTCCCTATCATTATCACTACTCCTCCTTCCTGTGTTGTATATACTCTCTATCCTAATCCAGCAACTTTAACATAGAAGAGTGTTAATTCTAAGGGGAAACAAGGACCATTTATCCTTTCTCCACTTACTAGAGAATCATAATGTTACATTATTGAACACTCTAATTTGCCCACTCTTTATTCAGACCTCTAATTCTCTAGAACATTGTCTCTTAAAAAAATCTCTAAATTTACCCACATTGTCTGCTTTAATGACTTCCTATGTCCTGAAACACAAGGACGTCAACAGGAGTCAGCATTTATTAATCAGTGAGTCTATCTTGCAAGACCAGCTTAGGTAATCGTGGAGAGGCACCCAACTAGTAGGCTGACCATTTGATGATTAAAACTCTTTTTGGCCATGGCAATTTATGAAACAAACAAATAAACAAGAAACAACCCTTAATGCTGTGTGGCGCCTTTATTACTTCTAAAGTATAAGAAAAGGGGGCAGAGGTTATTAAGAATGATGCAATTTCTTTAATTTGAATGTTGTTACTCTGACCATAAGACCAATAACCAGTGAGTGGGCATACTGCTGAAAGAACTGAGTCATATCAATCTTGACATTCTTGCTATAAATCAAATCAGAAGAAAGAAGAATGTTGCAGTTAAATGAAAGAATGACTCACAGGTTCTCCTTGGAGAGGGAAAAAAAGTTGGTGAAATGTTTTTCATTTTTTTCCATATTTCTCCAAATTATGAGGAACTTTTTTTGTATGGGACATGTAGTTATCTTATATAATTGTAACGTTATTATTTTTTCAAAAGTGAACATGAAAATAATCACAAGTTATACACTAATGATAGTTGCTGAGGACAAAGTTATAGAGAAATTCTGTGAAGAATTTGATAAGACCCTCCAGTTTAAATCAGCATATCCCCTGATACTTAATGACTTCAATGCAAAGGTGGGGAAGAGGTGAGGATAGGATTAGGTTTTTATGGGAAAGTGAGGTTCAGAAAAAAGAAATGAGTGAGGTCATGGGTTGATAGATTACATAGAAGCTTTATAAATCTATTTCATTAACACTTTCTTCCAAAAAAAAAAAAGAATTGGGTAGGTTCTATAAATGGTGAGATCAAATAACATCACAACAACAAAATTTATCATATTCTGTTTTCTTTAATAATATTTTATTTTTCCCAATTACATGTAAAGATAGTTATCAACATTCATTTTTCTAAGATTTTGAATTCCAATTTTAAATTTATCATATTTTAGTGTAAAAGAAAATACTTATTTTGGATATGGGTGTTGTCCTTGAGTAAGTGATTTTTGCTCAGCCTGAACATTGACTCATCAGACCTAAAATAAAAAATTACAATAAAAAAGAAGAAAGAACAGCAATGAGAAATATATTGTGTTCAATTAATACCATAAATTATTTAATTAAGCTATTAAGAATAAAAAATGGGAAATGGACAACAGATAGGATATTGACACTGACTATAATAATTTCATACAGAAATTAATCCAGTATAAATTACTACCCCATAAAGACCAAAAGAACCCTGAAAATGATTTAGTCAGCAAACAGTTCATTTATTTGCCAAATCAAGAGAGATGGGTGAAAAAAAGCAACACTACATTAAAATATAAATATATCTGTCAAATTTTTACAAAGAAGGATGAGGGACAATTGTGAGCAGTTTTGTTTCATAAAGCAGAATGAAGCAGTGTAGTATAAAACCAGTCTAAAGAAAGATTGGTAAGATGGTCATCTAAGTAGAGTGAATCCCAAGGACATTCTGGGATCAAAATGAAGAAGACTGCAAATTGAAGAATAATGGGAAAGATTTGCATAAAATATTATGATAAACTATCTTCTTCATCAACTACAGAGGAACATTACACTTTGTCCATAAAATCATAGATACTTACAGATGAGGTAGAAGTTTAACCAAAGAAAACAAAGAAGAGGGAACCAGATGGAGTATATCAAGTATGTAGAGAAAAAAATCCATACCAGGGTAATACAGTGGGAAGGGCATTGTAAAAAAAAAAAAATTACAAAATAAAAGTGGATTTCACCACCTCTCCATTCCCCAGCCAATAGCTCCTCCATCTATTCTTACTGTTCATTTTGTACATCTCCTAAATATGACAACTGCTCTTGGGTGCTACCATCTTCAGTTGGTAAATTAGAAGATGAACAAGAGTGACAGCTGCAGGGCCTTGCAAATAGTAGATAGGTTACTCAAATTGATCTGTCACCATCAATTCATGGGCTCCTTCTAATGATACAAACTGCAAGTCATCCATGCCTGCCTATCCTGTGTGACTCTCATCTGTACTCACCTATAAGTTTACTACAAGGGGTCCTTGCATCCAACATGCTAGAAAATTTCCTTTCTTTTGACATCACAAAGATACCAGTCAAATACTTTGGCTATATGCCCAATATCTTTCATTCATACCATGAGATGACCAACCCATCATCTCGTCTTTACAATTCTTTGATGACATCCTTTATGCTGATTTTTTTGGATTTTCAATTTGTTATATTTCACAATCTGCTCACACTTACCACATACCTTTCTACTGACCACTGAACAGTGATTGGCTTTAAGTCTTCATTGGTGTTCCTGCCACACAACAAGGCTGGTAAAAATGTTTGAACTGAAATGATGGTCCCTTGCTGTCATGGAAAAGCTCAAGAGTTAGTAAGACTGTTTTCTACCTTCTCAAAAGCAATCCAGCCTATTCCCTTCCTCCTCCACAACTCTAGGCCCAGTTCATGCTCCAACTTTATTGTCTCTCCTACATCTACATACTGCTACACATTCTGTAGAGTGTCCATTCAGATGCATGCTGAATTTTGGGTGAGATAATATTCAATCATTAGTCTTGTATTAGGCAGGCCAAATTCCTTTGAGTGGTGAGCGTGAACAAGTTTTGAAATATATCCAATGGAAATCTCTGAAAAAGAGTTAGACTAAATGGAGGAGTTATTAGCCAGGGGATGGGATGGTTAGGCAATCTGCTTTTCTAATCCAGTATCTTTCCAAGCCTTTTTTAGCCTTTACATCCTAACATCTTTGGTTAAAATACAGAGTCAAATATTGTCTCTTCCATGTAGCTTTTGCTAATCTCCTCCCTCTAATCAGCTTTGATGTCTTCTCTCTTCTGGATTTTGTTTTTTTCTTAACAGCCTGCCTTGTCTTGTAGTTATTTGCTTTCCTTTCACAACAGTGCTTACTAGGCTGTGAGCTCCCTGAGGTAGAGACTGTGACTTATTCTTACATGTTATCTCCACAGTGTCTAGGTTATGTCTCTGTACATAGTAAGAACTCAATAAATATTTGTTAGCCTAATGAATGTTATGATCATAGTAGGTACTCAGCAGGGTCCAATTAAGTGACATAATGGATGGAGCACTAGACTTGGAGTCAGGAAGACCTGAGTTAAAATATGACCTCAGGTACTTACTTCCTGTGTGACCTTGAACAAGTCACGTAACTTCTGTCTGCCTCAGTTTCCTCAACTGTTAAATGTGGACAATTATAGCACATACCTCACAGGGTTTTTGGAAGGATTTAATGGAATATTAAAACACTTAGAACAGTGCTTGGCACGTAATAGGAACTTAATAAATGCTTGTTTTCTTCCTTCAATAATTAATTCTTAAGTGAATGAGGCAACATGGTGTAGGTGACTGAGGACTGGACTTGGTGTCACACTTGGGTCCATATCCCTACTTTACCACTGACTCCCTGAATGACCTTGGGCAAATGGTTTAACCCTTCTGAACTTCAGTTTTCTGTCTGCAAAATGAGAATAATATTTCCACTGTGAGGCCCTTACAGGGTTACTGTATCAAATTAAGTAATGTATTAAGTGTTTTGTAAAATGTCAAGTGCCATCCAAATGTCAGCATTCTTATTATTAATGAAGCTCTCCATTAATGTCCTCTGGTGCCCTCTGAAGGCAGGGAGGTCACCATGGCCTCTTAGAAACTCTGTTAGGTCTTGCCATGATATCAAAGCCATATTCAAAGTTTTTTAATATAGACTCAGCTTTTACCAAGAACCTACTTAGCTATATGTGGAGAAACTCATCACTAGAAACTGGTGACTTGGTTGTAATTTGTGGGGGATGGTTTGAGGAACATCATAATTCATGAAGAAGTATTATTGGTGAAAGGGATGACCAGACATGAAATAAATCTTGGGTCTTGAAATTAAAAGATTCAGAAATTGTCAAGTGTCCTTAATGTTGGTTGTTTGTTTGGGGAAGAAAACCGGCTAATCATATTGGTGGTTTGAGAATACATATTCCAGAGAAAGCATCCCGGGTGCTTGTATAAAATATGAGGAATCAGACCTGCAAAGTACTTTGGGATGTTGAGTAGTGAGGGGGTGAAGGAAGAGGAATTCTTACATTTTCATAAGCAGAAGACTACACTTCCACCAGAGTCCATCTCAGATTTTTCTGGTTGCATGGGTGCAATTCCAAGTTCTCAAAGTCCCTCAGAATGAGATATAAGCTTTGGCAATTTTCACCAAGCTTAAAGAGTTTGATTATGGTTCTGACAACAGAAGGTGACTGAAATCTAAGGACCAGCCAACAAACATTTCTTAAGTGCTTATGATGTGCCAGACACTGGGCTATGTGTCAATGATACAAAGAAAGACAAAACAAATAAACAGCCTACTTTTACTGCCTTCAAAGAGCTTATGTTCTAAGGATGAAAATAACTCACAAAATGGAGCTGAATATTGTGTTGTGAGAAGCAGGGGGAGAGACATTTTGGTGTGGAGACCACCAATTAGTGGCATGGATGTCTAGTTCTGGGTGAGATAAGGCAAAATATCACCTATCCACACCCAGTGTCCTAAGGGTAGAGTCCCAGGTTCCCAAAGGAGTAATTTGGGAATGATGATTAGTATGGAGGTAGAATAGTATGGAAATGGCTGGGAAATGGGAAAGAGGTCTGTCTTGTTATGGTTAAGGTAATGTAAAAGTTTTCCTTCCTATTAGAGGCCTGCATCCCAGGGGTAAGGGTACAGGTTGGAGTGGGGAGAGCTGGGAAGTGATCAGTGAATCCATGAGATCTGATGAGATTAACAATATAGATCTTAAAGAAGAAAAAGAGAAGCAGGCCTAGGACAGAGATTTGGGGGATACTCAAAGTTAATGAATATGACGTGGATGAAGATCCAGCAAAGATTATTATTGAAAAGGAACAGACATGAATGAGGAAAGCCATGAATCGATCCATGTCAAAAAAAATCTTGAGAGAAGAGAGCATTCAAGATGCAATGGTAATTGGCAGTATCAAAGGTTGCAGAGAAGTTAAGAAGGACCATTCTATCCAAGTGGCTTGCCATTACTATGTTGGCCAATAGCCAGCAGATACTTTGGCCGTGGCAAACTACAAAACCAAGAAAAATACAAAATGGATCCTGGTCCTGTAGGGTTCCCCATTCTACTTTTGTAGTGATAATGTCACAGTGGCAGAAAACATTCAGAGAGTGTTAAGAAACACCTGGTTTTTAAAATATATACCAATATTTATGGATCTAACCATGGGTTCATTAAATGTGAGATCCTTCTACAATGACCAATAGGTTGACATGCTACTTGAAGAACTGAAACTTTTGTTCAGTGGATACTTTATGCAGACTTGATGGGAGGATACTGATAAGTATCATGCTGGATGAGAAGTCATGAATGGATTACGGTTTCATTGAAAGCAGTACTTACATTGTTGTGATCATGGAGCCTTTGAAGTATTGGAGAAAGAACACAGACTGCTGGGGCTACTTATGAATCTCCTGTAACCTTGTACTATGGATAAAAACAAAACAAACAAAAAAAAAACCTTGAGGTAGCAGAGACTAATGAAGAAACAGGTCACTAGATCCTGCTGTATCCAACCTTGCCTGGCACCCAAACATTTATTAAGCTCATACTGTATAAAAGTTGTTGGGGGAGTTACAAGGGTTAGAAGAAAGGGTATCATATTGTATCTAAGATACATTATACAATAAATGAATTAGAGAGAGGTACAAAACAGTTTTTAGTTTCTGAAGGGAAAGGTCATTACTGACTTGGAAAGTCAGAAAGGCTTCCTGAAGATGACTTATAGTTGGGTTTAAATGACTGGCAGGGGGTGGAGCTAGGGAAGCAAAATGGATAAACCACCAGCCCTGGATTCAGGAGGACCTGAGTTCAAATCCAGCCTCAACACGACACTAGCTGTGTGACCATGGGCAAGTCACTTAACCCTCATTGCCCTGCCAAAACAAAACAAAAGTAAATGATTGCCATGACTTCCAACAGACAAAGCAAAGGAAAGTAGGACATTCTAAATACAGGTACTGCTTGAGCAAAAGCTTAGAGGTGGGAAATCACAGCTTGTGTTCCAAAGCCAAAGAGTCATCTAGTTTGGCTGCAATATGGAATGTGTAGTGACATCTGTCACATACCCTTTCTGTTCCTGACCCATGGGTTATGAAAGCTATGATGTCTGGGCAGTGAGATGCCATGTACACTGTTGTTGTTCAGTTGTTTCAGTCATGTCCAACTCTTTGTGACCCCTACTTTGGGTTTTCTTGGCAAAGATACTGGAGTGGTTTGTCATTACTACCTTTTTCCAGCTCATTTGACAGTTAAGGAAACTGAGGCAAACAAGATTAAGTGATTTGCCCATAGTCACACAACTAATAAATGTCTGAGGCTGGATTGGAACTCGGCTCTTCCTGACTCCATAACCAGCTGCCATCTACAATGTACTCATATACAAAAGGAAAGCTTTACTAAAAATTCCATGTTCTTGGATTAGGCCAGGTTTTTGTTTACCCAGGGGAATTCACCTCTCATTACTGGGTAGTATTGATGCCTGTCTGGCACTTTCTTTAACTAAAGCTGAAAACATTCTACTTTAAAATATCTCCACCTCTTACTTTGCCCCATTACCCTGAGAAAATGGTTTCACAATTAGGTATCTTGGTGGCAGAATCTGATAATAAATCTCATTCCCTAGGCTTTATTTCATTTCATTAACTATAAACGACAGCTGCTTCCTTAGGTCTGAATGAATTCCTTTCCCCCTGGTATTTATGGCCCCCACTTCATGGTGTTAACACAGGCAGGCTTTTCTTTTGGCCCATAGTCCTTGCTTAGCCAGACGGATCATCCTCAGCCCTTTCCATTTCTTTTCCACTTTGTTTGGCTATTCCTGACTGGTCCTAGCTTTTCTTCCTCTTTGGGAACATAAATCCTTCACATAAGGGCAGCATTCTAGAGATTTCCTCACTAGGTCCTTCAGTTTGTCTTCTGTTTGGTGGTGATTTTTAATTCTGTAACCTGAACATCATGGAAATCTTTTGATTCTTAGACTTACTTTCTGAATGCCTTGGGTCACCCACACCTACTCAAAAGGTGGGTCACTCAGAAGACAGGCCACTCTAGATTCATGGTAGTCTGTAGGTCCACATCCCTTAAAACCATAGCCCACACATCCTGACCTGATGCATTTATTGTTACTAGTCAGGCAGTTATTGAACACAATTACTTCAAGGTAACGGCAATTTAATGGAATGGCATAGCAAGAAAAATACCAGCAAAGTATTTATCACAAGAACTTGGGAGATATTCTCATATAAGTACACTCAGTATCAGTGGGGAAGAAGGAAGGAATGGAGGAGGGATAAAACAAAGGGATGAAGAAAAAAGGAAAGAAAGGAGGGAAAGGAGGCAGAAAATAGAAGGAAATGAAGAAGAAAGGAAGGAAGGAATGAAAGAGGGAATATAGATTTATTAAGTGTCTTCTCTGTGCCAGTCACTGTGCTAAGTAATATTTTACAAATATTATCTCATTGGATGCTCCCATCAACTGTGCAAGGTAGCTGCTATTATTGGCCCCACTTTACAGTTGAGACAACCGAGACAGAGTTTAAGTGACTTGCTCAGCATCTCACAGCCAGTATATGTCAGTAATAGTACTTGAACCCAGGCCTTTCTCACCCCAAGTTCAATCCTATATCCACTGTGCCATGCTGCCTCTCCTCATTTCTTACTCTGCAATAATACTCTTCCACTCATATACACAATTTATTGAACTGCTCCCCATTCCATGAGTTTCCACTTTGTTTCCAGTTTCTGCTGCCATGGAGTGGCTTGTTATGATTGTTTTGCTCTAAATAGCATCTTTCTGTCATTGACCTCAAAGAATATGTCCAATGGCATCTAGGTGCTTAATAAAGGTTTGTTGACTGCTAGGACCTCATATTCAAGCATATGGGTAGTAATTTAATGTGATCCCGTTTTGCTATTTCTGTCTCTTCCTGTATTTGACCCTTTCTGTTAACTGTGTCATCAGTGATGTCTGCAGCTCCTTTGCCAGATGGGAGCAAATGTAAAATGTCATTACTGTTTTGCCTGTTCCATCCCTTAGAAGCAAGAACAATTGATACCTTTTTAGAGCCTTCAGATGATCTTCTTCATGTCATTCCTCTGTTGAAAAACCTCTAGAGGCTCCACTGTCGCTAGGATAAAGCACAAACCCTTTAGCCAGAGATTTAAGACCTTCCACAGTCTGGTTCCAGTCTATTTTTTTCAACCTTTCTTCATACCAGCTAGACTGCTAGACACTTCCTGAACTCAACACTGGCTTCTGGCTTGCTACATTGAAACATGCTATCATCCACCAAACCTTCTTCTCTTAGACTTTCAGAATCTTTATCTTCCTTGAAGGCCCACTTCAGCCTGCATTTCTTCTATGAAAACTTTTTTTTTTTTTTTTTTTGCTGGGCAATGAGGGTTAAGTGACTTGCCTAGGGTCACACAACTTGACACAGTAAGTGTCAAGTGTCTGAGGCTGGATTTGAACTCAGGTTCTCTTGAATCCAGGGCCAATGCTCTATCCACTGTGCCACCTAGCTTCCCCTTTAACTTTCTTTTTAAAATTATTTTTATTTTTTTTTGGCTGTCCCTCTTCCATGACTCTGAACTGGCTGAAATTTTCTCTCCTTCTTCAAAATTTCCCAGGGTACTTTCTCTACCTCTTTCCATATACCCTGTCTTGTATTAAACTTACTTGTGTTCATATTATATCTCCCCAGTAGAATATGAGCTCTTTGGGGGAAGTATGTGTTGTTTCTTTTCCTTTTCCTTCTTTTTGTATCTATCATAATATTCTTCAGGTGCTTTAAGAAACATTTGTTGAATGCATAATGAAGACAAATGTGATTGTCACCAGTCTTTTTCCTTCATAGGGTTACAACCACATTGCAATTTACATAACTGTATTCTTATTTTACAAGGTTTTGTTTCATTATGTTGGACAAAGTGGAGTTCAGAGAAACAAGCTATTAGGTTGTTTGTGAATGTTCTAAAACACAAAGCATTTAAGCACCATTTGGAAAATGGCAAACCAGTGGTTCTGTCCTAAGTTTGTCTACATTCATGATAAGAATGTACGCACTCTTATCCAAATGACCATTCTCCTCCAAGTTCTGCCTGCTGCAGTCGTGGTATGTCAGAGGTAGAAGAAAGGCACCTTACTTAGAGTGAAAACTTGGGCTTCCTGTCAGGAGAACTGGATTTTTGTACTTTCTGTGATGCCTCATAACTGGATGACCCTGGGCAAGTCACTTCAGTTCTCTTAACCTCAGTTTTCTCATCTGTAAAATGGAAATAATCCTCATAGCATTTACCTCATAGAGCTAGTGTAAGGAAAACTCTTTGAGAACCTTAAGGCATTATAGAAATGTTAGGTGTTATTATTACTACACAAAGTTACCTACTTTGCTCTTCCTTGACAACTTATGTTAAATACACTTTCCACTCTAAAAGCCTTTTTTTATCCCAATGAAACTATATTCAGAAGCACTCAGACAATAAATAAATAGCATTCTGGTCACACACAGGAAATAACCTGATTTAGCATAATGCATTTTAATTTGCTTTGAGAGATCTGAAAAGCAGCATAAAGAGAAGTCTGGGGGCCAGCCTAGGGTTGCTCTTGTCTGCTCTTAGAGCTTTGTATTTTTAATACCGGTGTGTTTGCTAGGTAACCCAAACCTGATGACAACTTAATTTTTTTTTTCGTGCTGCTGTAGTAACCTTCCCTTCTGTAGTAACCAAGATGGATATTTCACAGGGCTGCTTTTCTGAAAGAAAGAAAAGTATGGTGGCAGTGGAGGTTCTTAGCCTTTTCTGTCTTCTCTGTTTGAACACCATGGGAACTCTCAGATATCTCAGGGTCCTAGGAACCCACACTCAGTTTAGGAAAATTATTTTCTTGCATCTGAAGGATCTTGCACCTAAAGTCTCTGGGGCTTCTCAACTTTAGGTCTAGGTCTGCCCAGATTGACACCTAAGTACTCCCAAAACAGGTATAATGAAATGAGAGTTCTTTGGTCATGTTTGGGAGCTGATCCTCCTTATAATCACAGGAAATAAATTGTTGATATAGGGGAAGGGACATGCCCTGTTGTCCTCATTGCATCACAGATTTAAAAGCGGAAAAGGACCATATGAGTCACTGAGTGTAACACCCTCATTTTTTGTTTGTTTGTTTTTGTTGTTGTTGTTGTTGTTTTTTTTTTTTTGCAGGGCAATGGGGGTTAAGTGACTTGCCCAGGGTCACACAGCTAGTAAGTGTTAAGTGTCTGAGGCCGTACCTGAACTCAGGTCCTCCTGAATCCAGGGCCAGTGCTCTATCCACTGCGCCACCTAGCTGCCCCAACACCCTCATTTTACAGATGAAGAAACTGAGGTTTTACTTCTCTGAGACACTGAGGCATTAAGTGACTTGCAAGATTTAAAACCAGATCTTTCAAACTCTGAAGTCTAGCAGATTTTCTACTAGACAACACTTTCCTTTCCACTTACAATCTACCCCCAGCTGCTCAGAATACATTATGGCTCAACAGGAAGCAGAAAGACCTACCATTATCAGAAGTGCCCTTTCCCTCCTTTCTCACCTTCCCTCTGACCCCAGGTCGACCAGAACTCATCTAAGCCTTTTGACTGATTACATGTCTTGGATAAGATGAAAATTAGCCATTTTATTCCTTTTGGTGAAATAGAAGACCCCTAGGCCTGACCATCTGCTCTGGTACTGCTTCTTACATTCCTCCATGTCCTTCAGACTCTCCACATTGCCATCTGATCTTCTGATGTAGCCTAAGCAACTCTAGTTCCTTAAAAAGCCTCCCTTTTTCTATTTGAATCATCAGCACTTGACACAAGGTTTGTTGAATATTAAGTGCACAATTAATGTTTTTTTCCAGTAATTCATTCATTTATTTAGTGCCTAAGCAGTAAGGAGTTACTGAATAACATTTATTTTTATGTTTATTATTTTTTATCATTTCTCCATTAAAGACTTTTTCTATACCTTTTGATGATGCAGATTCGATCATTGGTTTTTGAAGGCCAATAAAAAATAGGAAAGCTTTGAATATAAACCCAGTGATGGGCTATGGCTCTGTTTACTGAAGACCAGCCTAGCTAAGTTCAAAGACTCATCCCCATGTTGACTAGAGAGTGCTGAATTTCTCCACCATACGAACTCTAGAAAACTTTTTGATGACTAAGTTGTGGAAGGTGTGATGTGTTCTGGTGGAAGGAGGACTAATGCTGCTTAAGTAGACATATAAAATACTCAATAGAGTATTGGTTTCATTTCCATTCTCACCACTGGGGACTCTAAGCACATTTCTATATGTAGATCCTACTCTATACTTTATCACCCTCGGTGACTCTTGCCTATTTCCTCTTATAAAACCTTAGTAGAGAATCTTATCAAAATGTCAGAGCCTTCTTTTAAGGTCTTTTCACATCAAATGGGTAGAGAAGCACCTGTGGCCAGTGGATGGAGAACTCATCTTGGAATCAGGAAAACTACTATGAGTTCAAATCCTCCTCTGTGACACCGGCAAAGTTCCTTAACCTCACAGTGCCCCCACACAAGTCTCTAACATTGTAAATCACAAAACAAGAGCAAATTTTTCTCAATAGAGTGAGTTTCCTTACCATTGTGTCTCAGTAGTTTCAGTCATGTCTGACACTTCATAGCCCCATTTGGGATTTTCTTGGCAAAGCTACTGGAGTGGTTTGCCATTTCTTTCTCAAGCTCATCTTATAGATGAGGAAACTGAGACAAGCAGAATTGAGTGATTTGACCAGGGTCACATAGCTAGTATCTAAGCATCTAAGGCTGGATTTGAACTCAGGTCTTCCTGATTCGCTGGCTGGTGCTCTATTCATTGAACCACCTAACTGCCTGTTTCTTCACTAGGATTTTCCTGACCTAATAAAATCATATGTCTGCTCTAAAACAAACAAAACAAAAAAACCCCTCAAAATCACAACCATTTAGTGGATGCTAAGGCATCATTTAGGCTGTTTATCTGTTATTAATCCCTCTCCCTCATTATTGTCCACCTTCCTTTTCTGATTTTACATTTCTTGGATGATAGATTCATTTTTTGAATACTATTTGGCAATGGGATACAGACTATGCCCAGTATATGATTCTCCATTGCCATTTGAGATGTCAATATTTTCCCCATAGATTGTGGCGTTCTGTGACTCAGAATTATTAATATTTACCAAAAGAATATTGGTGTTAAGAATATGGTTTGTTTCATAAAGTAGCCTGAGTTTAATCAATCAATAAACATTTATTAAGTACTTTGTATGTGCCAATCATTGTGCCAAGTGCAGGGGATACAAAAAGAGGCAAAAGATAGTCCCTGCCCTCAAGGATCTCACAGTCTAATGGAGGAGACAACAACAAACAAACACACATATATACACACAGATGTGTGTGTGTGTGTGTGTATGTGCATGTGTGTGTATGCGTATGCATGCATACATACATATACATACAAGCTACATACAGAATAAATAGGAAATAATCGACAGAGGGAAAAATCATTGAAAATCCTCAGCCCAGCTTACAGTCTATCTCTGGTGCCTCACCAAAATTTGTTTGCTGATGTATTAATTGAATGGGCTGCTCAACCAAACACATATCAAAGTCTAAACAATAGATTTTTTTCTTCCATTTTTTGTTCTTGTGTGAATGGTCAGGCCATCCATCTCTTTTGTGTGGTCATGGAATTCTTTGAAGTGGCTGTGGATTCCTCTGTTGCTTGATGTAATCAGCTCAATGGCAATGTTTAATTTGGAAAACAGAAGACATAAGGAGTACAGGATAGTTTCCTCCAAATATCTGAAGGGCTTTCAATTGGAATTCAAGTGGAAGTAGAATTAGACTTGTTCATTTTGGCTCCAAAGGACAGAGATACGGTCAATGTAAAGGGAAGAACAAACACACACATAAAACCTCCTAACAAAGTTGCCTAGAAGTGATAACTCCCAATGTCTTGGGAGTTAGTGGGTCTCCATTAATTAGTAATCTTCACACAAAGACTAGATAGTTACTTGCTAGGCATGTTGTCTAGAAGATTCTTTTTCAGGTAAAGTTTGTATTCAGTAGCCTTTACAATCCCTTCCAAGTTTGAGATTCTGAAAATTCCCTTCCCTAAGGCATCAGAATTCCTTCTGCAAAATGGAATTGCTTTTCTAAGACTCTGTAGAGTTCTCAAGTGCCAAGATTCTGTGTTCATTATAGTCAGTTTCCTTCTCATGCTGACATTCTTTGGCTCTTTTATGAAGTGACAAAGCCTGTTTTAATATACTTTATCATCACCACCACTGTCTTTACATAATTTTTAAGGGGGAGGACTAAGCACTAAGGTAAAAGTTGCAGAAAACCATCTCTGCTTTCTGTTTGCTTACTAAGACCAAAAGGATGAGCAGGACATCAGCATTCCAGCTCAGGAAATCTGTTTCCAGTTAGGGGGTAGGAACAGATAGAGGGCTTACAGATGTGTTGTGGGAAGGCTTGTCATTCAGGCTCTGATGTGTGAATTCCCTTTGCATACTCACTTTGAGGGAGCTCAGTGTCTTCCCCAATGGGGGAGAGTTTCTCATTCCTGCCAAGCCCAGCTGTTTCATCTAATGATACAGGCTTCCTTCCCATCATCACAGCTGGAATAAATAAACAAACAATTAAAGCAAGAAGAGGCTGCTTCCCCTGCTTACTGTAAGCTACCTGCTCTTCAGGCTCCCCTTTGCAGTGGGAGAGGCCTCAGCTAGGCCTGTTGGCAGGAGGAATGAAGTCTCAGCAGACTAGGAAGGCTCATGTGGAGAACTCTCAGATCTCCCCCTTCTACTGAGTCATTAAGCCTGCCCTCCTGGTCCCTCCTGCCTGCAGAAACATAGGCATTTAGTAATACTGGGCTCTTTTTGCTGGCTTCACAAATCCTCCTTTTAGCTGCCAGTAATCCATCAAATTAGACTAATTGTTCTGGGTGTAGAGAGCAGAAGGAGGGGGCTTAGAGAGAACACATCCACAAAGCCCCTCTTAGCCCTAAAATCATTGGATAAAGGATTTCTTCAAAGTGACCAGAGGTCATTTGTCTTCTCCTCCCACTGAAGTCACAGCAGTGCTCAATGGAAATAGCACAGGATTTGGATTCAGAGGACCTGGGTTTGAAGGCCTGCTCTATCACTCTTGACCTGCGTGTCTTTGGACAGATTTCATGACCTTTCCTAGCCTTAGTTTCCTTATCTGTCAAATGAGCAAGTTGGACTAGGTGACATATAGGTTCACTTCCATCTATGAAGCTGACCCTCCTGTGTTCTGAGTACTTGATTCCGAGCTGGTGCCCTTCCAAGGCTTAATGACTCAGTAGAAGGCGGAGAAAACTCTTGAGGATGGAGAACTATTCTACCAATAACACCTAGACCACAGTTCAGAATAGCAAAATAAAAGAATTAATTGTTGTCATATACTATGGTAATCTTAGAGCCTAAATATTGGTTAAAAACCAAAAACCCTTGTAAAGGAAACAGATCCATGTAGCCTCTGGTAGTTCTTCCCTCTTCCCAGCACATTTTGCAGTTTGTCATTGTATTCCCAATACCTAATTTAGTAGGTGCTAAATAAATGCTTGATGAATAGGACCGTGTTGGATATCTCCCCTCAGGCCCACACCATGGCAATGAGAGAACCTGGGCCTGAAACCTAGTTCTGCAATTTGCAAGCTATGTGACCATGAGCATGGAATGGAAATAATAATAATAAATAAACTGACACTAATACACTGCTGGTAGAGCTGTGAAGTGGTCCAGCTGTTCTGCGAAACAATTTGGCATTATGTGAGAAAGGTGACTGTTATTTACACACTTGGATCTCTCATTCCCACTCTTGGATGTGTACCCAAGGGAAGTCAAAGATGAAGAGAAAGGCATCATATATATTAAAATATTCATAGCACAGGACAGTAGACAAAGTAGGTACCTACTAATTAGGATAGAGGTGAATAGACTGTAACATATGATGCAATGGAATATTATTATGTGGTAAGAAATGACAGAAAGGGCAAAACTAGGTGATGCAGTAGATAAAGCACCAGCCCTGGATTCAGGAGGATGTGAGTTCAAATCTGACTTCAGACACTTGACACTTACTAGCTGTGTGACCCTGGGCAAGTCACTTAACCCTCATTGCCCTGCAAAAAAAGAAAGAAAGAAAGAAAGAGAAAAAGAAAGGAAGAAAGGAAGGAAGGAAGAAAAAAGAAAGAAAGAAATGACAGGAAGAATTTAGAAAAAAGAGTGGAAGACATGAGAAGCAGCTTGGATAGTAACTATAGAGTTCATCTTCTTGGTACCTAGAAAACTGGTTTCAACCATTGAGACACACTTTCTTTAACATCCTGGTCAAGTTTTTTTTTTTTTTAAGTTTTCAGGGCCCCAGGCAAATCTTAAGACAGAGCTGCAGAGAAGATGTACACTTACATTGGAGCTTTCTTTACCAATGAATTTATGGGTTAAATAAAAAACAAAATGGGGAAGATGTGTGTGGACTGATGCTGAGTGAAATAAGTGGTGCAGACAGAATAATATGCACATTAACTTTGAGAATTTGAATATAGAAAATACCAAAAGACAACCTAACTGGGAATAAATACAATGATGAAAATGAAACCCAGAGTTCAGATTCGGGGAGACACATAACTGTAACAGTTTTACCTTACCATTATGGGAAGAAGCAGGAGAGTTTGAAGAGGAAGGAACATATATAATTCCTTCTTCCATATATATATATATATATATATATATGTGTGTGTGTGTGTGTGTGTGTGTGTGTGTGTGTGTGTGTGTGTGTGTGTGTGTGTAATTATGATGATGTAAAACACAAATATTTTAATAAAATGGCAAATTTCAATGATCCTTATTATCAGAACCATGTGGGACATGATATTATGGTACATTGTATTTCTTGTCATCCTGTCTGCTACTTGAGTTATCTCAAAGATGCTTTCAGTGAGTCTACAGAAAACAAGGTTACCTCCTAATAATTTTATTCAATTACAAAAGTCAGTTGTGTTTTCTATTTACACAGTAGACTGCAGAAAATGAAATATAAATTAATTATAAGAGGATAGCTACTTTTTCCTAGGACCATTTCTATCTGAAAAACCATAAGGAAAAAATGAGAAGGGAATAATTACAGCATATCACTATCATGAGAGCTGTTGGTGATTTTATGTGTATCAAGCCTCTTACAATGTATGATGAGAGAGGTTGTCCATGAATTCATCAGTGTGGGTACTCCCTTCACCCAACACAGCACAAACTTCCTATCAAAGCTTTCTCTGATGTCCTATCATGAAATGCTGATGATCCAGTGTCCTCAAAGTCTACAGTGAAGTTCAAGCTCTGGAAGGGCTTCCTATACTGGAGAGAGATGGGGTACAGGTATGGTGCAACACTTCTGTTCTTGAGTAAAAGACAAAGTTTGGAGAAGGTTTTTATGGGGTTTTCAGGGTGATGATTATTGTTTTTGGCCAGCAGTACTAAAAGACCATCACTGGAACATTAGCCACTGGATAGATTTCATATAATTTATGAATCAAAGGATCTAGATAGATCCATGTGAGCTATTCAGGAAGACCTCCTGAAGGAAAAGAGATCAAAATTATTCCTTTGAGTATGGTTATAAATAAAATGGAATCAATTCCAGATTCAGGAAGGTGTAGGAACAAGACACCCTCTGGATTCAATGAAGAGACTGAAATAATGTAGTCCCTCTGTTTCCATTCTATATGTAAAATCATTCATTCCACAAAATATTTATATGCATAGCACTGTGTTGGGCATTTCAGAGGGTCAAAGATAATGAAGATTTGTTTCCTGCCCTCAGAGATCTGACTGCTTTAATAATTCTTCAACCTATAATATTTGCATTCATTTTATCACTATAATTTGCAGCTTCAACTTCCCAAATTTCTTCTTTTTTAATTTTCAGACTTTTAAATTTCAAACTTCTGAAAAGAAAAATTAGAAATTTAGGCATGCTGCAACAAGGCAGCATTGCAGTCCCATGGTCACATGGAAATATTGCTGAGAAGATTCTGAGAAAGATGATTCAATCACAGACATATCTGATTGAGAAGAGATTAGCTTAATTTTTCACCTTGTAGAAAATAAAAATTAATAATTTGATTAAAATGACTAAACATATATTACACATGCATCAAAGTAGTTAATACTTCTTTTAAAATTTTTGCTATTTATTTATTTTTAACATTCTTTAAAAAAAAAACTTTGAATTATGCATTTTCTACCTCCCTCTAGTTCCATCC